>NC_060071.1:37231817-37534847 GCF_922984935.1 Meles meles | reverse complement strand
ATCTACTAAGGGTAATAAACCCAAACCAAGTTTTTTGAACTCCTTATGTATGTAGGCCTCCCCCCACCCATATATGTAGAAGCCAATTTAGCAACTATTGCAAGCTCTTGTATTCAGTACCTAGAACAAAGAGCTTAACTAAATTTGCAGACATTTTTCCATACCCTTGGAGCGCTGTAGATTAGTGGAGGCGGCATTAATTTAGTCACAGAACTGTGGACCATTTTTATTGTGGTCACCTCTATGAGTCTGACATACAGCTCTTATTACTAATCCACACAGATACACAAACATGAACTACATCTTCCCATCTTTTCTTAGAAACTGAAAATTGCTGACGCACAATGGGACATTAGTTTCAAGTGTACTACATAGTAATTTGGCAACTCTGTGCATTATGCTGTGCTCACCACAAGTATAGCTACCACCATACAACGCCACTCCAATACTCTTGACTGTTTCCCTATACTGTACCCTTTATCCCCATGACTGATTCGTTCCGTACCTAGAAGCCTGTATCTCCACTTTTCTTCATCTGTTTTGCCCATTCTCCTACCTCCTCTCCTCTGGCAACCAGAAGATTATTCTCTGTATTTATGGGTCTGCTTCTGCTTTTTGTTTGTTCGTTCATTTTTTTGTTTTGGGATTTCACATAGGAGTGAAATCATACAGTATTTGTCTTTCTCTGTCTGATTTACTTCACTTAGCATAATACCTTGAGGTCCATCCATGTTTAGCAATTGGCAACATCTCATCATTTCTTACAGTTACTATTTCTTTGTGTATATGTGTGTGTACACCACATCTTCTTTATTCTCTCTTTTCTTGATGGGCACTTGGGCTGCTCCCATATCTTGGCTGTTGTAAATAGTGCTGCTGTAAACATAGGGGCGCATATATCTTCTCGAATTAGAGTTTCTGTTTTCTTTGGGTAAATTACCCAATAGTGGAGTTACTGGATCATACGGTATTTCTAAATTTTTCAAGGATCCTCCATGCTGTTTTCCACAGTGGCTGCACCAGTTTACCTTCCTACCAATAGTGCACGGGGTTCCTTTTTCCCCACATTCTCGCCAACGCTCGTTTTTTTCTTGTCTTTCTGATACTAGCCATTATGACAGGTGTGAGGTGATATCTCATTGTTATTTCAGTTGTATTTCCCTGATGATTAGTGATGTAGAGTGTCTTTACATGTGTTGGCCATCTGTATGCCTTCTTTGTAGAAATGTCTATTCAGGTCCTTTGCCCACTTTTTAATTGGATTATTTTTTGGGAGTGTGTGTAAGTTCTTCCTATATTTTGCATATTAATTCCTTATCAGATATATGATTTATAGATATCATCTCCCATTCACTAGATGGTCTTTATATGGTTTTCTTTGCTCTGCAAAGGGTTTTTGTTTTGATGTGGTCCCAGCAATTTATTTTTGCTTTTGTTTCCTTTGCCAGAAGAGACCTATCTAGAAAACTATTTCTATGGCCGATGTCAAAGAGGTTATGGCCTATTTTTTTCTACCAGTTTTATGGTTTCACATGTCATATTTAGGTCTTTAATCCATTCTGAGTTTATTTTTGTGTATGGTATAAGAAATGGTTCAGTTTCTTTCTTTTTTTTTTTTTTTTGTATTTAGCTGCCCGTTTTCCCAACATGATTTGCTAAAGAGAGACTGTCTTTTCTCCATTATATACTCTTGCCTCCTTTGTCGTAAATTAATTGACTGTATAAGCTTGGGCTTATTTCTGGGCTCTCTGTTCTGTTCTGTTGATCTACGTGTCTGTTTTTCTGCCATTACTGTACCGTTTTGATTACTTTAGCTTCATAGTATATCCTGAAATCTGGGGTTGTGATCCCTCCAGCTTTATTCTTTCTCAAGATTGCTTGGGCTATTTGGGGTCTTTGTGGTTCCATTCAAATTTTACTATTATTCTAGTTCTGTGACAAGTGCTTTGGTATTTTGATATAGATTGCATTTGATAGGGAAGGCATTTTCTTCCTTTGGAGGTAAAGAAGCAGTGAAGAGTGTGTATTGAAAGTTGTTTCAGTTCATTTGGGGCTCACTTTTTTTTTTCTTTTGAGCAGAAAAGTTTTTCCTTGAAACACTTGACTGCTTTTATTAAAATGCTCAGTGAAGTAGTTTATTCCCAACTGGTCTCTCGAATTGTCATCAATGCTGTGTCTTTTCATGGTTTCAAGTAGAGTCGTATTCAGAAACAAGGAATGTTGAAATGTGGCTTTAATAATTGGATCTTTAAGAGCTAATATAGATACAGAATTTAACAAAATGAAACAATATTCATCATAAATTTATGCTTCTGATTTCAGACCGATCATTTAGGATCAGGAAGTCATTTCAGTAACCGTAAGTACAAAAGCATAGATTATCATTACCATTCACCCAGTTCAAACAAAGAAGAATGTTTATACCTATTCATTTTGTCTAACTGTATACGACATTCTTGCCACTCAATTTCAACTGCTTGTGTGTTATACCTCAACACATGGAAGTAGGAAGAGGTAATGATACTACTGTAGCCTCTAGCATAACATCCGGTAATGCTGAGGCTCTGATTTTCCCTAGCCACTTGAATTTTTAAGTTGTATCTTTTATGAGTTATCAAACTTACCTTGTTCATTAGTAGACATTTATTTTGTGATATTTGGGGCTTGTCTTTTATGAAAAGAAACATAACTTCTGATTTGGCGAAATCTTTGGATGTAGTTTCAATGCAGGGAGGCATTTAAAAATTAGAAGTTACATAAACACTTATTTCTTAGTTATTTTAAGACTGTGTAGTTAATATTAACTTTTGTGTATTGTTTGCTAATTCTAAATAATTCCTCTAGAAAATCCATTTTTTCCTTCCCAGGAAATATTAAATTATCATCGAGCTCATTTATCCTATAAATTATAAAGAACACCATTTTTATTTTGACTGATTATAAGATACATTTTATAATAATCATGTAGCTTATGTAATCTAACAGTCTTACATATTTCTAAAAACCAACTTAGTATCTATTCAGAAGAATATGGGTACTTTCCTTATATATATAGAAATAATAATGAAAAACGGGAATATTTTAGAACAAGGATAATTTTATGTTGTAACTCAGGCTTTTGTTTGACTAATAGAGGAGAGATAATAACACCAAATCAATTCTTAGCCTACTTTGGTATGGATATTTAAGTTATCATTTATTTGGATTTATGTAGGAAAAGAAGATATGCTTCTCAAACAGGGTCAAATGTACATGGCAGATTCACAGGTAATTGTTTTTTAATTTAAAAATATTTATTAAAAACATTTGTGCCTTTTTAAAAAGAGGAAAACAGCATTCTATATTAGTACATATACATTGAATAAGGTTTTCATTATCAAAGAAAAGTTGTTGGTGGTGTTCTGAGTTTAATAAAAGCAGATATTACTGTTTCTAGTACCCTCTAGAGTGTTTCTGATGACAGTAGCTTAAATAAGAGATTTGAATTACAATTTCATTGTCTTGGATAGTAAGCCTGTATTTATTAACAGTGATTGGTCACCTCTTCGTATTTGCCCATATAGAGGGAAGACAGGTTATGAATAACTTAGAAGTAATTTTTTTGGCTTTGAAATGTATTTTTCCTTATGTTCAAATATCTATTCTGTGTTGGAAATTCACCTCAAAATAAGAAAACCTTCCAAGAGATAGTGTTGTCTGATTTTCTTGTTGATATCCTTCTCATCTTTACTTTCCAGTAGACAGAAGTTTGCATTTTTAGCACCTCCTATGGACTGAAGACATAAATATTTGGGCTTTTATTTTTATTTTTATTTTTTTAAAAGATTTTATTTATTTATTTGACAGACAGAGATCACAAGCAGGCAGAGAGAGAGGAGGAAGCAGGCTTCCCGCTGAGCAGAGAGCCTGATGCAGGGCTCAATCCCAGGACCCTGGAATCATGACCTGAGCCGAAGGTAGAGGCTTTAACCCACTGAGCCACCCAGGTGCCCCAATATTTGGGCTTTTAAAGGCTTTTTTACCTTCTGTCATTTATAGGCAGAATGAGTTAGCCTTTGTGATGTCTTAAAATCACTTTAATCTGCAGGGATACCTGGGTGACTAAGTCGGTTAAGTATCTGCCTCAGCTCAGGTCATGATCCCCAGGGGCCTGGGATCAAGCCCCATATCCAGCTTCCTGCTCTGTGGAGAGCCTCCTTCTTCCTCTCCCTCTGTCTGCCACTCCCCCTGCTTGTGTGTGCTCTCTGTCTCAAATAAATAAGTACAGTATTAAAAAAAAAAGGGATCATTTTAAGCTGGAAGCTCCTAAGATTCTAAGTTGAGAAAATGGATATCATCTGAAAAGTATTTAAGATTTGATAAATATTTGATTATAATAAAACAAGTCTGGAAATTGTAAAGATGTGTAAGTAATTGGTAAATTTTTGCAGTTTTAGTCTAAATATCATTGGCAAATTGAAAGATAATTTAGAAGCAGAGAGGCTGGAAAATTCTTCCATGTTGTTAATTTTCTTTCTTGATCCTGGGGGAGGCAGTATAGATTTAACTAAACAACAGTGAAACCTGCTTATTAAAATAGTGCAATGTGTGCACAGCACATAGGTTTTATCAATGAGTTAGTACCTGTAAGGGGCCCTACTGTGATAGGCTGTATGGGAAAAAATAAAATAATTGAATTTAGTCTTTTGTGCTTGTATGTTCTGTTTATGAACTATTTCATGAGAAGTTTAATTATACTTTTTTGTGTCAACTCTTAGTGGAGGGAATGAGATGTCAGTCAGATTTTGTACTAAGATCATATGCTAAGTTCTCATTCACCCTACTTGACTGAAGAAAACTTGTTTTCATTTTTATGAGCTAATATTCTCTTGACAACTCGTACTAGCTGTGCTGCTTATTTTGGTGGTATTTTTATAACTTAGAGAACATTACATTGGAGTTAATGAGGATATTCAGAAATTACATATCTTATTAGAAGTTATATAATGTATCATTCTGTGAAATAATTTGCAGATTTAAAATGGCAATACTTGTTTTGATTCGAGGGTTCTGATGACTTTGTTCAGAATCGGAAGTCTAAGCACATTATGTGCATAAAGCGTAGAAATATTAATGAGTTTTGATAAAGTTGATATCACTTATGGGTAGTTACTGTGTATGGAGAAAGGAAGAGGAAGTAGTCCCCAGAGGTCACAACTATTTACCTTCTTTGTTCTGCCAGAAATACACTTAAAGTGAACAGACTCTCTAAGTATCACTGCTTGAGAGCATATGAAGGGACTCATACCCACAATCACTACTGTAGTTTTCCAATGTGCTGGTCTGAAAACCCCTTGACTGCTGATGATGTGGAAACTTTGTAAGTTTGGCAATTAAGTCATTGTCTTCTTTAGGCTTTTGTGATTAGTATCTTTTTCTTTGTTTCCCTTTTCAGTGTACTTCCCCAGGGGTCCCAGCCTACATGCAGAGCAGGTCCATGTTAAGACCACTGGAGCTGTCATTAACCAATCAAACCTCATATTCCGAAAATGACATTTTAAAGAAAGAGTTAGAGGCAATGAGAACTTTCTGCGAATCGGCAAAACAAGATCGCCTCAAGCTGCAGAACGAGCTGGCGCACAAGGTGGCTGAGTGCAAGGCGTTAGCGCTGGAGTGTGAACGGGTCAAGGCGGATTCCGATGAACAGATAAAGCAGTTGGAAGACGCCTTGAAGGACGTGCAGAAGAGAATGTATGACTCCGAAGGTAAAGTAAAACAGATGCAGACGCACTTTCTTGCCCTTAAGGAGCACCTGACAAGTGAAGGAGCCACAGGGAGCCACAGACTGACGGAGGGGCTGAAGGACCAGTTGAAGGACATGAAGGCGAAGTATGAGGGCGCATCCGCAGAAGTGGGGAAATTGCGAAACCAAATCAAACAAAATGAGCTGGTAGTAGAACAGTTGAGGAGGGACGAAGGCAGGCTGGTGGAAGAGAATAAGCGCTTGCAGAAGGAACTCAGTACGTGTGAAACAGAGCGAGACCAGAAAGGAAGGAGGGTCGCCGAGGCGGAAGGCCAGGTGAAAGAACTCTTCGCCAAGTTGGCCCTCTCGGTTCCGACGGAAAAATTTGAAAGCATGAAGAGCTTGTTGTCAACTGAAGTAAATGAGAAGGTGAAAAAAATAGGAGAGGCAGAAAGAGAGTATGAAAAGTCCCTTACGGAAATCAGACAGTTGAAGAGAGAGCTTGAGAATTGTAAGGCCAAACTAGCTCAGCACATCAAGCCAGAGGAGCACGAGCAGCTAAGAAGCAGACTGGAGCAGAGAGCAGGAGAGCTGGCGAAGAAGATCACCGAACTCACGTCGAAAAATCAGACATTGCAAAGGGACATTGAAAAGGTTTATCTGGAGAACAAGGCCCTCAACCAGCAAGTCCAGAACTTAACAAGTGAAATGAAAAGTCATTACGTTCCTCTACAAGTCAGCGAAGAGATGAAAAAGTCACATGATATCACTGTTGATGAGCTGAAGAAACAGCTTTTAGATGTAACACAAAAATACACAGACAGGAAGCTGGAAATGGAGAAGTTGCTGATGGAAAATGACAGTTTAAGTAAGAATGTTAGCCGCCTGGAAACCGTGTTTGTGCCTCCCGAGAAGCACCAAAAAGAGGTCTCGGCTCTGAAATCCAGTGTTGCTGACCTCAAACAACAGTTGTCTGAACTGAATAAGAAGAGCAACGAAGACCGAGAGAAAATAAATGCACTCGTGTCTGAAAACACTAACCTGAAAAAGACCCTGAGTACCCAGTATGTGCCGGCTAAAACCCATGAGGAGGTGAAAACCGCGTTGAGTGGCACAGTGGATAAGGCCAACAGAGAGTTACTAGACGCAAAGAAAAAGCTCGAAGATCTCAATCAGGAATTTGTAAAAACTAAAGGTGAGAATGAAATCCTCAGAAGAAACCTGGAAAACACTCAGAGCCAAATAAAAGCCGAGTACATCAGCCTCCGGGAGCACGAGGAGAAGATGAGTGCCATAAACCAGAACCTGCAGAGAGTACAGGATGACAGCGCGGAAATACTGGCCAACTACAGAAAGGGCCAAGACGAGATTGTGACCCTACATGCCGAAATCGAAGCCCAGAAGAAGGAACTTGACACGATACAAGAATGCATTAAGCTCAAATACGCGCCAATCGTCAGCTTCGAAGAGAGTGAGAGAAAATTTAAAGCAGCAGAGAAAGAACTAAAAGAACAGCTCTCAGAGCAGACGCAAAAATACCACGTCAGGGAAGAAGAGGCCAAGAAGTGCAAGCACGAGAATGACAAGCTGAAGAAGGAGATTTGCGCTCTTCAGAAGGATTTAAAGGATAGGAACGTTCTCGTTGAGAACTCTCATGACACAGAGAGAGCACTGAACAGGAAAGCAGAAGAGCTAAACAAACAGTTGAAAGACCTGTTGCAGAAGTACACGGAGGTGAAGACCGAAAAGGAGAAGCTGGCGGACGAAAATGCCAGACAAGCTTCGGAGCTTCTCACGGCCCAGACCCTTCGGCAGAAGCAGCACGTTCCCCTGGAGCAGGTTGAGTCCCTGAAAAAATCTCTTAACAGCACCATCGAGCATCTAAAGGAGGAACTGAAGACTAAGCAGAGGTGTTACGAGAAAGAGCAGCAGACGGTGGCGAATCTGCGTCAGCTGCTGGAGAACCAAAAGAACTCTTCGGTGCCCCTGGCAGAGCATTTGCGGATTAAGGAAGCATTCGAGAAGGAAGTGGGAATCATGAAGGCCAGCCTGAGGGAGAAGGAAGAGGAGAGCCAAAACAAAACGGAAGAGGTCTCCAAACTCCAGTCCGAGGTTCAGAACACTAAACAAGCATTAAAAAAGCTAGAGACAAGAGAGGTGGTAGATTTGTCTAAATACAAAGCAACAAAAAGTGACTTGGAGACCCACATTTCCAGCCTCAATGAGAAACTGGCCAATCTGAATAGAAAGTACGAGGAAGCCTGCGAGGAGGTGCTACAGGCCCAAAAGAAGCAACTTTGTGCCAAAGATGAGAAGGAATTACTGCATTTCAGCATCGAGCAAGAAATCAAAGATCAGCAGGAGCGGTGCGATAAGTCCTTGACCACAATTGCAGAGTTACAGAAAAGAATACAGGAATCTGCCAAACAGATTGAAGCGAAAGATAATAAGGTAGGCTCCGAGGTGTGTGCATGGCTTGGCGTTGGCAGGCCCTAGGGCAGAGCTGCTGGAATGGGACAGGGCCCTTTACTGCAGCATCCCACGGGACAGGGTTACAAAAGCATTCACTACAGGACCACTAAATGCCACCTTTCTGGTTAGACTGCTGTGTGCAAAGAAATTCAGGATTGAAAGAAAAGTCAAGTCATACAGGCAAAGCTTTGCTCCTTTGGTTTCCTCAACTGGTAGAGCCAAGAATTGAGGAAAGATGGGGAGATTCAAGGTTCCTGGGCTTCATAAGTGAGTGGTCAGTGCAGTGGGTTTTAGGATACTGGAAGGGTGATGAGAGAGAGGAGGAAGAAAGCTGTTTCAGGGCCCGAGAAACGAAGGACATGGGGAAGCACCCCAGTCTTGATCTTGGCACTCACCCATACCAATAACCGAGCCCTCCAGTTCCTTGCACAGTCTGTCCTTGTGGCTTTCCACACCCTGGTCTCCTCACCCAGAATGCCCTACCCTCGTGCCTCCCGAGTTAAGTCCCATACATTCCTCATGCCCATTCAACACGTGTCCTCTTTCCTGAAGCCTTCACTGTCCCATCTAGCCTGCAGTAAACTGTTCCTCTCCCAAAATGCATGGTTTCTGTTAGTGCTGCCATCCATTTCAAATGTCTCGATTACTGAGTTATATGCTTGATCATCTCAACCAGCTTGTAAGCTCAGGTTTGTAACTTACCTTTTCTTCTTTCATTCTCATGCTACGATCTACAGAACAGGTGCCCAACGATATTTTTGAAACTGGTAGTTGGTGTAAAGTGTATATTGTGAAGATGAGAAATCAGGAAGGTTGGGTACATTTTTATCAGTTCAGTAAATAATTATTGAATGCCTTCTATGTGCCAGGTGCCATGGTGAGTTCTAGGGGTACAGTGACACCTGAGAGCAGACACATCCAGCCCTCCTCCTGGGAGAAGTGCCAGTACTAACCCGACCCATCTGCTCCAGTGGCCCAGAATTTAAATGCTCTCCGCTTATTCAGAAGGATGTTACAAATGTAACATTGAATAATTACAAGAGCAAGTTTTTAATAACTATTTAACATTTTTGCCACTTAATTGAGCTTATACTACATACCAGGCATGTATTTATGATTGCGTTTGATTTTCTTAACTATGAAAGAACTCACCCCCTTCACTGATAAAGGAACTAAAGCTCAGAGAAAGAAAGGAAATTGACCAAACTCACACAGCTAATCACTAACAGGATAGGCTGATCTTAAATAAAGCCTTTGCTCTCTCCACTGGTCTGAATAGCCTCCTGATATTTTTTTCCCCTTTTTAAGACAAAGTAGTCTAAAATCATACGTTCTTGACACAAACCAGGGACATGAGTTAGTGCTGGACTTAAATGAGCCATGCTCTCTTTTCAAACTTTGTTGGAGGCAGTGCCCTATAAGTTCCTGTTTTAGATGACCTAGAAGATAATCTGTAGACTTTCATAAGTACTTAAATATTATCTAAGAATAAAAAGACTGAGGTCACACTCCAATCTTAGGATATATATTTATTCTCAATTTGGTAATGCTTTTATAAGGAGTTTACTGAGAGGAATTTAATGAAAAAACTTACATAGTGTATGTACTATTGATCCTAATCTTGACAATATCCATTCCTCAGTTTTCTGGTCTATGAAGATAAATTGTGTGCCTCAAGGAGGGATTTTTGTGTAAAGGTGGTCATTAGACTCGAATAAGGGAATAATACAGGTTTCTCCCATACCTTTTTTCTTTCTTTATAAGATAACAGAACTGCTTAATGATGTGGAAAGACTCAAGCAGGCACTCAGTGGCCTTTCACAGCTCACGTCCCCGAGCGGGGGCCCCAGCAAGAGGCAGAGCCAGCTGGTCGACACCCTGCAGCAGCAAGTGAAGTCCCTGCAGCAGCAGCTGGCTGTGAGTAGCCTGCCCTTGGAGCCTTCGTGCGTGTGCGGGTTCATGTTAGTTGGTAAAAGTTTATTTAGAAGTCACATTAATTTGTGGCTCTGCTCAGGTCCAGGAAGATAATCACGTTTGCTCAGAGTTACTTGTACTAGTGGTAGATGTGCTGCCTTTGATACGCCAGGCATGGCCCTGAACACTTTACATACTTTGACCTTGATCTTTATCACAGCCCTACAAGGTTTTATTCCCCCCCCCCTTTATTCTTAAGGGAGCAAAGATGAAAATACTTGAGGCCTAGGGACATGCAGCTAGAATTTAATCCTGGGACAGGCTGACTCCAAATCTGGCATCTTTCTAACTGCAGCACAGTCTCTAAAATACTGGTCCACTCAACTAAAGGAGTGTGATATTTTACGCTTACAAATAAAGGTAGGCATTCCTCTGGTTTTAAAGCTTATATATTAAAAGAAAACATCTGGAAATATATATATCCATATATGTATGTCCTTTCTATGGGAAAGAAAGCAAGTGAATTGAGAAACTGTGAAGATGGAAGCTTGTTCTAAACTCTGCCACTTAAAAGTGAGTGACATGGAACATTCCCCTTAATCCTTGGCCTCCTTATCCATAAAATAGGCTAATAAGAACTGATTACTTATTTGTTTGCTTTTTTAATCAGATGAGATAAAATAACGTGCATGGAAATGCTAAGGAAAATGTAGCCCTCTCAAATGTAAATTGTTGCTAATAATTTCCAATTTTATAGGAATTGGTTAGGAGTTGTTTTTGAATAGAAGAAAGCTATTTTTTAAGGGTTCATTTTATTAACACCCTGGCCTACAAATTAATGATGACAAATTACTGATTTGGATCTTGTTGAAAGGATACAGTAGTCCCTTCAATAATTGGAAATACTGGTTTATTACTCATTATGTTCATGACACTGTGCTAAACACTGTCAGGGATAGAGAAAGTACATAGATTTTGTCCCAGGGAGTTCTGAAGAGTTAGAGAGGCAAAACACAGATCCACGAAAAGTAAAATAACAAACCCAAAAATATAAAATATAGAATTGAGAATAAGATCCCAGATTCTAAGTGGTTATGAATTCATAGGAAGGAAGGATCACTGGTGTGGTGGTGCGAGCTAGTCAAAGAGGAAGGGAACAACTAGCCTGAACCTGTAAGGTAGATGGCATTTTGGTAGGTGAATGGAATATAGAGAATCTTCCAGGCAAGGGAAATTGTAGGAAGGAGTGGGTGGAGTGGATTGCAAGGGGCATACCCATGAGGCAGTGAGAGGCTGCTCAGCCTGGCTGGTCACCAGAGTTACATTTGTGGCAAAACGGCCAAGCCTGTTGAGAAGCAAGTGGGTGAGTTTGGATTCTCTTTTATATGGAATGAAGTTTCTTCTGAGGTTTTTGAGCCAACAGTGATATGAGCAAAGAGCTACCTTAATTTCAGGAGCATGAAAGGAAATAAAATCTAGAGGCAGGAAGACAAGATGGGAAGCTTTTGCAGTAATCCGAAGTAGAAGTTGGTAGGTGTGTCTGGATGATCTCGTGGCACGAGATGTCAACTAAGGCAGTGATTTCCCAGTATGGAGGACGAGTGGCATTGCTTTCACTAGGTTCCCACACATTGATTAGGAAAGTTATACTACTGTTATGCTACAAGGTTTTGCATCGTCAGGCCCAAGGTGATTTGTTACAAGGTGTGGCAGGAGCATAACATGGAGGGAGCACACTTGACTACTTGTAGTGTCAAGCCTGAAGGTGGCATTCCCACAAGTCTCTGTGTGTTTGAAAATGTGAATGCCGATGCTCTGACCTGTCTGTCTTTTCACATTTCTAGGATGCTGACAGACAGCACCAAGAGGTGATTGCAATTTATCGGACACATCTTCTTAGTGCTGCACAGGTAAAACAAAGCAAAACAAAAAAACAGAACAAAAAAACTCTTCCTCCTTTGGAAACGATTTCATTTCATTTTTATTTTCTTCCTAAGAGTCCTTTCCATTTTATTTTTAGAAATCCCGGTGTCGTTAACATGCAGTGCTGTATTAGTGTCAGATGTACAATACGGTGATTCAGTAGTTCCACACGTCATCTGGTGCTCAGCACAGCCGCACTGCGATCCCATTTTGGAGAAGACCATTTTTTATTTTCAAGTACATTTATGAGAAAGTCATTGATGTGCAAAGTAGTTGTACCCCATATGCTTATTTAAAAATAATTGTGTTTCTTTTAATCATGGCTTGTGTATCTCCCAGCAAAATTTACAAAGCTATATGGTAACACAACATCTTAAATTTCGTGTTCTCTCCATCTGCTTGTCACTCATTTTATAGACAGTTTGGCAACATCTGATGGCAGCCCGTGCTAGTGGTACTGCTAGCTGGAGATAGGGCCTTGCATCCATACCTGGCTCTCAGCTCAAGAGAGTGGAAAGGGCTTCACTGTTTCTCGGGAGTATTTCTTTGACATGTAGTACTATAAAAGTGCAAAAATGACAAGGTGTGCACAAAATTGTAAGAATGTAAGGAAAAAATTGGTTCTGGTAGGAGAGTACCAATAACATTTATTTATTGAGGCTTAAACTCAGTGAAGCGTAAGATTAAGAATTCCCTTCTTTGGGGGTATAATGAGAAAGCTTTTTTTTAGAAGAATAAGAAAATGTTTGAAGAGTGCCATACTTAATGCTCTGTAGAAATCCCATGATCAGCATCTCCAGAATTCTCAGAATAGATTTTTGAGGAAGACATATTAAAAGAGATAATGTTAGAATGGCCGGTGAGATATAACAGGACTTGTTTATAGTGTCAGTCCACACTGTTTGTTTGTTTGTTTGTTTGTTTTAAAGAGGTGTTGAGAGAAAGCTTCCAAGAAGGTCATTTTTTATTAAAAGGAACTAGGTAAAATAATAAAAAGGAAGAAACTCCACAGTGTCAAATTCTTAAAACCAAAAAGCCTTCCTTTTCTATCGGAGATAAAGGGGTAACAAAAGGAAAAGAATGGATTATGGTATGATTGGCTACTTTCTTTTGCGGAGCTAGAAGATGAGCTGGGATTTCATGGTACCATTGACCCGTGAACAGTGGGAGGCAGGGGAGCCAAGCCTGCAAGGTCGAAACCTCCACATATAACTTCCGATCCCTCCAAAAACTTGACTACTAATAGTTTATTGTTGACTGGAAACCTCACCAATAATATAAGTAGTCGATTCAATTAATACACATTTGTTATGTTATATTTATTTTATACTTATTATATACTATATTCTTACAATAAAGTCAGCTGGAGAAAAAAATATTAAGAAAACCACAAGAAAGAGAAAATACATGTATTTTGTATTAATATCGTATACCATATGATATTAATAAAAAATCTGTGTCTGTGTGGACCCATGGTTCGAACTCCTGTTGTTCAAGGGTGAACAGTATTGAGGTTGTTAGGACAGTTGACGGACAGCGGAATGGGACCTTTAGGATGGAGAGGGTAGAAAAGTGTTGAAGATGTGTATCAGAGAGGATGAGGAACTCATTCAGGTCTGGTATTGGCCAGAAGAGGAAGAGCGTGCTCTCGTCGAGAGACACTGCAAACTAGCGAGCCTTTCAACTTTGTCTAATGTCTGCTTCCAAAAGTTGAAATTCTACTGACTCCTAATGAAACATAACAAAAACAACTGGCATCTGAAATAGTCTTGCCTTCTGGCATCATAAAGTTAACTAAGAAATTCAGTTTAGTCAACTATGGCTAATGTTTGAAATTTAAACATCCTGCTGTTATAGAAACAGATTTTGGAAGCATAACTTTTTATATTAATAGGAAGTGTTATGCTAAAACCTGTTCAAGTGTTCAAGCAAAGAAAAAGGGGAAGAGGGTGTTGTTAGCTTACCATATTGACTCGCATTTAATCAACCTCTTGCCATCTTTTTAAGTTCAAAGTGTTTCTTCCTAAATATAAATGGCTAACATACATATAAAAAAAGATCTCAACCTCGTCGGTAATGGAGAAATGCGAATAAACAAAGGAGGTATCATTTTTCACCGAGGAGATTGGCAAATACTAAACAAGATGATCATCTGGCGTGTTGGCCAAGGTGTCTGGGAAATTGGCATTTATACCCTGTTGGTGGGAGTGTAAATTGTTACGACGCCTGTAGGGGAAGTTTTGTAGTGCTTAGCAAAATTAGCAGTTGAGCCTGCTCTTTGAACAGGCAATTAGGAATCTGCCCATAAAGATGGGCGACACCTTAAATGGGCATCACTGCGGGACCAAGTAAAGAAATGATGATATATCGTAAGTATTATTATCCAATAACTTAAAATAATTAGGGATACAGCTGGGGAAAGACTTTGTGACATTAGGTGAAAGGGCAAGTTGGAAAATCATACCAGTGATCCTACTTAGGATAAGAATATAGGTATGGGGTCTTTTTCATTAATTACTTTTCTAATTACAAAAACATTTCTCAGCAGGAGCAGGAAAAAAACTTAACTTGGAGCTGACTTTGCTTATCTACAATTCATGCTGCCCCTATTATCTGAGCCATTATTAAAAAAGAGAGAAGGAGAAAAGTTTGTCCATCTGTCTTCTGATAACAAGTGTTGAGAGCAGCAGGTTTCTACTTTTTTTTTTTTTTAGATTTTATTTTTTTATTTATGACAGAGAGAGATCACAAGTAGGCAGAGAGGCAGGCAGAGAGAGTGAGAGGGAAGCAGGCTCCCTGCCGAGCAGAGAGCCCGATGCAGGACTCGATCCCAGGACCCTGAGATCATGACGTGAGCCGAAGGCAGCAGCTTATACCACTGAGCCACCCAGGCGCCCTGGTTTCTACTACTTTTAAGCTGACTCTTTCTTTCCATCACACAGCTCTGCTCTCCTTTCCAGGAGATCCTTTAGAATATCACTGCAATGATGAGGCTTTAGCATTTGGTGAATCACAACCACTTAGGCCCTGTTTCAAAGCCTCGGGCTTTAGAATTCATGTGTCCGTGAGGATGACATAAAATATTTCTGCCTTTCTTCTTTCTCTTCAGGGTCACATGGATGAAGACGTGCAGGCAGCCTTACTCCAGATCATACAGATGCGGCAGGGGCTCGTGTGCTAAAGGCAGTCCCGACCAGCTGGGGCGTGCTTTAGCTGCTGGTGCTCTGCAGTCCCAGTACAACTCCATGGCCATCCTCAGCTGCCTTGTGCTGGTTATAATTGAAATAAAATATATTTTGTTTCATCAGCAAGTTTCTTTTTTTTTTTTTAAGATTTTATATATTTATTTGACAGAGAGAGATCACAAGTAGGCAGAGAGTTGGGTAGAGAGAGAAGGGGAAGCAGGCTCCACGCTGAACATAGAGCCTGATGTGGGACTTGATCCCAGGACGCTGAGATCATGACCTGAGCTGAAGGCAGAGGCTTAACGCACTGAGCCACCCAGATGCCCCAGTTTTGTTTTGTTTTTAAATTAGATGGGTATGTTACTGAGTTTTTCCCTATCAGTTCAACTCTTATGTTCTATATATGTTAATTTTATGGTCAGGCAAACAACCTAACACTGCCTCAGATGGGCTATGTGTTTTTAAACTGTTGAGTCCGTAATAAAGCATACACCACCTTCGTAGGGCCATATGAAGAGGGGTCAGGCTGAAATAATTTTTAAAGATTTCTTTTAGATAAATTAATTTGGTAAGTGGATCAAAATATCTTTCTGGTCTTCAGCTAAGCCATGAGACCAAATGTGATTTTAAGGAATGCATCGTAACTTGGCTGGCCAAGTTGCATTTTTATTGAAGTAACTTCATGAGTGCCTTTGACTTGTTTTAGAGGTACAGATTTTTTTCTTCTTATTTAGTAACTTTCATACCCCTTTAAATACACTTCTTTTTATAAAGCTGTGTGCAGTGCTAAATTACATTTAGATTAAAAACAGGCAAGGGTAGAATGTATCAGGAATTTATATTAAAATGGCCTCATAATATCCACAACAGCATTTTAATTTTCACTTGTGATTTCTCTTGCCATAGTATTTAGAGAACTATGATAAATGGTATACTAGATTTTTCAGTGTCAAAAATTATAAGCTTTTTTTAAAGCAACTACTTTGACATTTGCTACTGTAGTAACCAAACACTATACATACATCCTCCAAATGCTTTATACCTACTTATAGGAAAATTGTACTAATGAAATTCATAACATGCAGTTTTCCTGCAAAATTAGAGAACTGATTTTAGAAAACAGATTTTTTAGGTTTTAGGTGAAAGGGCAATAATAAACTGTAAGAACGTAGATCACAAGGAAAAAAATAAAATGGGCCATGTTTTAATAAATATTGTAACCAACCATTTTTATTAACTATATCTCATTAAGAAGAGTTTATGTGTTTTGCTATTTTTACTAATACTTTGTTTACCATTCAGATTGAAGATTACTAATTTGACTGTTAGCAAATAAACTGAACAAATGAATCCTTTCAACCAAGTTTTCTTTTCATTGCAAAATGTGCCTTAGCAATAATCTTTGAACATTCTGGACCAGATTTCTTATTTATTTAGTTATGCCCAGCATGGGCCTTGAACTCACAACCCTGACATGAAGAGTTGCATGTTCCACTGACTGTGCCAGCCAGGCTCCCAGATTTTCTGGTTCCAATTTTGTATAGTAACAAGGACAAAGAGCCATCAAAACAGCTTCTTCCACCAGAAACCATCATATTTCTTTATTGTAGGAACAACAATGAAAAGTCAGAATTGGATTTATTTTTTAATTCTTTAGATATTTTTCTTTTTTTTTAAGATTTTATTTATTTATTTGACAGAGATCACAAGTAAGCAGAGAGAGAGAGGGAGAAGCAGGTTCCCCACCAAGCGGAGAGTCTGATGCGGGCCTCGATCCCGGGACCCTGAGATCATGACCTGAGCCGAAGGCAGAGGCTTAACCCACTGATCCACCCAGGCACCCTAGATATTTTTCATGTAAAAAAATTGGATTCTTTAATTTTCATATTTAGTGTTGTCTTTTGGCATGAGTTCTGTTTCATCAGTTTTATTTAGGTCTTCTTTGAAGCTCTAAAGTAGAAAACATTCCTTACTGCATAGTCACATTTCAGTGTTGCATTTTCCTTAATAGAGCTGGGAGGGAACCTCATGTGTGCTTTATTTTGTCCCCAATCACCAGTAAAATGTGGAATATTATTTTGAGCATCCTCGTAAAAGATTTACAAGGTCATTTATGCCATGTGCCACTTTGGAGAATTTGGTGTAGAGAACGACGGGTCCACCGATGATGTCGCCCATTTTCAGTCCACCACATGGAGGAGCAAGGAACCCTCTTGAATTAATCCCACCTTTTGATATCAAAGGCAGAGATGGCCTTTATGACACTGAAGGCTAAAGCTTCTTAGATAGTAAACAGTGGAATGTGCAGAGTAGGTAGATGCTGGTCTCTGCTCTTCAGTGGTCAGAAAAACTAGGACATCTGAAGGAATATCAGTTGTGTCTGAGATGTGAGTGCTCTCAGGAAAAGTCACCAAATTCCTATTGGGGCACGTTCCTTTGTTGAAAGCTTTATTACTTTCCCACTATTTCATTCGTACCATTCCTGCTTCATCAGGAAAGCTCATTCTTTTTGTCAGAGGATCCATGTTATAAAGAACTCTTAAAGTCGAATATTCATTCAACAAACATCTTAAATTGTAATATTACAGTGACTTACTCACTAGCTAAACCTGCGCTGTTCTAAGACTCCAGGTGAATGTATCTTCATCTTTCTGACGGCTTGCTTTTTATTCCAACTTTTGCTCTTGACCCTAGCCAAATATTCCATGGTTTAAAACTCTTAGGCATTGGATCTTTGCTGCTTTAGGAATCTTGCCGCTTGAGAACACGAGTGCATTACCAGCTTTCCTCGAACAAGCACCTAAAAACTGTTCTCCACATGCTTCTCACTTACCTGAAGGGTTCCTGTTCTTGGTTGACTTGCTTCAAAGTAGAAAAGGGAAGGGTTTCAAGTTCATTTTTGGTGCCCACGGTGACAAGGCCAATTGGTGCCTGCCCACATAAAGCTAAACCTTAGGCGGCAATGGCCAGAAGCTTCTCTTGATGTCCGCTTCACCACAGTGGAAGACAACTCCTCCTTACTGCCTTTGCATTCTCCTCATCACTGGACTCTGCAGCCTCGCGTGATCTTTTTTCTTCTCATAAGTTCTATGCGTCACAGTAGTGGCGGTACCTCTGGCACCAACATAGAGACAGAGAGAGACTTGCCTGTGATGAGCAGGCAAAAATATGGCGGCCCACGCCTGCCAGAGAAGGAAGAGCCTGGGCCTCGCTCCTGGCTGCTGCACGCTGTGAGTGAGATTCAGCAATGATGACGTTTCAGAAAAGAGGGAAAAAATGGCACCATCGAATATGTATATGCAAAGTACAACACAGAAAATGGGCATCTCCACTCCCTTCCATTCAGTGATCTCCCCAGCTGAGCTGCGTCAGAGTCTGTTGTCCAAGTTCTTTCCCAGGTTTGGGCCTTGGCGACTTGAAACACGACTGCCTAGATTGGACCTCTCCAGGTAAATAGTAACCTGCAGTGTTAGCACGGCTTCTGTCTCTGGCCACATATGGGGCCTCCACCTTGCAAGAGTCATGATGGTAGAGATTTTTTTAAAAAGCCCAGAAGCTGCAGCAGGGGTGGCATTCCAGGGCACGGAGCACCGAGTGCCCTCATGGTGAACATTACTGGTCATGTGGTGTCGCTTACGCATTAGAGGCCGGGTTCGTCATTTATGCCCGCAGGAACAAACTTCGGTGAGGGATGGATTCAACCAAAAAGGGAAGGTTACAAAATGTCATATGTAAATGAGAAAGAGCCAAGACTTGTGAGGATTGCTTCCCCAGTAGCTGTGTGTGTGTGTGTGTGTGTGTCTGTGTGTATGCACCTACATATACGTACTTACGTTCTACTCCATGAAATAGTAGAAGAGACATCGGTAAAAATAATGCCCATTATAATTGCTATTTGGCCTCAAACTGTTGTACTGAATGGGCCTGATTCTTATATTTTAAACAGCTTTGCAGTTTGTTTTTCGAGATAGCGGTGCTGGGAGTATTCTGAATTCAGGAAAGAGTTTAGAGAGGTTATTGCCTTCTTAATAATTTAGAGCTTCTATTGCTCTGCCAAGTCAGAAGATTAACATTTAATAGGAAAAAAATTATATATCTTTAATTCCGTCACGGCTATTAGATCGGGTGGATTTTACATTAAGTGACAAAGATGTCGAGCATTTAAGGACCATTAAGCTACAGGACTCTTTTATTGGGTTCTGACGCCTCTGAGTCCAGGTCCCGTGGCGAAGAGTATTTGTGTCATAGATACAGAACGCATTAAGGACGAGGAAAAGGGCATACATTTTTAAAAGAAAAGAAGCTGTGAAAAGGAGTGATTTTCCACGTTGTGAACAGCTACCATACAGATTCAGTGTGATTTTAAACTAATTAGTTTTGTTCCTTATCAAGTGGCTGCCTCAGAGGCTACAAGAGGATGGTGACGGGCACTCTAAAAGTGGGACTTGCAGGAAATCCAACTACCTGGGCACCCTCTCTCGATATTTCACTTGAGAAACTAGGTTTCCAGTAGTTTCCAGGTCGCTCTAGATCATAAAGAATTTAAGTTCAAAAATGCCTTATCTAGTGGTCCTTAAGGACAATGAAAGGAAACAAAAGAGAGAATTTACTTCTAATAAGTGTTTACTTTTTTTTAGTAATGCCCAACTTATCAAAGAGGGGACCCACTCCTGAGAAGACCCATGGGGAGAAAGTCCGCGCCATCCTTTTAATTAAGTGCTTGTAACATACCTCACGTTATGGTAATTAAAACACGACAAGCAGTATCTTAAGCATTAGAAACGTTTCTTACTCGTTTTTCCGCCGTGCCTCCTGTCCCATTCCCACCTCCAAAACCCTGGGAAGAGTATAAAAGCAAAAAGATACAGGGAGGATGTAGGAATGGAGTTCATCTCATGCGTAACTTTTCCCCCTTGCAATGTCCAAACAAATGGTGTGATTTTTCTTTCCTGCTATTCTAGGCTGTTTTTAATTGCCTCCGACTAAAGTGGCACCTTATGGGCTGCTTCAGAAATTGTCTTCAGGATTTAAAAATGAAGCCCATTCATATTCCGTCTTCCTGCTAAAATCTGTTAAGCCAAAATAAAAATGACTGCTCCTGAGATTTTGTTTTCCTCATCCTTGCTGCAAACATTGTCTCACAGGAGCCGTGCGTTCCCATTTATGCTCAATTACAAACTCTTCTCTACACAAATGGAGAGGCCCAGACCATCACGGCAGGGCTGCCAGCCCCAGTCCTGAGGACGAAAGCCTCCATGCCTCCATCAGATAAAGGGGAGCTGCTCTCTTAAGCTTGGAGC
The DNA here is from genome assembly GCF_922984935.1 of Meles meles. NCBI lineage: Eukaryota > Metazoa > Chordata > Mammalia > Carnivora > Mustelidae > Meles > Meles meles. The sequence goes on along the minus strand of NC_060071.1, from coordinate 37,514,331 downwards.
CTCTTTTTTTTTTTTAAGTGAATTGTTCCAGTTGGCCTTAGTCCCTAAGCAATATGGCTCCCTGAAAACCATCTTTATTCATTCACACCAATTGACGCTTTAAGAAATTCCTCCAGCTACTGTTCATCTAAGTCTAAATATATCTGTTAGAGTTGAATGCGTTGAAGAGGATTTGCAATCTGTGATTATCCAAAATACTATTCATTGTCAATATTTTTGGTGTGCCATAGCCAATCTTGTTATTATAATGTACATAACTACTTAACGGCAGCAGAGCCCAAATACATCACAGCAATCGGGATAACCTGAGCGGGGGCTTTTCTCCCGACGCCTCGCTACTGCTCCAGCACCGCTCGTGTGGTTCTCAGCATCGGAAAGAACTTAATAAGCTCTTGCTCCCCTTCCAGACCCTTTTGGGTAATCTCGCCCTCATGTTCTAAGTAGAGAGCAGTTACCAGGACGACAGAGAATTTGAGGAAGATTTAATTGTGATCTGATGTCTAACCAGCATAAAGAGCTGGTGCCTCGAATTTACAATTCGAGGTTCCCAAGCAAATGTCAATATGCACATTTATTACTTTTGCCCAGTCTCATTACAAAAAGGAAGTTAAGGTGGCTTGCAGTGTTTCCCTTAACGTGGGAGAGGAGAAGGGGGGATGTAAATACCAAAAGGAGAGGAAAAATAAGCAGCAGCTTGGGATCCAGAACACATGACAGAGACACCGTAATATACTGCTTACTTTTCTGGAGCTGCCTCGATGTGACTCAACTTCCTAGCAACCACCGCAAGAACTGAGCATCATGGATGGGAACACAGAATCTGTCCCCTAGAGGGTGTTGCCCCAGGGGGAGTGTGCGCTCCCTCTAGGGCACGCACAGTGGGGGGGCAGTGTGTCTTAATAAGTGCTTGCATCAGACTGGATGGTAAGAAGCGGAAGCTAGTTTAGGATAACATTTTTGGTTTGCAGTCATTTATAGCTGGTGAGATGATGGAGTTAGCGATAATGGCCCACATATGTGGTCCATTTGGGTCCATGAAGAAGAAGGTTTTTTCCTCTCCTCTTATTCTCGATCCCCAGTGTTTCTATTATAAATGATTTTTTAGTTTAAAAAAAAATGCTTAGCTCCCCATCATGTACTAACTGGTTAATTTTAGGGGAATAATAAAATTAAGAGGAAATCACATTTTAAGGGGTGAGGAAGAAAATTTGCAGCAGGTAGAGGAGGCCTTCGTCCTTGGTTGAATTTTGCTCACCCCATCTTCGTAATTCCCTCTAAACTATTATTACTTTTCACAGAGTCCTCCCTCCGCCTCTATCTTTGATGAGATCTCTTCTTTAAAGTGTATTAAGAAGTGGACATTCACTGTTCTCTTGACCACCCAACATAAGAACCGTCTTTCTGTGTTTAAGAAATTGTCTTATGACTTAATGAGATGAAGAGAAGAGACGTCTGCCCACTATAGAGGCTAAAAATGCCAGATGTTTGCTTTTCCCTGGCATCTCGGGATGGAGACACATGACCCAGGCCAGGTCATTTTGCCAACTGTGCCCTCAACTGTGGGGCACTAAGTGATGGTAAGAGGCAGAGGTGATGTCTTTCCAGTAGTAGGGACAGGTTGGTGTGCTCCAAGATCAAGTTCCTGGTGCAGAGATGGAAGGGGCCCAAAGATTAGCATCTATTGCTTGGTTGGGACAGCTGCTGTTTTCTCCCCAGACAGACTCTGCTGTATGATTTGGAACCTCTTTCTGTCTGTTGGGCCCAAGCCTGGTCTCCTGCCTTCTCTATAATTTAGTGAGCTAACCTAGTACATTCGTAATAAATAATAAATCCCCTATTTGGTTAAAACAGACAAGATTAGTTTCTGTTTCTTGCAAATAAAAACTTGAGCTTATATAAAAATTTCCCCCTTATCTCCAAAGCAAAGTATATTCAATTCAGAAACTTAGAAAATACAATCAGGAAAAAAGGAGAACTCAATTTGCCCCAAACCCAGATATCAATATTTTTAATGCTTTGGTAAAGTATCTTTTCTAATACCATTTTATATATTCAGTTCAAGGAAGACAGTGCTGTTGAAAAATAATGATAAAGGATTTGGGGAGGGCACTTTCTTCCTTGTCCAGGGAATCCAGTATATAGGCTTCCGACCCTTGTCTTAAGAGCCTGGGATTAAGAGCGCTTAGTCGGATTGGACTGTGTGGGCTGGAATTGCTTTTAAGCCCCATAACTAAAGAAAGGATCACTTACAAAAGGCTGGCACCTCTTTGCTGTGTAGGTTGACAATTTTTTCTCTCTCATGTTGTCAGTTGTGCTTAACTTTGTTTTTTCTCCCATTCAGAAGTTTAAATTTTGTGTACAAATTTGGCCATCTTTTGTGGTTTGTGACATTGGTGTAATGCCTGAAATATCCTTTGCCAACACAGAGATACACATTTTATCTAGCGCTTTTATGGTATTATTGGTTATATTAAACACACAATCCACTCAGAATTTGTTTTAGGATATCACGTGAGCTAAAGGTTCAGTTTAATTATTGTTTATATTGCTACATAGTTTGATCGATTATCTTTTATCTTCAATGCAGTAATTTGTGTTTTCGCCACTGATTTCTAATGCCACCTTGGGAACTGCTAAATTCCTATCTGGGGTTGTTTTTTGACTTTTTGTTCTGCTTCATTGGTCTACCTATCTCTTACCTCCACTTCAAAATCTGTATGTTCCCTCAAGTTCCAAATCTTTCTGTAGTTGCTCTTGTGGGGTGGGGGAGACAATCTTGAGTTAAATAGGCAGGGATTTGGGGGGACCTATCTGTTGGGGATGGTCATTATGGAAAACTCTCTCCTTTAATGTAGACAGGGAATGGAATGTTCTGGTTAATGAAGAATTCTTGTAAATAAACAGTTGTATTGAAGTAATTTGATTTTGACTTTGAGAATTCATAAGACGTGTCAAGACCTTATGGTATGTCAGGGTCCAGCACACTGGCTATCCTTATGCTATAGATACAGTGATGTGCTCATTAACAGAGTCTGATCAGAATATTGGATAAAATAGAATTGACTATATTTTCTTTTTGGATGCCAGGAATGAAGTAATAAGTACTAGGGTCCTTGGAGACGGAACAATTCTATCAGTTTGCTATGTAAATTACCACATCCACACGAAGCTGATGAATGGACTTGGTGAGTTAGACCTATTACAGAACACTAGCTAAACAATCATAAACAGTTGGTGGGTAATTTAGAGAGCCAGTTCCCAGAGGAGGGAAAAGTATCTTTCTATCCTGCTAGGTTCCAAATAGCCTCCTTGCAGGCGAGTCAAGGGGACCTGTTTGGATTTCTATAGTATATCACAGAATAGCCCAGCTGGTGCTCGGTCTTCGAAGAAGAATCTGTACACGTTTCCCACATTGGTAGAATTGATCGTATTGGAGGAGAGCACATGAAAACCCATATAAGGGCTGGTAAATGAGGGAGTCAGGGCATCTGTATCTTCTATCCGAGCTAACTGGGCCCGTGTCACTGCCCTCATTGTCCTGGGCTTGCGTGCCTCTTTGCTTTGCCCATTTTATCCCATCACTTGAAATGATCCCCTACTCTATTTCTTGCCATTATAATTCACCTAATTCTTCAAGGAACATCCCCAAATCCTATTTCCGTGAAGCCTTCAAGGAATCCCCTTTTGGAAGAATCTTACTTTTTTTTTTTTTTTTTTAGGTTTTATTTATTTACTTGACAAAGAGAGAACACGCAAGCAGAGGGGCAGAGGGAGAGGGAGAAGCAGGCTCCCTCTAGGGGCTCCATTCCAGGACCCCGAGATCATGACCTGAGCCGAAGGCAGACATTTAGCCAACTGAGTCACCCAGGCGCCCCTGGAAGAGTCTTAGTCTTTTCTTTTATTCTGAACTCGAGATATTCATAAAACATTTCTTGAGTACTTGCCATGTATCTGAAAGGCGCTGTCCTAGTTGAAGGGGCAGATATCAGTTTCCTATGGCTGCTCTGACAAATTACCATAAGCACAGTTGCTTAAAACAACAGAAATTTATTTTCCGACAGTTTTGGAAGCTAGAAGTTCAACATCCATTTTACTGTCTTTTAATCTCCTAAACCAAAGTATAAACTCCTGGGCTTAGGGATACTCAGAAAACTTTGAATCCCTCCAGCAGTGGCTACCCTAGCCCAGAAGCTTCCACTTGAATAAGGGAATGTACAGATAAAATAGCAAATGAAAATGATCTGGAGAAGAGATGCGTGAACAAGATGTACTTCAAAAATACATTAACTTTCCCATACTGCATGAACCCATTTACGTATCATTCTCAGAATGACGAAATTACAGCAAAATTACAGCAATGGAGAACAGATTAGCTGTCGCCAGAAACTGAGTTTAGGAGTGGGGAAGTGATTAGAAAAGAATGGCACAAAGGAGGTCTCCCTGGGGGGGAATAGTCTGGGTCTTGACCTCAGTGGAAATAGTTACACAGATCTGCATGCGTGGGCACACACACACACACACACACACACACACACACACACACACACACGATAACCTGATCTGGAACTATACACATATTGTACCAACATCAAATCCCTGGGTTGGATATTTTATTCAGCTGAAGTGTAAGTGCTGGAGGAAACTAAGTAAATGGTAAGCAAGACCTCTCTGTATATCTTTAAAACTTTTGGTGACTGTAATTATTTCACAATGTTAAAATCATAAACATAAATTCGCTGTGTTCTTCAGAAAAGCAAGCACTGACTTGCAGAAACATACATGACAAAGTAAAAGTAATTACATAAGGAAATTGAAGGTTCAGATAAAGGTAGGGGTATAGTCCTCATACAGTAACTACACTTAGCCTGCAAAATCAACTCTGAGCTTTCTAAAGACCAAAGGAAAACTAGTCTGCTAGGGTTTTCTGTCCCCGCCCCCGAGTTACTTCTCTGATCCAGAGGACAGCGCTGTTAGGACCTGGGGGAATCAAAGGGCCTTTTCTGTCCTTGTGTGTGACATTGAAAACATTGGCCCATATCAATCCTTTCTCGTCTGCGTGGGGATTGGGATGTAGTCAAGAACTTGGATGGCCCCATTTTTGCCATGGCCGTGACGATCAGCAGGAAAAGCCAGGGCCCATGGTGGAAAAACTAGCCCAATAAAATTTCCAAAGTGCAAAGCTTGCCGAGATCTTTCCAAAATGGCACTTTGTAGAAGAGTTTCATGTCTTGGAGAGAGAAATTAACTGTAAATGAAGTGAGGGGTGTCTTTTAAAGATTAGTGTGGGCTTAGTTGGAAATTGGGCTTGCCTTTGTGTGGAAAATCTTTTCATCTTACTGAACACTGTGTGTATGTGAGACTACGTTAGGTCATAGCTAACACATTTAATGATGAGAATGTATAATTTTGTGAAAGTGGAGATAGAAGCACGAATTGGTGCTGGGTCCCGGGTATGCTCCTAATTACCACTGTGACCTCGGGTAAATACTTTAACTCCCGTATCTAGACCTCAATGGAAAAGAGACTCTTTGATTCTTACATAAGTACTTCTCAGCCTAAAAGTTTTATGAGGTTCTATTCCTGAAGCGATTGTTTGTCTTGGCATTTGGACCAATCATGCTCTTACTGTTTTCTCTGAATTATGGATTTCAGGTTGCTTTTTCTGACACTGTTTGGTTGAGATGTGTGTGTGTTTGTATGCGTGTCTATGAACCCCTCACCGCTGGTGTTGTGCGGTCAGTCCTTGCTTGTATGCGTTAACCAAGAGAGGAGACATTCAGGGGATAAAACAAGCTGCTGTAGACACAAGGGCGTCTCTCCCACCTCTCCGATTGTGGCTGGGAGACAAGCCATATGAAAGGAGGAGAGATTAAAGCCGGGAGTTCACAGAGCTCACCAACGAAGTAGTAAATGGATGTTGGAGGCAGACTCATTAAAAAAATTCCACAGTAGCTCAAACTGGCTCATCACTTCACTCCAACCCAGAACTCTGTTGGGGGGTGGCCCTACATCCTGGGCCACTAGTCTGGGAGTTAGAATGAGACTGTTACTTCCCCTTAGAAATTATACATGTAGTATCCACCAAGGATTTTAGTTACAAGAGCAGTTGCCTGATTGGAGAATAAACATAAGTTATTGAAAAAAAATATAAGGAAGCTCATAGAATCCCTGGAAAGATGGAAAGACAAAGTGCAAGGCCTATGCAGCAAACCATGTTGTAGAGTTGGTTCAGTGTAGACGCTCACTGTCACTATCACACAGCGCCTCGTCCTGGCTGTACCTGCCTGTGTGAAATGGGAGGGAGGCTGGAAAGTGGGTCTTGGGCTCATCAGCTCTGGCTCAGTCTAACACTCACAGGGTGGGAATTTCCTAATTCTAGACATGGGCTCAAATTCTGGGAAGCCAAAAATCAAACAGAACACGAGTATCCATCCGCTAATTTCCCTTTGGTGTCCGATACCATAATACGCTGCTGTAATACTAGGTATTTACTATATGTACCATTGTGTACTAAATGCAAATGCATTATCCAAGAAAATTCAAGCCTTATAAGATGTGAACTGTATGTCCGTGAAACAAATTATATAACAGTGAGGCAGTGGTTGGCTGGATGGCAGCTCTGAGAGCCCCTCCACCGCATGACCCAGCTGGGTCCAGGTCGTAGCCGCCATACGGAGCCATTTGGGGCAGGCGTCAGCTCCAGCTTACATATCAAGGCAATGATTCTGGATTCTGCAGCAGGAAGGGATTCCAAAACAGGTGCAGTGATTCTAAATCTCCCCCCACTTCGTTGGTTCCCATTTCATTATCCTGATCTGGAAGGAATACCAATGATGGAACAGAGTACCCCCTGTCTCTCTCCCTTACCATCCAGGGTAGCCTGCTGTTCCCGGGCCTGGCTTGGTCCTCCTTCTGTGTTCCTCAGTCCTGCTGCAGAAGCAGAAGATAATTTATACCTGCCCCCATTTGAGAAGAGAGGTTGGGCAGAAGACAGAACAATTATTAATCATCCTATATCCAGGGCTGCATCATGAGGTCACGTGTTACTATATATCAATATCATTCCTTCTTCCCACATGATTGCTTCAAAAACAAAGTATGACAAAACAAACCACCCCCTCCCGTCCTAACCCTCATATGATAAAAATTGCATTCATCCATTTGTCAAAGGGACACCACCCAGCATCTCATAAGGGCTGTAACCAGTTCCAAGTCCACATCTCAGGTCTCTGGGGATATGCCCTCCTCTTGCAGTCCTGTCACATTCTTCCCAGAATTCTGTGACCCGACCTAGAGACTAAGCTGTGAAGTTCATTACCCCAGCTGGGGGCAGTGGAGCAAAGACAAGGAAAGGAACCACAACGCACGAATGCATACGTGAACTGGGAGTGAAAACGGGTAACTGCCCTAGCCTTAGATTTTGCAACTGGACCCAAGGCCAGAACTGGGCTTTGTGACTTTTCTCCTTCACAATATTTAAGACTCTCTTTGCTTTCAGCCAGAACCTTGGTTGGATTGTTTAACCAGGAAAGGTGATCCAAACTTTCATTTTCTTCTGAGGCATCTGAGGCGAATGACCCTTTTCCTAGGGAATTGCTTATCAGTGGTGTGCTGGATTTACCTTGCCCTGCCTTGTGAGAGTGGTAAATTTTCAGCAATGGAAGGACTCACTTGTTAAAAATAGACATTATTAAGAATTAAATTATATAAAATCCCAATTAAATAACTTATATTAAAAACAATGTAATAAATACCCCAAACTCATCACTTCCTAATTATTTGACCACTCTCTATCCTTTGGAGATCATTTCTATCTTTTACATACGTGGTAGAAATGCCATATAACGGTGTGTTACTGTTCACCTTTCCCCACGTACACATTCCCAATGCGGTGATGTTAGATCGCTAGCTTGAAATTGGCCCTGGTAGGAGTCTTTAAGGAAATGGGCAAACACAACAATCGTACCACTGGCTGTGGTTTCCATTCATTTTTACCACAGATCATTGCAGTGTCCAGAGGAGTCCCATGGGATCTTCTACGAACCAACTTCACCTTTCTCCTCCTGCATGATGCAGTAGCTCCGTTCCACCACTACAGCAGCGCGAGGAGGTGAAATGGCGAATGTAAGAGAGAGAAGCCACTATTTTGCCTTCTGGTGGAAGCATTCTTTCAAGACTGAAAGCTTTCAACCGAAAAAGCTCTGAGTTCTAGGGGTGGGAAGCAAACACTTTGTGAGTAGGTCAATACTGACATGATACTGACGAGCCAGAGCTGTTTCCCCTCCACTGCCTGGTTCTGGGCACCATGAAGCGGTCACTGGCTTAAGACATGTACTGTGTATCGTAGATCAGCACCTTGACCTCAAAGATCTTGTTTCTCCAACGATGCTGTAACTGGGATTTTCAATAGGTGACACCCTTCTTAGAAGGCCAATGGCCTCTGGGTGATTTGTACCAGCCAAAAACTAATCAATGAAGACCATCAACTAATTTTCTAATTTTGCAGAAAAATGAGTTCCTTAGAAACAATGTTGTCTTTGATATGAAGTCTATGTAGAAGGCGAGTCTATGGAAAGCTATGTTGGCAGAAGCATCGTGGGCACAGGAAGCAAATCGAAATGTGTTTCAGTGAGAACAGGCATCACCCTCTCCATATGGCCCTGTCTGATGTCTCAGGTTGGTCATTGCCATCAAGGGGAGCCCATGAGATCAAGAATGGAGGGATCAGGGGCACCTGGGTGGCTCAGTTGGTTAAACATCTGAATCTTGATCTCAGGGTCAGGAGTTCAAGCCCCGCTGGGCATGAAGCCACCTTAAAAAAAAAAAAAATGTGGGGATCATAACTTTTCATTTGGTCTTCACCCTTAAAAGGAACCACTCACGTCATAGTCCTTGAATTCTTCAGGCTTTTCATACGGCTCTCTGTGTCTCCTATGGCCTTCAGATTGCAGTCTAAATTCGTCAGCATGGCTGTTCTCATTAGGAGCCCTGTCTGTCCCTGCAGCCTCGTGTCATCCCCACCACAGCCCCAGCCAGGTGGCCTTGTGCCATATTGAATACTTTCTTCCCCAAAAACCTGTCCCAAGCCCCTCCGCCTCCCTGCCTTTGCACATGCTTTTTTTTTTTTTTTTTTTGTGACAGCCGCAAAGCATCCCAGAGCTGATGGGGAGGGGACGTGTGGCCGGTGAGCTCTGCCTGCCAGGCAGGGAGAGTGGAGGACACTGTGCCTCACTCCACCCCAGGACTGTCCTAGTGAATGAGACCGGGGCCTGCCCCATTCTGCCATGCCCAGCTCCTGGTGGTGCAAAGCCTGCCTGGGGCTTGTTCAGGACATGCTGGGTCTTCCAAGGCCTCTGGGCCCTAGTGACTCCAGGGTATGAGCTGCATAACGAAGCTTCACCAGAGCTCACGCTTTCCATAGGTGTTGGAGTGTTCTCTCTCTCTCTCTCTGTAGTCACTTGAGTGTGCACAGTGAGCATGTGGGGGTAGCAATAAAATCTTGGAGGCCTAGGGAATCCCATCTTTTCTAGAACATTGCCAGCTCTGGGCCACTTACTGCCAGTCCTTTTCATAGGAGGACAACTCCCGTTACAAAACTTTTCCTTATGTTGACCTGAAACTGCCTTCCTGTGACATCCCCCTGTCGGTTCTAGCTGGAAATGAAATTAGCCTTTTTTTTTTGTTGTTTTTTGACAGCCACACTGCATTATTGATTCTTCCTGGGCTTATTACCAAGGAAAACCTTTAGGACTATTCTCAGAAGCAATGAGATCAGGCCTCTCGTATGAATATGTAGGTAACTGAGAACAAAGTACGGGACTTTACCGTGAAACATGTCAAATGGCGTCATGTTGGCTCGGGCCTGTCCTTTCCCAGTTGGTTCCAACACCGTGGGAGTGAAGCCCACTGCCAGACATGTTGCAAACGGGCAGGAGATGGCAGGAGAGAGCCGGGAACGACCAGCATGGCCTCCAGGACTGTGGAGACGTGCAGTTTTGGAAATCAGCTGGTGGGGAGAACTTGGGAATCCAGGCCAAGGGACCCCCGGGATGGGGAGAAGGACAAGAAGGAGGCTGTTCATGGACCCTGAGCAAGGTGACTGGAAGAGGGGTGTTTGTTTGCAGGTACAGAGAGCGGGCAGGGCAAAGGGGAGAGAAGCAGGTAGCTGGGCAAGAACTCCTGAGCCACACGGCAGGGATCAGAGGTCAGGGGTCCCTGAAGCCAGTCCCCAGACCCAGAGGCAATCTTCCCCAGGCGGGGAGAGGGGGATGGGCCAGTCAGTCGGGTAACCTATGTACAATGGAACACTTTGCCCCGATTATAAAAGGTATTTCCAAAGAGTCTGAATGACAGAAAAATGTTCCGTTGAAACTGAAAAATGCTGCTGTTAACCCAATTATGTAGTAAAGATCTGGGGGATGCATGTAGATAGACTATATACATGTTTTATACGTGTATGAATGAAGGAATATTCTAAACACACATTCTAGATTGAAAGAGAAAGAAATTTATAAAAATGTTAACATTGCTTACAGTTTCTAGATTGGCCTTCGAGAGCAGATGCGACTTCTATAGTTAAAAAATTACAGGGACGCCTGGGTGGCTCAGTTGGTTAAGTGGCTGCCTTCGGCTCCGGTCATGATCCCAGCGTCCTGGGATGGAGTCCCACATCGGGCTCCTTGCTCAGCAGGGAGCCTGCTTCTCCCTTTGCCTCTGCCTGCCTCTCTGTCTGCCTGTGCTCACTCTCTCTGACAAATAAATAAATAAAATCTTTAAAAAAAAATACAGTATATGTCATTGAATTTCCGGTTTTCAAGAATTAGTGCACAATGACTAGATGATAGCGCTAGGACCCCTGTTTGCTGCTGGGAAAGGGGGACTCCCCGTTTAGGGCAGGAACCCTTCACCAAGGTGGTGTGTGCGTTCATGTGCCCATCAGCTGTCTATCGAACACTTAGCATGGGCCAGGCGTTCTGCTGGAATGGATCAGGACGAAATGAAGAAATCACTCTTGTCAGGCTATTGCTACTTTGTTGATCACCTGTTGTCTAGCAGGGTGTGGGATAAATTCCCACACACAACGCAGGCAGGGTTAAGGGACAGACTTTATTGGGAGAAACACAGAAGTAGAGATCAGCAAGAAGAGACATGAGGTTTCCATCTTCCCCGCATCCCATGGATTGGCATGCTAGACTTACCAGATGGAGGAAAGCAGTTGCCTTCCACTTGGGGACCTTCGGGACCCGTGGGAGTTTCAGGCAGCCACCAACCCTCTTGCTGGAGCACAGGGGCTCCTGGTCCCATAAGAAGCTGAGAAGAGGAGACCCAAAAACCCAGAGCAAGTTACCAGGGTTAGTTTCTCATGATCCCCCTTGGACACGGCAGACGCCATCCCAGTTCTCACAAAGCTCCCACCATCGCCAGAAGACAAGGATCCAGAAAAATCACAGTCCACTGGCATTTTTAGGTCTCCCCCAAGAGCTGCCCGGATTCTGCCATGGTTCATCATTTGAGCTTACCGGGATTTTTTGAATTTGGGCATCCCAAATTTGCTGCCCCTCATGGCTTTGTGTCATCAGCACAGTTGACAGACTTGTTCTCAGTGTCTTCATCCCACTGGCCTAAGGAGCCAGCCTCGGTGCCCCCCACCCCCCAAGGGTCCTCAGAGCTAACTGGATCCGTGGACACCCCGCCCCCTCAGCCAGCTGTGAATCTGCCCAGAGGGGCCCTTGACTCACTTTGCCCCTTTCTCAGCCTCCAGGCTTCTCCCCTTGCCCACAAGCCTCATGTGAGTGAACTGCCTCCAGGGCCTGTGGCCTCCAGTCCCTCCCTCTCTTCAGACCCACTGCCACCCTGTGGCTCAGACCTTCTTCACCTACAGCCTGGACAACCACTGTGGTCTCCTAGAAGTTCTCCTGGCTTCTCACTTCTTGCTCCTCCTCCCCATGGTTCGTTCAGTCAGCATCAGCTTCTAGACACCTCACTGGAATATCAGTCAGCAATAAAAAGGAACAGCAGCTGATTCATGCTCGCTCACGAGCTGAGTGAAACACAACACTGAGGAAAAGAAGCCGGAAGCGAAAGGCCACATATTATACAATTTCATTACGGGAAATGTCTAGAAATGGCAAATCTATAGCAAGAGAAAGCAGATTAGTGGTTGCCTGGGAGTGGGGGTGGTCATGGGGATTGACTACCAACGCACACGCGGGACTCTTTGAGGTGACGGAAATGTTCTAGAACAGGATTATGCTGATGTCATACAATCCCGTAAATTTACTGACAATTATTGAATTGTACACTTAATCTGGCACATATACAGGGAAATGAGAGGGTTTGATGAGGATGGACGGAGCAATGTTTTGGTGTGTTCTAGAAGATTCTAGTGGAATCACTGTGTTTTGGTCATTATGGTGCATTTATGAATATGATTCATGTTAAAATAATTCTTTACAGAAGGGAAGTTTGTTTTTTTTTAACCAAAGAGAAAAAGCATATAAATTCTTATTTTAAAAAGATCTGATCTTATCATCTGCTTAACAACTTTCTTGAACCCTGTGTTGGCATGACTCAATCAAGGGGCCCTACCAAGGCATGTGGTGTCCCCTGCCCTGTCCCCACTCATTCCCCCTTACGAGCACCCTCGTCCCACTGGCTTGCTTGTGGCGTCCCCAGCACGGAGGCGTTTCTAACCTTCATCTCTGCCTTGTGTCCTGGATACACTTCCCTTCATCTTTCAAAGCCCAGCTCACATGGCACCTTTGCTCTGGTGGGATTGGGGGCTCTTGTATCTCTGTTCTCATGTCCCCTCCATGAAAGCACATTTCATATAGTGAGCAGCCACCTGCCTCTGTCTCCTGTACAGGAGGGTAAGCTCTCAAGGGGACAGCCTGTGTCCTGTTCAACTGTGTAGTCCCAGGGCACGTTGTGGGCGCTCAACAGCTTACTCATTCATTCAGCAGTTGCCATTTAGAGCCGGCTCTCTCAGCCTCCACACGATCAGCCTGTTAGGACAGAGAATTCTTTGTGGCAAGGGGCTGTGCTGTGCCTCGTAGGGAGTCAAACCTCCCTGGTCTCCGCCTGCTAGATGTCAATGCACCTCCCCACCCCATACATGACAATCATATGTGTACTCCAGACCTTGTATGTCCTGGGGAGAGACCGTGTATGTCCTGCCTAAGGGCCTTTGATGTGACAAGCACTGTGCCTGGAACATTCCTTACGCTTCTTGGAGAGCATGCTGGGACTCAGGACCGAGCACTGCAGCCCACTCCTAGTTACCATTCGCCCGTCTGCCCTCAGAGCCCAGATTGTTGGGGGGCCACAGAGCCCAAGCCAACCTCCCTCTCGCCTGCGGGCACATTAGTTGAGTGTTGATTTCTCTTAACTCTGTCTTCACCTTTTATGCTTTTAAAACGGTTGTGCTGATAGGAAAGACAGTGAAAGACAGGAAAGGAGTGAAATAGGTTCTGCTTTCTCCCTGTCACCATGAGGAGCCCACTGTGCCACAAGCACAGGCTTGTCCCTTCCTTCCCCTCTAACTCCTGTGGGACAGTCTTGAACAGAACTCTCTCCGTTGTCCTTGGGCTGTTAGCAAGTCACGGTGCATTTTGGGGTTTGGCCTTCCAATGCCAGCGGCTCGGACTGGGAGTGGGGGCCTCTGCTCTCTGCTTTGCCAGGGTCACTCCTTCTGCTCTTTGTCCTTTTGAACACCTGCCCCCCTCCCCCAGAGCATCCTGGGAAGCCAGAGCCTTTCTGGAGTGGCCTCTGAGGAATGGATTATTTGTGTTTTCTCAGAATTTATAAAAGCCTCCCTCCCATCCTTGAGCTACCTTCCTGTTCCTCTAGTTTCCGGCTCTGCCTGTTCCGAAATCCACTTCCTCAAATGTCTAAATAGCATTCATTTTACTATTAAATGTTTATACACTCACAGAGGCAGATTCAAACACAGACTGTCTGACTCCACAACCTGTAGGATACCCGCTCTGCTACTAGGCGTCCAGGTTTCTTTCCAGATTTACTTTGTTATCACATTACCTTAGAGTCCCTCCAGACAGAGACCCGAGGGAAGGATTTGAGTAAATGTGGGTTTTTTTGGAAAGCCATCCTGGGAAAGGCGGCCAAGGGAGTGGGGAAGTGAGGCAAGGAGGGAGGAAGCTTTTAGAGGCTGGGCTGCAGTGCACTTGGGCAGCGAGGGCTCAGTCCCTGCGGTGAGACCTGGGAGGCGCTGGAGAGCACCCTCTGAGCAGTCACACAGAGGAAGGGGGCGCTGGGCGGTGGATGCCCCGAATCCTGGTCCCTGGTGGTCGTGGGTTGCTTTGTTGACCATAATTGGGTCCACGGAAGCAGGGTCTAGTTCTTACACTTTCTTTTCATTTTTTAAGATTTTATTTAATTATTTGACAGAGAGAGCGAGAGTGCACAAGCAGGCAGAGCAGCAGAGGGAGAGGGAGAAGCAGGCTCCCTACCGAGCAGGGAGCCTGATGCGGGTCTTGACCCCAGGACCCTGGGATCATGACCTGAGCTGAAGGCAGTGGCTTAACCAACTGAGCCACCCAGGCGCCCTAATTCCTCCACTTTCTGAGAGATTTAGTTCTGAGGGAGGATCAGAGGCCACACTCCCAGGAGTGGATGGAGGGCGGAGCTCCCTGCCTCCTTGCTTGGCTGGAGATTCTCCGTGCCCCTGCACCGGCTTCTGCGCAGACGCAGTGACGCTCCTTCTAGAGGTCCCACCTTCTCCTCCCTGTGGGCTGGACCAACGTGGGGAGTGGGTGTATGGTAAGTGAGGGGGCCCTGCTGCGCCCTGCTCAGCACTTCAGAGGGCTCGGAGAGGCTTTTTGGGCTCCAGAGGCCCCTGTGGAAGCTCACTGCTGGGAGCGCGCCTCTCCAGATGCGCGCCAGCCTTGGCCACGTGTGCCCACCCTCTGCTCCTTCCAGGGAGTCCCACGGAGGGCTCTGCCGGGATGGCTACTCTCGGTGCTGTCTCAGCCTAGGAATGATCCCGAGTCCCTGTGAGGACTCCTGCTGTTTTTCTCTGCCAGAATTCCTTTTTTTTTTTCCTGGAAGAAGGAAGCGTCCCTTCCCCATTTCATCTATCCTCTGGAGGGAGGTAAGGAGCAGCTCTATCCCAAAGCAGGGGACGGTCCCTGACCCAACTCAGGAAGGCCCAGCCCTGGGAACTCATCATGGGTGTGAACACCCAAGCAAAGCCACTCTGAGTCCTTCCTGAATGGACACGCAGAGACTAGGAGAGAGAGAAATGCCTTTCCCCTCTGTCTCCCCCGACCCCAGGCTTGCTAAGAGCTAACTAGAGATGCCCACCATGGATGAATTTGGCTGCCAGCCTCTCTCTCCTCCTGTGCCCCCCCCGCCTCTTTCCCCCCTCATCTTTCAAAACAGAGCCATGACCGTGGGTGAGGACAGTGTCGTTTGTGGAGTGGGTTGGGATCTGGGAGTCCTTCGCTGCAGCAGTGGGCAGTGAACCCGGGTGGAGGCCCGCTTAGAAGCATTTAAAAGCAACAGACCAGATGTTCACTTAGAAACATGGATGGATCTTAAAACCTTAGCCCTGAGGGCCCATAAAATAAAATTAAATACAAATGGAGGTAGTTAAATAAGATAGTCTGCAAGTCCCCTCTTAGGCCTGTATTTGTATAAGACGGTGTGAATCACAGAAGTTAGAAATAGGAACCGCACATTGTCTTCACAGAGCCCGCATCCTTCTGCCCTGCAGGCTGCTTTTGGAGGCAGAAGATCTGCACCATCGCCCCTCCGCCCTCGATACCCTCTCTGGCTGTTGGGCAAAGTCCCAGGTGTTCACAGGAACCAGGACTTGGTTTCAAATCCCACACTAGCTATATACTAATACTTTGGACAAGCCACTTAAATTCTTGGAGCCAGTTACCTAACTTGGGAAATGAAGATAGTAATCCTCAGAGAGTGTGTTGGACAGGACTTGGCTCACAGTAAGAGCCCAGGAAATGATGGGCAGCTGTCTTGCATTGTGGGTTAGCAGTGTTATTCTGAGATGGGAAGACAGGCCCGGGCTTTTTATCCCATGGCAGGAAACATCAAGGGCTCTGCCATTGTGGAAAAGCCCAGGATAGAGGGAGTAGAGATCTGGATATTGTCCCTAAGGAAAGCAGAGCCCTCCACATCCTGTCAGCTCTTGCTGGGTGTCCTCCAGGCTCCCGTCGCCTGGACCAACCTTGCATCTGAGGAGGGCACGCTGTCAGAACACCCAAGCAAAGCCACCTGGAGTCCTTTCCTGAATGGACTTGCAGGAATTTAGACAGAGAGAAATGCCTTTTCCCTTGGGCTTACTAAGAGCCAACTAGAGATGCCCATGATGGGTAAATATGGCTGCCAGCCTCTCCCCACTGGGGCCGGGCCCTTAGTGTCAAGGCAGCTCTGTATTGAAGTTACTATAGTGGTTGGCTGTGGGTAAGAGTGTTTGAGGACCTTAAAAAATATGATCTAAAACTGATCTAGTAGGATAACGAAGTCTCCAAACAACTGTCAAGTTTGAATCACAAGAGCAAAAAGAAAGCACTTGATCTATTGGATATATGAAAATATATTGAATGGGTTCAGGAAAGCATCCCACCCCCCCCACCCCCCGCCCAACCTCCTAATGTGCCATTTGGGCCCATGGATTATTTTGAGCTAAAGACACTTGAGACCCTGCAGGCTGAAGGGAAATTCTGTCCCTCCCTTAACGATACAGAAGAATCTAAATTGGGGGTGTTTTCCAAATAATATTATTAACAGAAAAATCTTATCTGAGTGACCCATCTGTATGGCCGGGCAAACACCTAATTACCAAATCTCCTCTCTTCTTACCACCTTGAGAAGTGCACACCATGGCCGCTTCTCCTCAGTTGAGAATGACATACGTACCTCATGTTGTCCGGCATTTCCATGTCTGTGTGGGTTCTCCGTACCTACGCTCTTCAATGTGATTTCCTCTTGTTAACCTGTCTCATGTCAATTCGATTCTTAGTCTAGCTAGAGGGACCTTTGAGGTTGCTCCCTACCCAGATGCAAAGACCACCAGTGGCCCCTGAGCAGGAATAGGCAGATAGACACATGGAAAGAAGAGGGAGACTGAGAACAGATTCACGCTGGTGGCAACCGGATTATAACAGAATGCGGCAAACAACCCGGGAAAGAACAGATGGTTTAATAAATAGCTTTGGAAAATCTTGCTCACTCTGTGAAAAGAAAGTTGAATCCCGACTTCTTACCCTTATACGAAGGTGAAACCCCCTGAGATTTAGAAGCTAAATTTGAAAGGCGAAGCTGTAAAGCTAATAGGAGAAATTGTTGAAAGATACATGTGCAATTTGGGGGTAGCCCAAAACTTCTTAAATGAGACCCTCAAAACCTTTCTCCTGCGGGAGAAAAATGAATGCATTTGATGATATCAAAATTAAAGATTTTGTTAAACAGTTTTCGTAGATGGAGTTAATAAAAAACTGATAGATTGGGAGTATTTTTTATAATGTCAAAGCAGATTAAGATAATGGGAAACATTGAATATGAGCCCTAAATTAGACATTAGTGTTATATAAATGCTAAATTTGTAGAGTAGAGGAATTGTATTGTGCTTTATGTAACAGAATGTCCTTGTTCTTAGATTTAAATTGAAATAATTAGTGGTGTAGTGTCTGAATGTGCCCAACTTGCTTTCAAATGTTTCATCAAAATATATGCTTATATGGGTGCCTGGTTAAAGCCTCTGCCTTCGCTCGGGTCATGATCCCAGGGACCTGGGATGGAGCCTCACATCGGGCTCTATCGGGCTCTTTGCTCAGCAGGGAGCCTGCTTCCTACTCTCTCTGCCTGCCTCTCTACCTACTTGTGATCTCTATCTGTCAAATAAATAAATAAAATCTTTTAAAAAATATGCTTATATATCTATATTTATACCTATACCAAAGAAAGAAAGCCAGCAGATGTGGAACAATATGACAGTTGGTAAATCTGTTATGATAGGTCACTTTTTTGTTTGTTTCAGATTTTTCAAAATAAAAAGCTGGAGAAAATAACAATAATGTAACATTTAGAAAATATATGGCGCTCTTGAAAATCAACAATAAGAAATCAAGAACAGTTTAGAAAAATGGGCAAAGGACAGGAATAGGCAGCTCATAGGAAAGGGAAGCTGAGTGTAATAAGGACCCAAAGAAATGCTGAATATCACTCTTAACCACAGAGAGGAGAAACTAAAGAAGTAAGATACACGTTACACCCATCAGGTGACAAAAACTGGAGAACCAGAGAACGACCAATGTCAGGGAGGCCATGGGGAACCAGAACTATTGTTAGGGTACGTCCAATGGGCTTAGGGAGCAATCTGGAAGTGCAGAGTGAAACCGTGTATGCTCGTGCCCTAGGGCTTACCTGGCTCAAATGTCAGAGATCCTCACTGGTACACTTGTACTGAGATGTTCGTGCTACTTTGCTCATCTTAGGGAGGATGTGAATGAAGCCTATCACCTATGGATAGGACCAGGCAGATGAGGTAGACACCTACCAGTTGGGGTCTGCTTGTTATCCAAACCTTACTAGAATAAGCAGCCAGAATGTCAGCAAGACTCCAGAGCCAGGGACAGGAAGCTGGAGGGTTGGGGAAACCTATGGAAGGCTTCAAGACTCAGGGGTCTGGGGGCGCCTGAGTGGCTCAGTGGATTAAGCCGCTGCCTTTGGCTCAGGTCATGATCTCAGGGTCCTGGGATCGAGCCCCGCATTGGGCTCTCTGCTCCGCAGGGAGCCTGCTTCCTCCTCTCTCTCTCTGTCTGCCTCTCTGCCTATTTGTGATCTCTGTCTGTCAAATAAATAAATAAAATCTTTAAAAAAAAAAAAAAGACTCAGGGGTCTGGAGTTAGTTGGATGAGGAAAATAAATACAATTCTGTCTGTTGCTTGTTTAAATTTATGAGTACAGATGTCTTCTTGCTACATTGTCACTAACGGCTTTTGGCCTCCTTAACTCCCCAGGAGCCAAATGAAAGATAATGTTTGACCCATAATGGAGGAATTTGAGGCAGAGGACAGACTAAGGGTGGGGGGCAGAGTTCTTGGCCTGGAGGGGAGCAGGGTGCTGGGGAATCCCCTGGTGTAGCACAGAGGAGATTTTATCATGGTCTAAAAAAAGATTTTCAAAGATCCTGGAACGTTTTCTTAAGAGAAAAATATTAATGTGTCTTCAAAATAAATGCCCCCAGTTGGGTTGGATGCTAACAAGTTCCGAGCAGCCTGAGTGGAGGCCTTTTCAGGGAAGAAAATAAATGTGTTCATTTCCTGTGTAGGGGAAAAAAAAAAAAAATCCCTCATGTTTTAGGAGATTAATGTACAAGTTCTTTTTTGCAGGTGTTGATTATTATCTTTTAGCCCTGAAAGGAACTTAAATTCCAATGCCTCTGTGTCTCCTTATGTAAAGTAAGAGGATGGTATTGAACTTGCCATGACCACAGGTGAGGACACAGAGTTTTTTCTGTGGAGCATCAAAAGAGTCTTAGCTTGTTGAGTTTATACAGGGACAAAACTTGGGCAGAACAACTCTTCTGAGTCTTCTGAGCAGTGAGCGTCCTCTGAGAAGAAGCCATTCTGACCCTTCTAGGCTTCTACGAAGAAGGCCAGGATGGGAGCGAGGAACTTGTGTTGAGGCGTCCAGGGCCAGGCGAGGCATCCTCCAAGGTGGGTTTTGTATTTCCCACACTTCCCCTGACGAAGCAGCATTCCCTCCCCCCACCCAGCTTACAGCTCAGAACACTGGGCTCTGGAGTAATTCAAGCAGCTCGACCAGGGTCCCAAGCTTGTTCATGGGCTGGCGAGGATTCCAAGCCCAGGTGGAATTTTTCCCACACTGGGCGGTCATACTCCAATACCAACTGAAAAATCTTTCTGAAGCTATATACCAGGCCTCACTACGGCTCCAGCTAGTTTCTCTGAGCTCATCTGAAGGGTGTTCCCCACCTTTCTGAAGATGCTCTCGCCTCCCCCTCAGATGCCATCAGCAGAAAGTGACTTCAGGAGGTCCACCTGGGAGTCTGGGCATTTCAGCTGACACAGAGCCCTATTCCGTATGCAGACTTTATCGAGATGCCAGCTTCAGGTTCCAAATGTCATGTTCACTGAAGAACGGGAGGAAAGGTCTCCAGAAGCCACTGGGGCCCTCACGGAACGAGGCTCACGTGCCAGGGGAGACACCCACACCAATTGCCCAAAGAGACGGAGCGGGAGGAGGAAGCGTCTGGCTGCCAAGCCCTTAAGAGGTTGTGATTTGGAGACTGTTGGCTTCTAACCTTTCAAAATTCCTGCTCTGCAGGGAGGAAGAGGCCTCAACTGGAGATCAGGGTTGATGAAAAGTTGAATATTCAAGCTGACATTCTCTAAGAGTGATGGTGGGGGGAGCTTTAATAGCATAACAAATGATTCTCCTGAAAGAAAATGTCAGGCAGAGTAGGTTTGGTCCAGGACTCTCTTTCCTCCCCACTCCCTCCTTCCCATTTTCGGCTTATTTCAACTTCCTGCCAACTGGGCAGGGAGAAGTGAAATTAGGACCAGTCCAAAGCCTCAGTGTTCAGAGCCCGGTAGATTCGGGAAAGATAAGGGACTGGTGGAAACCGGCAACGTGCTGATTGTCGAACGATTCTTTCCGAGTCAGCATTGGCTTTGGTGGAGTTTGGGACCCTCGTAGTGAATCCCTTGGGGTCTGTGGAACCCTGAGCCCTGGGGTATCTTGGGATGCAGGGCTGAAATCTGATCCTGAAGTGGATTCAGTGTAATTAGGTCCAATAGACTTGTTCTGCTTCCAGATAAGATGTTTGTTTCAAACGGATCAGCCCTGCAAGTCTGTTGCTGAAAACCCTGACGGTCCTGTTAGGAAATGACAAGCATGTACGCAGGTAGTCTGTGGCTCATTTGGCTTTGGCTGATGCTAGATTTTGTGTGATTATGGGGCCTTCCCCTGTTTTTTTTTTTTTCCCCCTCCAAAGAGGAAAATGACTCATGTGCAATGGCCTTGTTACTTACAGGAGAGTGGCAAGGTCTCACAAAGACGGTTTTAAATTTTAATGCTCCAAATTGAGACGGTGATTTTTTTTTCCAGCTACTTCTGTTGATCTGCCCATCTGTTTTCTATCTACTTATATTCATTCTGTCTATCTATATAGGTCTAAATGTTTGTGTCCTGCCCTCCATCCCATATTCCTAGGTTGAAATCCTAACCACCTCCCCGCCCAAGGTGATGGTATTGGGAGGTGGTCCCTCTGAGGGGCGACTAGGTCATGGAGGTGGAGCCCTCAGGAATGGGATTAGTGCCCTTATGAAACAAGCTCCAGAGAGAGCCCCCCTCCCCACCATGTAAGAATGCCGCAACCGGTGTTGGCTATGAAGCAGGGAGAGGGCCCTCATCCCACTAGGCGGGTGCATTGATCTTGGACTTCCCAGCCTCCAGAACTGTAGGAAATAAACTTCTGTTGTTTCTAAGCCTTTCGGTCTGTGGTGTTCTGTTAGAGCAGCCTGGATGGATTAAGATACATTTTTCTTCTCCTTCTTGTCCTTCTTCTCTGCCCCCCTCCCCATCTGTCTGCCTATCAAACTAATCTTTGGACAGATTGAGTGCCTACTCTCCGTGAGGTCATGGAAAAAGCCCACATAAGCTTTTTTGCAGGTCCCAGGGACCAACACTTGAATCACCTCCAAGAGCTGACTAAACTAGGGGTCCCATACCCCTCTTCCAGGAATTCTGGCTCAGTAGCTACTATTCACTTAACACTTACTATGTACGAGGTGAGTATGTGATCTCCTCTGGTCTTTGCGATGTCCATTCCAAGGGGATCAATTCTTCGTCCCACTTTACAGAGGAGGCTCAGAAAAGTTGAATAATTTCCCCTACGTCTCACAGCTATGAAGTGGTAGGATTCTAACCTAGGTCCATCTGAAGCGAAGGCCAGTGTGTTACCCATTGTACTATTCTTTCTTGAGTCCAGAACTCTGCCCAGTTCTGACGCTGGTCCAACAGTGGGCACTTCAATAGGAAAGGGTCTTTCCTCCTGTGGACTGGATTTGGGTCTCACTTGGTATTTGCTCTTGTGTGAGCCTCCTGGCTAGAAGCATTTGGCCCCCAAAACCAGTGTTTCCAGGAGGAGGTCTAAATTCCTTGGGTTGGCATTCAAAGCATCATACAATTCGGCTTCCTCTCATTTTATCTCTCATAGCTCCCCACACACACCCTTGGTCTGTCCCCTATCTTGTGAATCCAAGGGGTTGTTATAATGAAGAAAGTTTCTTTCATACTTTGGAAGGCCAGTCCTTCTGCCCACTCTGGATCCTACTTCGTTTACCTTCCCTCAGTTAGTCTCTTTTATCCTTATTCATATAACAATCCTCCTTCTCTTTCTACATCTTCCCTTCAAGCATCCCCTCAACAGTTGAAGTGCCGTAAAGTCTCTCCTTTTTATTATTTTTAAAAAAGATTTTAGGGGCGCCTGGGTGGCTCAGTGGGTTAAAGCCTCTGCCTTCGGCTCAGGTCATGATCCCAGCGTCCTGGGATCAAGCCCCGCATCGGGCTTTCTGCTCAGTGGGGAGCCTGCTTCCTCCTCTCTCTCTGCCTGCCTCTCTGCCTGCTTGTGATCTCTGTCTGTCAAATAAATAAATAAAATCTTTAGAAAAAAAAATATTTTATTTATTCATTTGACACAGAGAGAGAGGTAGTGAGTGAGAGAGAGATGGAGAGAGAGCACAAGCAGGGGAAGCAACAGGCAGGGGAGAGGTTAGAAGCAGACTCCCCACTGAGCAGGGAGCCTGAAGCGGGACTTGATCCCACGATCCTGAGACCATGACCTGAGCCAAAGGCAGATGCCCAACCGACTGAGCCACCCAGGTGTCCCTTCTTCTGATTTTCGTCCTGCCTCAGAGTCTAATTCTTCTAAGTCTCTGCTCATAGGACCTCTGTGCAGGGGCATCAGAGCTTGATCCTGGGTCCTCTGCTCATTCCCATCCCATGGCTTTTCATCTCCATTTCATTTCGTTTAAATTTTTTTTTAAGATTTTATTTGTTTATTTGACAGAGATCACAAGTAGTCAGAGAGGCAGGCAGAGAGAGAGAAGGAAGCAGGTTCCCTGCTAAGCAGAGAGCCCGATGCGGGGCTCGATCCCAGGACCCTGGGATCATGACCTGAGTGGAAGGCAGAGGCCTTAACCCACTGAGCCACCCAGGCGCCCATTTCATCTCCATTTCAATGGGTCTTATTTTTGTGTCTCCAGGCATGTTTCTCTCTTGAGCTCTGAACTGCCTGTTCCACTGCCTACCAGAATGTTCAAGAGGCATATCCGCCATGGCGTGCCCCACAGAGAACCCACGATTTCACTGCAAATCTTCCCGCTCTGATAAAAGGCAGAATCATCATCCAACTGCTTCAAGCAACAACCCAGGAGACAGCCTGATTGCTGGTTTTCTGTTCCTCTCCGTGGCTGACCCCGAGCCAAAGCTGTCATTTCATCCTTCAGAAAAATCATGGCACCAGAGCTCCTCCCTTAGCCTTACTCTCTAAAGAAAATCCCTTCCCTTTCCAAGTTTCTCTGTCATATTAGCAAGCTCCTTAAATTCTCTTGTTCGTTTATATGTTTACTAGCTTGCTGTCTGTCTCCTCTTCTAGAATATAAAACTCCACGGAGACAGGGACCTCTCTTGTCTTCCCCATTGTCTCTCCTCTGCTTAGAGCGGGGCCTGGCACACTGCTGGGGCTGAATTAGTGTTTGCCAAATGAACAGATGAAGGAATGAAAGGATGACTACACAGTCACTGAGGCCCCTTCCCGTCTGAATGTCTCGGCCTGCTCAGATTGACCCAAATCCCACCCATTTATCAGTGCTCAGGCCAAGCCCCATCACCTTCAGGAAGTCAAAGATGGGATGCTCTACTCTCCTCTGCAGCAGTCACACATGTCGCGTATTTGGGTGCCAGAATCCCAACCATTTTGCCCCAGTCTTATCTTTTTCAGCTGGACTGTACTCCCTGAAGGCCGGCCAGTTGCCAAGACCTAGTAGTGGCAGCCAACATTTCCAGGGCTCTATTGGGCAACTGGGAGCTGGACCAACATTCTCCTGAATTCTCCTAACAATTTCAATAGTGTGATCTAGTTGCTCTCAGGTCCCACTGGACAAAGGAGGTTCATGGGAATTAAATCATTCATTCATCCAGGGTCACACGGTACATGGCAGCTCTGGGTTTCAAGCCCTGGAGCTCATCTCCTGCCTCATCTTGGGATCTTTGGGTCTGCTAGGTTTAGTACCCAGCGGGTATTGGAGAAAGCCTGTGAGATCCACAGGGGAGCATGTAGGGTGGCAGAAGGAACACTGGATTCGAAGGCAGGAGACCTACTTTGGGCAGCCCTGGGCAGGCCCTGCTGCTCTCTGGGTCTCAGTGCCCCTGGGCACAGGGGGCTGTTCTGTTGGATGGTTCCTGAAGACAGCAGATCTTGCTCTGGGACTCAGACTAGCAGTTCCTCGAGGGAAGAGCCTTTTCTTTCTCAGGTATATCCCAG
The DNA here is from genome assembly GCF_922984935.1 of Meles meles. Taxonomy (NCBI): domain Eukaryota; kingdom Metazoa; phylum Chordata; class Mammalia; order Carnivora; family Mustelidae; genus Meles; species Meles meles. The sequence continues at coordinate 37,489,778 of NC_060071.1, read as the reverse complement.
TGTTTCCAACAGTACTAGGTATATACTAGGTGCTCAGTAAACATCAACCGAACAAATGAACCCCTCTGCCCTCCCTGCATCTTGGTAGGCTGGATGTGATGGAGTGAGAATTCAGACATCTCCAGGTTGCAACTGAAAGAAAAACTGCCCCGAGGGAGAGGGTCCTCGGTGTGCAGCTGAATGTACTGGGTTCCAGGTGACTCAAGATCCAAGAGGCAGCTGAGGCCTTGGGAAGTGTGGGAGTGACCAGCCAAATCGTCTTTCCCTACTCGAATGAGCCATTAACCAAAGGCAAAGGAGAAAGAGGCTTTGCCATCTTCCAGGTCCCCATTTCTGGTCATTGCAGAAAACGTCCCTTTCTGGGCAGATGGCCACCAGCTCTGGCTCAACCTCTAGTGTCATCGACTCAAAATGACCAGGCAAAGCAGCTTGGCAGGGCGTCTGGCTTTCATTTTGAGATTGAGTTCAGAAGCTCCAAATACATGCGACCCTGAGATTATAAAAAGGGATCAAAGCTTTCCTGGCAGGCAGGGCTGAAGGCTGCCTTCTTAAATCTCTGCGTCTGAGTGACCGCTAAGGGAGGAGGTGGGAGCAGCCTTCCAAGGCAGCCTGCAGCCTGCGCTCACCCCCACCCCTGGGCACTTCACTCTGGAATTCAGAGGCCTCCCCTGCCAGGCCTCAGGGAACCAGGGGGTCCAGCCCTCTGGCAGGCCAGCAAACCATCCCAAAGGCTTGTCTCCCTGCGGAGGAACACAGCATCAGCCCAAAGGCTGGGCAAAGCTTCTAGGGCTGCTCCCCCATTGTAAACATCAAAGGGAGCTCACAGGACAGCGCTCCCTCTGGGTCGGGTTGGGCTCTCCAGGAAGCCCTAGAAAACCCATCAAGAGGCTCCTGCCCCTGTCCCTCTCCTGCCTCCCCTTTTCACTTCCTCCCTCCTCCCCATCCTTCTCTTCTTTGGCCTTTGACTGTGATTTTCTTTGAAGGAAGAAATTATTTTGCCCCAGGAAACTCATTTATAGCAAAATAAGTGAAAGGTCTGGGCATCTGGCCCCACTTGGGGCTCGTTTTCGGGTTATTGCTTTAGCGTGCCTTCATCTGGCTCGCTGGAGCTTGGCACCTCTCCCTGCCGACATCACACCTGGTTTCAGCTGGAAGAGAAAGGACTTCAGCTTTTCATCTTCTGGGCCTCTTTGTTATTATTGGAGCCAAGGTTTGGCCTGGGATCAGTCAGGGGGGCGGGGAGGGGGGCTGGGAACTGGGTCTGGAAACTGTCCCAGTGGCTGGGGATGGGGGGAGGTGGGGAGGAGAGTGGGGTGAGGAGAAAGGCTTTCTTTGGGGCTGGAGCCGCTGCCCTCCTGGCTGGCGAGGGGCTGACGGGCAGCCACTCCAACCCGGTGCAGGAGGGAGCCCCTGGCCTTAGGGTCCTGGTACGAGAAAAGGCCTTCTCAGGCCCCTTGTGATAAAGGACTTTACGAGATTTGACTTAAGTGAGAGATGCCTGAGGGTATGAAGAAGCAAAAAGGTTAAGCTTGGAGAACCGTACTTTAAATTTCCTGAGTGAGGAGATTGCTTCCTGGGATAGTTTATAGGTTAGTGGTTAAGATTTCTTTAAAAGCTGGCTTATTTCTATCCCTTATTTATTTTTTTTAATGTAGCTTTGAGAAAAACCAAATTATCCTTTAGCATGCCTAGGAGGATTTCATCTATCGTGTGTTTCAGGATCTTTACGGTGCGCCTATCTAGCGAAAACCGTTTCCTGTAAAAATACCAAGGGAGGGCATTTCGATGGGATTTTAAGCTTATTTGAAATTAATTGCAGATTCATTTCACTGCACATTCATTGAGGGTTTTTCCTTTTTCATTATTAATATGAAGAAATGGTGAGGGCTTTGCCAAAAGTCTGCGAGGAGAGAGTGGCTGCTGTAAAAGTCTCCTCCAGGCAGCAGACATCTGCCCAAGGTACGCATTCCCCGGCTAACTAGGCTCTGGCCTGTGTCTGATTAAATGCAGCCCTTGGCCTGGACCCTGAGAGCCTGGCGGGGCCTCTTTTCCCTTCCTGCTCCGCCCCCCTGCCCCCGCCCCCGCCCCCCCAGACGCGCAGGCGCAAAGGGCATCGCCAAGAGGGGAGCATGGCGCCGTGGAGGGTGTGGAGAGTTAAGACAGCTGAGAGCCGAGAAGAGCCGTGTGTGCCTGGACTTGGGGTGGGGGTGGGAGTGGATTGTCAGGGCTTGTCCCAAGGCTAAAGTCCCGTTGGGTCCCTCAGAGCGGCATTCCGTGTACCGGGGACCCTGGGGGTGGCACCTGCCCGCGGAATCAAGGGCGTCCTTTGTGTGAGATAAATAGGGTCACGCTGAAGGGCTTTGTGCAGAGATAGAACGAGGTTTAGTTGCTTTGAACTGCGGAGCCTCCATAGCTGTATTCACTGGGATGTGGTCCTGGTAAATCAATCTATAGGTCCTAGAGATGAGAGAGGCTTCGGCGGGCATTCGGTTCCCCCATTTATTTTACCCTGGGAACCCGAATGGAGGTGAGGACCTCTCCCAATGTCACAAAGCTGGCTGGGGAAGAACCAAGATTAGGGCCCCAGCTCTTGATTCCTAGTCAGGCGTGCTCCGTTCCATGCTGAGGCTGTGGCAGATCCACCTCTCAGAGGGGAGAGTCGGGTGTAGAGGCTGCCCGGGGTTGGGAGATACTGGGAAAGTCCCAGAAGACATGGCACCTTCCCATGGGGAACTTCGGGGATTGGGGTGGTATCTAGCACTGGTTGGGTGACATGGCTGTATTTTTAATTTTGATTTAATTTTATTTTTAAAGATTTTATTTATTTGACAGAGAGAGAGAGAGACAGCGAAAGAGGTAATATGTATGAGCAGAGGGAGTGGGAGAGGAAGAAGCAGGCTTCCTGCTGAGCAGGGAGCCTGATGCGGGACTCCATCCCAGGAACCTGGGATCATGACCCGAGCTGAATGCAGACGCCCAATGACTGAGCCACCCAGCCACCACTTTAATTTTTTAATACAATATTTTAATTTTAATTTTTCTGGCTCTTCAGTGGTTGATTTAGGGACTAAATCTTTCTTATGGTTAAGCTAGAAAAGAGAAGGCATTTCTCAGTCACTGGCCAGGATTATGTGGTCTTTTCTCATGAGCCCATCATTTGGTTCTCTCAGTTCTGAGGCCGAAGCTGTCACGGTCACCACTTGGCAGAAGAGAACAAGGATGTGATCTGAAAGCGTCCACTCCCACCACCGCCCCGTGGTGCCTGTTCTGGCTAAGTCCCCACTCTAGCTGGCATTTCAGCTCCCCTGCAATCAGTGTCAGCTCAGACCTGTGTCCAAAGTTCCTTGAAAAGTCTGGGTGTTTTCCTTTCCCAGTGCACAGTTACCATGGCGACTGGCTGCATGACTCCGGGAAGGGATCAGGAAATGGTTTATCATATACCCTTGTGATGGCACTACAGCAGGGTCCCTTCTCAAGGAGATTGGGCTTCCTCTGCAATCCCTGGGCCCCAGATCTGTGAACTGACTTAGATCTGAAAACTGTATACGGAACCATGGCGTTCTAGGGTGGCAGCTGGTGGCAGCTTTTGGCAGCTTCTGCTCCCTAGCTCTGAGTGGCTTTCGTTTTTTGTTTTTCAAGTCAAATAACACTCTGGTCAGCTGTCTACCTACCATGCCCCTCACAAAAGCATCATCAGTTAGCAACCACCAAGATCCCTGCGGGTCAAGGTAGTCTGATGGCCCTTGCTCCCTTTTATGGTCATCGTGTCCACCTTGATGCTGCTGGTTAACCGCTCTCTTTAGTGTCAGCCTTTCTGGAATCCCATCATCCCCACTAGGATTCTGGGGATCCCAGTTCCATGGCAGCATCTGCTGCATTCAGCCCTGTCGTGCAGAGAAGAGCCACCACCATTGCTAAGCTTCTCAGAGATTCTGGTGGCCTCCCTCACAGTGTAGTTTTGTTGCCTTATAATGCGGGTGGGCTCTGGCTGCTTTGAGGAAGCAGAGGGGGTTCTGTGCTTTCGCATAATACATCCATTCTAACACTCCCACCTTCCTGAGAATTCTGCCAAACATTCCAGTGTCTCCAACTCCTGGGCCATTGGCCATCACTGAGCCCTGCCGTGAAGAAGTTATCAGCAGTGTCTTGGGCTGGCTGCAAAGGTCCTGACTTATGACATCCTCCCATGTCAATAAATATGAAAGATATTCCACCTTATTTTTAGTAGACTGTAGTGAGCCTCACTCCGAAGGACAGAACTGGTTCTTGCAGGGGTTCACCAGCCATGGGCTGTCATTCCTTGATGTGGACGTTGTTTTGTCCCGAGCAGAGGCTCTGGTGTTTCTCTGCTTGGGCTCTGCTCAATCCTGACCCTGCTGATTGGCCTGAAACGGCAAGCAATGGTGCCAAAAGATTTTGGGAAGGTCAAGAGTCCTTTGGAGAGGCGGCCCTCTCAGGTGAGGGTATTCATGGTCCAGGCCTGGGGAGACCACTCTTCTCTAGCAAAGAGGGGGGAGCTTCTTCTAGCCCTAAGGACCCAGAGCATCAGGAGGTTCAAGAATTTTCAGGCTTGTCCACACACTGTCCATGTCCCATATCTCAGGGTCCCACTCTCCCTCCAAAGGCTTTGACTTTGATGTGGAAGATGACTCCCCCTAGTAATGCTCTATCTTTACAGTTCGATCTGGGGCCCCAGTTTTGGCCCAGGAGTCCCTGTGGGTAAAAGAGATGAGAGTCCACAGAGGACGTCTGGCTTTCACAGTGAACCCAGAGTTGGTCACTACCAGGTCTAGGCCTGTTAGTTTTTCCCCTTTCTGTTCCATTTTTTAAAATACATTTTAATTTTTAAAGCAGGTTTAAAGTCACAGGAAAATTGAGTGAAAAGTACAGAGAGTTCTCAGATACCCTCTACACACCTCAATCCCCTCTCACACACTGCCTCCCCCACTATCAGCACACAGCCCCAGAGTGGTATGCTTGTTGCCCTCCATGAACCTCCATCGACATACCACTATCACCCACAGTCCACAGCTTGTATTTGAGTTCATTCAAATGGTGAGCATTCTATGGGTGGTAACAAAAGTATAATGACATGTATCTACCATTACACTGTCATACAGAAGAGTTTCGCTGCCCTAAAAATTCTCTGTGTTCTACCTGTTCATCCTGCCATTTTCCCTAACCCTTGGGAACCACTGACTTGTTCACTGTTTCCGTAGTTTTGCCTTTTCCAGAATGTCATAGAGTTAGAATCATACGGTATATTTTCAGATGGGCTTCTTGACTTAGTAATATGTGGTTAAGGTCCCTCCATGTCTTTTCATGCCTTGGTAGCTCATTTGTTTTGAGCAATAATTAACATTCCATTGTCTGGATGGACCACAGTTTATTTATCCATTCACTTACCAAAGGACATCGTGGTTGCTTCCAGCTTCTGGGAATTGTGAAGAAAGCTGCATAAGTTTTCAGGTCCTTTTGGTAAATACTAAGATTAATAGATTATATGGTAAAAATATGCTTACTTTGATATGAAACCATCTGGCCATCTTCCAAAGTGGATGCGCCATTTTGTATTCCTACCAGCAATGAGTGAGAGTTCTTGTTGCTTTCTATCCTCACCAGCATTTGGTGTTGTCAAGGGTTCCAGAGTCTGGACATTCTAACAGGTGGGTAGTGGTAACTTGTTTTTTAATTTGCATCTCCCTGGGCATATGATGTGGTGAACCTTTTCATGTGCTGTTTGCCAGCTGCATGTATTTTCTGGTGAGGTGTCTGAAGGTCTTTGTCCCATTTTCTAATTAGGTAATTCATTTTCTTAGTGCTGAATTTTGAGAGTTCTTTGTATATTTTGGAAAACATTTCTTTATGGTACGTCTTTTGAACATATTTTCTCCCAGTCTGAGGCTTGTCTTCTCATTTTCTTGACAGTGTCTTTTGCAGAACAAGAAATTTTAATTTTAATGAACTCCAGTCTATCAATTCTTTGATGGATTTTGCTTTTGGTGCTACCCCTAAAAAGTTATCACTATACCCAAGGTCATCTAAGTTTCTCCTATGTTATCTTCTAGAAGTTTTAAATATTTCACTTTGCATTTTAGGCCTATCATCCATTTTGTGAAAGGTGTAAGGTCTGTTTCTAGATTCTTTGCATGTGGTGTCTAGCTGTTTCTGCACCATTTGTTGAAAAGACTATCTTTGCTCCACTGTGTTGTCTTGGTCAAAGATCAATTTACTACATTTATGTGGGTCTCCTTCTGGGCCCTCTATTCTATTGCCTTGGTCTATTTGTCTGTTCTTTCACCGATATCACATTGTCTTGATTATGGTAGCTTTATATAATGTTTTAAACTCAGATAACATCAGTCCTCCACCTTTGTTTTTATCCTTCCTTATTAAGTTAGCTGTCTGGGTCTTTTTTCTCTCCATATAAACTTTAGAATCAGCTTGTTCACATCAACAAAATAAATTGATGGGATTTTGATTAGGGTTGCTTTGAGTCTTCAGACTGAGTTGGAAGAACTGACCTCTCTACAGTATTGAATCTTCCTATCCACGAAAATGGAATTTCTCTCCATTTATTTTGCTCTTCTTTGATATCCTTCACTAGAGTTTTATAAATCATTATCTCTTAAAGCTTCCAAAGCAGTTAAGCAAAGCCATACAACTAGCATAATTTTAAATTAATTAATTAAATTAACATATAATGTATTATTTGTTTCAGGGGTAAAGGTTTGTGATTTATCAGTCTTACACAATTTACAGCACTCAGCATAGCACATGCCCTCCCCAGTGTCCATCACCCAGCCACCCCATCCCTCCCACCCCCCTCCACTCCAGAAAACCTATTTGTCTCCTGAGATTAAGAGTCTCTTATGGTTTCTCTCTCTCTTTCTCTCTCTGGTTTTGTCTTATTTCATTTTTTCCTCTCTTTCCCTATGATCCTCTGTCTTGTTTCTCAAATTCCTAATATCAATGAGATCATATGATAATTGTCTTTCTCTGATTGACTTACTTTGCTTAGCATAATACCCTCTAGTTCAATCCATGTTGTTGCAAATGGCAAGATTTCATTTTTTGATGGCAGTATAATATTCCATAGTATGTGTGTGAGTGTGCATGTGTGTGTGTACTACATCTTCTTTATCCATTCATCTGTTCATGGACAGCTAGGCTCTTTCAGTAGTTTGGCTGGAGGAAGAAGAACAAAACAAGAACAACAACAGGGAAGCCAGGTAGATAAGCTAGCACCGTAAGGAAGAATCAGTAGAAAAAAAAACAGAATTAGACCTGAAAAGAATTTAATATTGGAATGAATAATACAGATTATTAAATAAGTATGTTTAGCACACTCACAGAAATTAAAGAGATACTTGAAAATACGTAGGAGGCACCTGGGTGGCTCAGTAGGCTGAGTGTTTGACTCTTGATTTTGACTCAGGTTGTGATCTTAGCATTGCAGGATTGAGCCCATGTTGGGTTCTATGCTCAGTGGGGAATCTTGGCTCTTAATTCCTTTTTGTGTGCCATACCTGGGATCTGGGATCACATCTGGGAGCCAAGGAAGTAGTGAATATGTATGTATAAATTTTGACTTTATAAAATAATGCCTATGTTTTGATTAAAGAAAAAAATAGGGTAAAACAAAGATCCCAATAACTTGCAAGTATGGAGGAGTGATCAGAGATAAATATTTTAAAGTCCGTGGATTGTTCAGAAGAAGGATGAGGATACTGATTAACTTTAGACATTGTTAAATATGCACATTAAATTTTCTAGAGTAACTATTAAGTAACAGAGGTGAAAACTGAATGAGAAAAATAATCAATCCCCACAAATGACAAATAAAGAAAAACTAAATAAGAGAAAGAGAAAAAGTGGGATAGACGTACAATACAAAGACAGCAAAAATAAAAACATGCCAATAATCACAATAAATATAAAGTAGCTAAAATCTCTTGGTAAAATACAAAGATTTTCAGAGTTGATTATTTTTAAATAAGCAAAATTGAGTTTGTATGCTGTTCACAAGACACATAAAGACACACAAAAGGTAAATGGAAAAACATATGCCAGGCAAATACTAAGCCAAGGAAAAGAAATCGTGTGGGGATATTAATTTCAGGCAAAGTATCATTTAAAGAAGAAAGCAAAACTATAAAAGCAGAGTACCACAACGTAATGATAGACTATTCTTTACCAGAATGATGTAACAAATCTAAATGACATGAACCTGAAAAAATAGACTTAAAATATATAAAGCAAATGGTGACAGAACTATAAGGAGAAATCAACAATGAATTCAAAGTAGATATTGAACATCTCCTTCTTATTAACTCATTTTTCTAGGAGATACAAAATTAACAAAGATACAGAATATCTGAAGAATACAAATTTTGACCTAATAGAAATGCAAGGACTTTTGCACACAAATAGAAAACACACATTTCTTTTCATGAACACATAGAACATTTATGAAAGTTCATCATGAGAAAGGCCATGAAGTAAACCTCAAACATTCCAAAAGCTTATTATCATACAGACTACATTATGTAATCCCAATGCAATTAAGTTAGACACCAACAACCATATTTATAAGAAACTACAACCCTCTCTATTATTTTGGAAGTTAAAAAAAGAAATACTTCTTAACAACTCATGGATTAAAGAAATCATAATAGAAATTTTTAAAGATTTAGAATTGAACCCTCACAGAAATACTACACATCAAAACATGACGACACCATATGTATAGCCAACACCATGTATAGGGAAGTTTATACCCTTTGATACCTATATTAGAAACAAAGAAAGCCTAAAACTTAATTAGCCATGCATCAAACTTCAGAAATTAGAATAAATGCAGAAAGTGAAGGAAAGTGATAATAAAGACAGGATACAGGTAGAAAAAAAGAATATTCAGTAATAAAAACACCCAAAAGTTATTGTTTTGAAAAGCAAACACTTGGGGTCCCTGGGTGGCTCAGTGGATTAAAGCCTCTGCCTTCAGCTCAGGTCATGATCCCAGAGTCCTGGGATCGAGCCCCACATCAAGCCCGTGCTCAGCAGGGAGCCTGCTTCCTCCTCTCTCTCTGCCTGCTTCTCTGCCTACTTGTGATCTCCATCTGTCAAATAAATTAAAAAAAAAAAAGAAAAAAAAAGAGGAAAAAAAAAGTAAACATTTGCCAAGACTGATCAAGAAAAACAGTCAGTCTAAGGAACACGAAAGTATCTCCAGGTTACAAAGGGAACTCATATCATTCTTAGTTTTTTAAAGATGAGATTTAAAGAGTCTTCATAACTTCAGTCACAGTTCTTTATGGGAAACTTGAGCCCAGAGACCAAATGTGACTTGCACACAGAGTCGATAGGTTCATCCTGGTCTTGTGTGGCCTTAGCACCAATCTTTCTTTGGACTTGGCCTGACATTTCTTGCAGAATTATTCCTTTGAATCAGGGCCATGGCACCTCTTAAAAGAGGTGACTATTGGGGTGTGGGTATCTCAGGGTTCTCTATCAATTTGACCCACCTCCCTTCATGTGGACCCTACACTGTGTGGAACATTGGGGAAGGATAAATGTATGGAGAGTGAGAAATTAAAGATCTTAACCTCTAGTAACAGAATTCCTCTAAGAGAGAAATAATAGCTTTGGAATAAGAGCTTGACAAGCCACAAGAAGAAAGTGAGGGAGCTATTGGAGCCCAAGCCAGAGAAGTGATGGTTAAGTTGTTATGAGTAAGATCATGAGAAGGATTTGGGTTTTGCTCCTTGGAGGGCTGGGGAGGGAAGATCAGAGGAGAGGGAAAGAAGAGAGAGGAGGCCAGAGGGTGTGAGGCTGGGGACCACATGCATTGCTGTGGTCAGAATCTGTTCTCCAGGGGTTTGGGGTGGCTGACGGCCTGCTAGGAGTGAGGCTTACTGTTCTTCCGCCTGGCTGAATGTGAGATGCTGCCCCAACTGCTTATGAGCCTCACATCAGCTCGGGAGGCCGGGGGTCCTCCATCTGTGGACCGGTGGCATTCAGGGGTGACCCACGTTCACGTTATCGTGGCTGGGGGCTGAGGGCCTGGACCCCTCCGCGGGAGAGGGAGCTGCCAGCGGTCCGCAGGTGGCGCTGCGCACCAGAGCAAAGGCGCGGCGCCGGCCGCAGGACAGGGGGCGGGGCTCCCCCGACCGCGCAGACCCGCTCGCGGGTTTCCAAGGGAAGACGGCGAAATAGAAGGCCTCCCAGACTTCTGAGGAAATTCCCAGAATTTCGAGAGCAGCGAGGACCCGCGAGCGCGTGCTCTCACAGCAGAGGGGAGCCTAGGGCGCCCCGGCAGGAAGTGGGGGGCAGCGGGGGCATGCCGCCTGGAGACCCCCCGCACCCCCCACACACCTGCCGGGGCGTGTTCCTGGCTCTCCGCAGGTCTGTGCGGTGGGGCTGCAGGGCTCTGCCAGGCGCTGCCCCCCTCTAACCCAAGTCCTCGCGAGTCAGCCCACGTTTCACACAGAATCTGCCCAGATGATTCTCATTAAAGGCCTCAGCGGCAAAGGACTGCACTTGGGGAAGATTTGCGAACGGCTTTATTACCATGTTTTGCTGAAAAGCAGGACCCGGGGCTCCAGGTGGGGTTTATTTTGCGGAGTGTGTGTGTTGGGGGGGGGCGACTGTCAAGAAGCTCCTGGTTCGCTTGCTCGCTTGCGACTTTGGGAGCATTGCTCCTCTCCTGAGACTCAGTTTCCTTATCTGTTATGTGAAGGGATGGAATTAGAACCTGACCTTTGAGCTCTGACCTTCTGAAAATCCTGGAGTGACTGGGCAGCGTCCCTCTCCAGCTCCACCGCTTCACTCCCCCCCCGCCCCCCTGCCCCAAGTGGCGCTGAGGCCAGTTCTTTCAGGAGATTGGGACCACCTCTGAGTCTTGCCGGCAGGTTATTCCAGGCTAACGTAAGGCAGGTACAGAAAGCTCTGGTGTCGGACCCTAGCGGGGGCCACACAAAAACCAGACATCCTTATGGTATGAGGCCTCATGGAGGAGGAGGGGCAATGCGGAGGGCGCAGGGGCCGGTGGCTCAGGACCAACAGAATTCCCAAAACAACGGAAGGAGGGGCCACAAAGCCTCTATCCTCTTGCTCCGCCCACCCTCCTGAGTTTTCTCTGGAAGGCCCCCCTGCAAGCTGCCTGGGCCACCTCCAGATCATGTGCCCTCCCCCTATCCCCATCCTTGTAGCACATGTCAGGCAGGAACCTGCTGTGTGACCTGGGAGATGAGCCGCCTGTCTCTGGAACGCTTCCCGCTGCTGTTCCCTGCCCAACTGCTGAGGTCCAGCGCAGAGAGAACTGAGAGATGGCTGGGTGTGGTGGTGGCCCCCCAGGTCACACAAGGGCTGGTGGGTGAAGGCTTGGAGGGAGCAGCATGGTGGACACAACTCCTATCAGAAAAGCTGACTCAAGAACCTGGAATCTTTGGGGGTCAGTGAGCTTCTGTCTTCTGGAGGCTGTCCTCTCTGACACGAAAGGGCATATCCCAGATTACTGCTTGTAAACTTCATTATACATTATTTCTTTTTTTCTTCCAAGATTTTATTTATTTGTGACACAGAGAGAACAGGAGAGGTGGGGAGGGGCAGAAGAAGCGGGCTCCCCACTGAGCAGGGAGCCAGATGCGGGGCTCAACCACAGGACCCTGGGATCATCACCCGATCGGAAGACAGACACATAACCCACTGAGCCCGCCGGACGCCCCTGTAATTATTATTTCAATGGTGAATATTAGCCCCTCCCTTTTATTGGGTACTTCCTGCAACGTCTACATCAATCTTTGTAATAGTCAACAGTGGAGGGGCTGTTGTTATTCCATCTTATGGGTAACAAAACTGAGGCTCGGTGCAGAGCCCCTTCCTGGCTCTCCTGCCCCGTGCCCATCTGGACAGAACTCACATGAGCTGCCCGGAGCCCTGGGAGATAGACAGGGCCCCGTTTAGCTCTCATTTATATGACTGGGAAAGGGTGAGAGGCTGGGTCACTTGCTTGCGACACACTGTAGGGCTCAAAGCCAAGACTTGACCTGGAGACAAAGAAGTAGCGCAGACCCAGCAACTCCTTGGGAGTCATCTGTGGGTCTCCACCCCACCCTGGTGATGTCCAGCTCCTCTGTGTGGGGGCTGGGTGCTGTGTGGCCTACTCCTACCGAGTGCTGGAATTTCAGACTAGTGGGCTTGGAGGGTAGTTTTGTCTTGAAAAAAGGATGGAGTAGAAGGCCTTGAACAAGCACTAGAACTTCAGTGTGCAACTTCTGGCCTCACCAGGGTTGAGCCCCGCCTCCCCCTACAGATGGGGCCTGTCAAGAACTCCTACAGCCACACCCCAGCGTCCTTGACCTTGCTTTGGTTTTCACCCTCTGACGTGACATATTTGCTAGAATCTAGCTTGTGCTGAGTCATCCAAACCCAGGTGTGATCTGAAGGGACCCAACATAGAAGCCACAACCCCTTCTCCTCTCTCTCTCAGAAGGCGGGCCTGTGTGCTATGGGTCAGGAGACAGACTGCCATGGCCAACGAAGACATTTACAGAAACAAGGAACTCCTCTTATTCACCTCCTTCCTATCTGCCAACATGTTAGAAGGAACTCTCTCTCCTCCAGCTCCGAAATCCGCTTGGGCTACAGTGTAGGGCTGGACAACCACCCTAGGGGAAGGCTAGGAGAACCTTCCTTCTACCATCTCAACTGTGTGTGGTATGGGTTAAGCCAGGCGTGGGCAATGCCCAAGGCTAGAAGTGATTTCTCTACCCAGCTTCTCACCCATCGCAACTCTTTTCTTTCTTTCTTTTTTTTTTTAAGATTTTTTATTTACTTATTTGACAGCCAGAGATCATAAGTAGGCAGAGAGGCACGCAGAGACACAGAGAGGTGGAAGCAGGCTCCCCGCTGAGCAGAGAGCCAGATGCAGGGCTCAATCCCAGGACCCTGGGATCATGACCTGAGCTGAAGGCAGAGGCTTTAACCCACTGAGCCACCCAGGCGCCCCAGCTCTTTTCAATCTTACATTTGAACTGTGGCCCAAATGGGGCCCTCACTGTTGAGGTTGGAGCTGTCCCCCAGCTCCGTCTAAGCTCTTGGGGACTCTTACCATTCTGGACCTTATCCTGAGCTTTTAGAAGATACTTCTGTTTGTTGGTCCATACTATCCTTAAACGGGAAGGTGTTTTGGGTTTTCTACCTGTTGTAGAAAGTGTACGTGAGGGAGGGCCCAAGTCCCTGGATATAAGCTATACACCTGGGCTGCAGGTAGGAAAGATGAGGCAGAACCCTGTGGACCCACACAGGCAGATCTCCAGACATGGTGTGGGTTTCAAAAGCAAATTACAGACGGAGAATACGGCTATTCACAGCCACAACAATAAGCAAGCAAACAAGACTCCCCACAAAGCAATATAATGCGCTTTCCTTGGGCACCTGATATGCATGTAAATAAATAGAAATAGGCAAGGAAGCATTGTCAGGGACCTGGAGAATGCTTGCCTCTGGGGAGATGGGAGGAAGGCTCTGGAACTGAGCTTGGTGCACAGGGACTTTAGCTTATCCATAATGTTTTAATTTTTTATAAGAATTAGTTGTCTAATTAAAAATTAATATTTAAAAAAGTTTGCTCTTCCTTGTTGTTGCCCCAGACTACCTGTTTGAAGCCCCAGGCTGGCGTCCTGTGCCCTGGGGAGCGTGCTCACGCTGCATCCATGCAGAAGCCCCCACCACATGCAGAGCACCCTGCACGCCAGGCGCCTTACCTGCGTGAGCTCATTTGTCAGCAGCTGGCCTCAGGGCCCTGTGGCATGACGTCAGATGTGGCATGACGCCTTTGATCTGGTCGCTCTGAGCTCCTATGCTTCCAGACTCTGGATGGAATTTCTTTAACCTCAGCACACATGGCAGGCGCTAGAGTCGGACACACTGTGTCACTCTTCTCCAACTGCCTGGTTCTCATCCCCTCTTTCTCTTTCCCCCTCTCTCTCTGTGGGTGCAGGTCCTGGCTGCCCCTGGGGGAAGACAATTTGGGGAGGAAGGCATTTTCTATTTTGTTTTGAATCAGCTTCCCGAAGCTGCCCCCAGGCTGGACACTACAGGAATTTTCCAAGAGCCTAAACAATCCCCCAAAGACCGGATTGTTGTACCCCATTCGCTCTCTTGATTCTTCAGATTTTTGTGGGTCATCTACCATGGGCTTGGAGCTGGAGTCAGCAGAATCTGGAGCCCGTCCACCTCTTCCCGTTCCTCTTGTTACCCCTCAGGCCTCTCCGCTGTCACCTCTGTGTCCATCCCTCCAATCATTTCTCCTCTCTCCAGCCAGAGTGAGCTTTCTAAACCAGATCTGATCACACCCCTCCTTTGCTGGACACTCTCCATGGCTTCCCATTGTTCTAGGGTCAGTTCAGTGACCTTGACACTGATTGGTGTGACCCCATCTTCCATCTGCAGCGTCTGTGCTCCAGCCATGCCGAACCCTCTCAAAAGCCCCCCAGTCCCATGCCCCGGTCTCTTGAGCCTTAACACATGCCCTTCCCTCTGCCTGCAGCAAGCTCCCCACCACCTCATTTATTTCCTGCTAATTTCAGCTTCAGCTTTGGGTCTCAGGCAGCACTTCTTCCTGGCAGAAGCATCTCGGAGCCCTGTCCTCCCACACCTGCACCCAAATGAGTTCTGTGCGTCTTGTCCTCGGGTCACTTATCACACTTTATATAATTGCGTGTTAAATTTGTCTGTCTCTCCCACCAGGCTATAAAGTCGTGAATGCAAACATCTTGAATAATAACAATGACAACCCCCACGGCAGGCTGAGCATTTTGTTGTTGTAACACGTGCCAGGCACGGCGCTAAGTGTTCTGTAGCTCTCCGCCGTCTACTTCCCACCTCCCTGCGAGGCGGGGCCCTCCACTATCAAGAGTGAGTCCAGGATTCAAGGCCCAGCAGCCTGACCCGGGAGCCCGCCCCTTCCCCCACCAGGAAGGGCAGGATTGTGTCTGTCTGATTCACGATTATATCCCTAGCTCCTAACACAGTGCCTGCCATCTAGAAGGAACTTAATAACTATTTGTTGAATGAATAAATAAATCAAGAGATGTTCGGTGATGGGCAGCAAATGTAATCCCTGCTTGGATTAGTTCCTTTTAAAAGCAGCGAGGAGAAGCAGAGCTACCTTATTGATCGACACCTGGAACCACTGACATACGAAGAAAAGACAACCCGAAGACTCCCGAGTCCCCGGCACCGCCGCGGCTGTTTGCTGGGCTCGGCTGGGGCACCTGCCCGATGGGATTTAGTAAAATGGGGCTGGACACACAGAGAAGGTTCTGGAGCTTGGGGAGGGGCTGGGGTCCCCAGGACCCCAGGACCCCCCAGGACCGGGTCTGGAAAAGCCATCTTGGGTGTTGCAGGGAAGCCAGAGCCCTGGGAGGACCTGAGCACTGTATTACTGTAGGGAGATTGATGGGAGAGAAACAACCCATAGGACTCGAATTTATTTTCTTCTGTCCAAAGTGCGATTGCTCCTGATGATTGAAATCAGTGGTTCTCATCTAGGATGCTTTTGGTCCTCACGGGACTTGGGTCATATCTGGAGACACCTTCAGTTGTAACCACAGAGGGTGGGGAGTGCTGCTGGCATCTGATGGGTAAAGACCAGATCCTACAACGCATGGGATCCCCCCCCTCCCGCCGTAACCCCAACACAGCCCTGTCAGGCCCTAAACGTCCTTGGTGCTGAGGTTGAGAAGTCCCATTTAAACAATGGAATGAGTGGACCCAGGGACTAGGTGAAGTTTGTGGAAGTGTCTCCTCTAATGGCCTTTGACCTACTTGAACAGTGAGGCCCGGGACCAGGGACGGACTGGAGTGACAAAGCCGTCTCTACTCCCCACTCCTTCCCCCACCAGGAACACATTACCAGCGACTCAGTGCATCTCTGTGCAACCCCCTCCGCCCCTCCCCCATCCCTCACTTCTCTTATCACTGCAGGATCAAAAGTTTGAAACATTTGGTGCCCATATTTGTAAAAAGTGGAGCGGAGGGCTGGGCATCTCTGACATGAGCAGGCTTGGCTCACTCTCTTCAGGGGACACTGCCGTGGGAGCACCCGTGCGGCTCCTAACTCTGTGGTCACTGCCGGAAGCCGGTGGGTTTAGAATGGGGTGGGGAGGCCGCTGGGGCCCACTGTCAGGATTTGCCCAGGCAAAGTAGAAAACTTGCCTTTCCCATGCCCCCGCTGCTGGTGGCCTGACCCCTTCTTTGTGGCTGATGCATATTCATACCGTACCCGTGTCCGGAGTACTCCCCAGGCTCCACAGACGTCGCAGGGGGACTGCTTGGGTCAGGGGGCTGCCCCAGCCTTCAAGCAACAACAGTCTCTTAGAACACAATAGAATTCTCTATCTCCTACTGTGTTATTTCAGATCCTACAAAAAGCTGAGCCCCAGATAGAATTAGGCATGCACAGCCATTATTGGGGGAATCCTCTGGCAAGGGTGAAGGTCAAGGAGCAGGCAGGAGTCTGACACCCAGGAAAGGAAGGAGGGAAGGAGCGGGCGTTGGGCAGGAAGCGCTCAGACCACAGTGTAGCTCTGAGAAAACTTTAGCCAGTTCGAGGAGCATGTCCCACACGTGTGGTGCCCGTCTGCGCCAGGCTCAGCCCCGGGCCCCTCCTGAGCCTTGACCTTGGGCATTGCTTCTCCAGGACACCTCTGCAGGAACCCTGTTCAACTTCTCACCTTCTGAGACAACGAGAAAAGTACTGAAGTGCACACTCCTGCCTTGCAGCTCTCCTGACCCCAAAGTGCAAGGTGGCTGTCCCCTTGGTTCTCTCTTCCCCCCTGGCCCGTCACTCCCTTCAGGGACTGGGGTGTTAGTGACTCATTTGCCCGCTTAGCCAGCCCGCCTTCTGGTCCCTGCCTTTGCACGTCTGCTTCCCAGAGAGCCTCCTCCTTCTCTGCAATCGAATGAAACCTGCCCGGTGCCCGGCCCACGCCGACTCCCACTTCTTCCAGGATCTCTTCAGCTCCCACTGATGTCCACACTCCTGGAATTTCTCTTTTAGGTAGGAGCGTTGCCATACGATAGCCCCTCACTGTTCTTCGGTTGTTTCAGCTGTTGGGATTATGTTTCTCAAACAAGCTTACAAACGCCTGGAGGGCCCGGACGGGATGAATCTGTTTCCTCTCCAGCATCTCTTCTTCTTTCCTTCTCTTCCTCCCTCCCTGCCATTTATCAGGTGTCAGGTCTTTCAGTAGAAACGGACGGGACTTTCTTCCATACTGAGGGGTTGTTGCCTCTGGGTCCCGGCTGCGTCCCGGGTTGGCAAAAGTGTTATTTGGTTGGGTTGTGTGTGTTGGTCTCAGACTGGCCTGTATTTTCTCTTTCTCATCTGTCCCTGGATGCCAGTGATCTCCAGAATCCCCTTTTCTGGCCGCCCCAAATAAATCCCTATTCTCAGTGCCTGGATTCATCCTGAGGAACCAGTGACTTCAAGTAGCCCTAAATGTGACTTCTCCCAAGGGACTTTTTGACTAGGTCCCAAAGAGTGGGAAGATCAAATTCTAGTAAGTTTCATGCATGAGCTAGACTCCTTACTATCCTATACAGTAGCCTCTAGCTGCGTGTGGCTATTTAATTAAAATTAAAAATATAGTTCCTCAGTTACGGTAGCCACAGTTCAAATGCTCAGTAGCCTTTTGTGGCCAGTGGCTACCATACTGGCCTGCACAGTATGTTTCCATCATTACTGAAAGCCCTACCAGTTGATGCTGAGATAAGGAAAGGCTTTTTTTTTTTTTTTTTTTTTTTGGATCAGGTCTGAGCTATATCCAGAACTTCCTCCAGTCCCGAGTGATCTCAATGTAGACATTCTTGCTCCACCTAAGAGAAGAGCCAAGTTTAAGGCTTTCTCACTGAGCCACACGCAGTCACTAAAGATGTCTCTGAGTGAGCACAGGCCTGGAGATCCCGGAAGCAGTGGTCCTGGGGGTATGAACAGGCCCCCGGTCACCTTCCAGGCCTGGGTCCCTGCCCTCTGGCTGTGGGAGGCCATCTCCAGGTGGCAGGAGGGGCCCCCTTGTGGGGTGGAACCAAGCAGAGCTTCTCCCCACAGCCTCTGGAGGGGGACCAGCTTAGCTGCAGCCTGGGTGTGGAATTCCTTATGCTCCCGGCAATTGATGTTCTGCATTCTGCGGCATCGGTATCAATTATGAAGCAGAAAGCCCAAGGAGAGTCTGTGGGGCAGTGGAGAGTGTGGGAGGAGCAGAGGGAGCCTGGGGAGGTGGGGAGGATGTGGTGGGGGGGAAAGATGGGGGTGGGAGGAGGCTGGGGGAGCAGAGTCACTGGGCAGAGGTTCAGCTGCTGACCCGCCCTACAGAGAGTAGAGTCTCAGGATGGGGAGGGAACGGTCCGGGAGTGTTGGGAGTGAATGGTCTCCCTTTACGAGGGCTTCTAGCGAAGCTGAGGGTGTTCGGGAGTCAGACCCCAGGATGCTGAGGGGACTTGAGTTTCTGCCCGATGGGGAAGGAGGTGAGGCATGAGGTGAGAATGTTCAGAGGACATGAGTGAAGGGCACGATGGTGCTTCTAGAAACCTGAAGGGCAGTTATCCAAAAGAGGGCTTGGCAAACCTTTCCTATAAAGAGCCAACTATTTTAGGCTTTGTGGGCCTGGCTGTTTCTGTCACAACTACTCAACTCTTACCCAGAAGCGGCTGGAGATGGTGTGTAAACAGATGGGCCGTGGATGGGTTCCCATAAAATACTATTTATGGAAATGGGGCAGGCTGGATTTGACCCTTCTCCTGATCTAGAACCTCAACCCACAAAGTGTGTTCTGTGGGCCACGAGTGTCAGCATCACAGGGGCGTGTGAGAAACGCGGGACCCCAGACCCCGCTCTAGAGCCATAGCAATGGATCTGCGCTTCAGGAGGTCCCCTGTGCCTATCAAAGTTTGGGGAAAAGAGTTGGGTTGTCCTGGGAGGCTCCAGGCATTATCGGGAGCAGTGGGTGGAAATGGCAGGAAGTGGATGTTCAGCTCAAGGTCAAGATGAACTTTCTACCCAAGACAGTTGCCCTCAAATGCTACAGGAGACTGTCTCTGGAGGCCGTGAGTGTCCTGCACTGGGACGGTGGAGCTAAGGCGAGACGACCCGTTCTTCAGGATGGTAGGGAAGCCTCGGGCAGCTTAAAGGCATCCTGGCTAACTTTCCTAGCTGCGGGGGTAAGCTGCCTGCGCTCGAGTCCTGGTTGGGCAAGAAGACGTTTCACTCATTCTTATTTCATATTGTGCATCTGTCAGGGTAATCAAAGACCTCACAGGATTGTGCTGAGAATTGATGCGCTTCAAGTAGTATAATAGTACTTACCACGTGCTAAGTGCTCCGAGTTAGCTCTTACTATAGAGTACGTAATTCTATAACAGATATCCGTATTTTTGGTTGGATCAAGGACCTTTGTATCCAACTCTGAGATTCCAGCTCCAAGGAGATGGGGGAGGATTTGGGGAATAACAAGCATAGCCAGTGTTTTCTGAGGATTTAGTATGAGCCAGACATTATGCAAGCATCAGTTAATGGCTCTCAAATTACTTTCAGATACTCGTTGGCGTGTAAGAGCAGATAGATTATAATCTGCATGTTTCAGCTTTAGAACGTCTCGTCGAGCCAGAGATGATGCGCTTGGTTTTGTCACCAACAGATTTACGCGGTGATGAGTTAAGGCACAGAACTCCCTAGAGCAGTCCAAGAGCTGTGTCTCTGGGCCATGTCACTGACTCGAGTCTCAGGATGGCGGCGGGAGGGGGGTCGGTGCTGGACACTTCATTGCAGAAAGATAAGATGCATGCTCAGTCCCGATCCTATTCATGTAGAGGTCCCCAAAGATTTAATGTGCCTCTCTCCCTGTTGCTTTTGTGTTTATAATCCCCAGCCATGGGTTTCAAGGACAGACCCTGGTTGGGAGGGGCTCTTGTTCTGTCACTTCATGCTGTGTGGCCAGGGGCAAGCCTCTTGACCTCTCTGCGCCTTGTCAAATGGACTGCTAATGCTGCGTGCTTCCCGGGGCTGTGGCAAGGATTACGTGAGAACATATGAGACCACCAAGAGTGGCACAAACGTTGGTTGTCATTCTGATGAAGTCTGTAAGCCTCTTAGGGGCTCTTCTTTCCCCCATAGTGCTTGCTCCATAGTAAGGGGTTAATACATACTTACTGAATGTGCGAGGAATAAAGGATCTCCTACAGCCTGGGAAGAAACTGCTTCCGATGATGATGGGGGTGATGTAAATCCCCTCCCCACTCCTCTTGCCGCCTCCCCGCCTCCAATTCCGGCACCGAGTTTCCCTCTCTAGTTCACTGTGAGCTGTGGGAGGAAGTTCCCATCACCCCATGCTATGAACCTTTTTTCCTACTAACAGTTTTGGCTTGGCTTTGTGGAAACCAACACGGAGTTCTTATCTTCCCAAAGAAACCTTTCAGAAAACAACACACAGAATTTTTTATGGCACATGTGTGTGTTTGGGTTTCAAGAGGTAGGTGGGAAGGAAAGGAAAGATTGCCCTTTGGACCCAAAGGCGGGATCTAGCCAAGCTTGAGGAGTCCTTTTTTACTGCTGAGAATGCTCCCCCCACCCCTATCTTCTTCCTTGTGTCCTCCCACCCTCATCTAATTTTTGGTGCTTTTGGTTAATTAATTTAAAGTGACGATAGTCCCAGATGAAGCTGTAAATTAGTTTCAAATGGCACAGCCGGGCCACCCACCACTGGAAGATCGCACTGCAGTGACAACATTAAACCTTGAACAACCCTCAACACGGTGGGAGGAGGGAATCCTAAAACCTCAAGTAAAAACACATTTCCAGCCTGATTCCTTGCCACAGCCCTTAAGAAAGTGGGACCAGATGGATGGTGGCTTTGATAATGAGAGAGGCAATCAACTTTAGATTAAAAAAAATACAAAAAAAAAAAAACACCCTAAACCCTGCCCCAGAAGGATGAGTCTGACAGTCAGACCCCAGACACATAACGTTCCGTTTAAGAGGCTATTGACATATTAGCCGGGAACAGAGGGGGTTCTGAGAGAGGTCAGTCCTTCTCTCCTGGAGCATTTTCCACTGTTCCCTTACCTCTGAAGCCAAAGCTCTCAGCTCCCTAATTGAAAACACTGCAGTATCTTTGGATGCTGGCGATGGTCAGATTTCCCCTGGAAATCACTAAGTGTTCTCGGGAGGCTTGCCTGCTGCCTGCTGCCAGATTCTAGAGAGGGGAAGACATTTCTGTTTTTAATTTAACTTAATTATTATTTTTTTTTTGGTCGAGTTGTGATTGTTTTGCGGGGGGAGGGTGGGAAGACACGATATGAGGAACAAAGAGGAGAAGTTCAGTGTTTAGAGAAAAGAAGACATTGAAGTCTCGAGATTTGGGCTCCTGTCTCCATTTTGCAGCCCACTGGCGGTGTAACCTGGGAGAACTTCTGACATTCCTTGTGCCTCCATTTCCTCGTCTGTAAAATGGGGGTGAAAAAGCTTACCGTCTGGGGTTGCCAGAGGACTCAGGTGATGTGACAGATGTGAACACGTTGGATAACGAATGTCAGAGTCCCGGCCATGGCTCCCTGGGCGGATGGTTCTCAGTGATGGAACTGGGCGGAGCATTGAGGGAAGGTATCAGAACAGGAACGAAGGTGCTGGGCATTTTTTCTGGCTCCGCTCCTTGCCAGCCTGTGGTTTGGGGGCCAGGTCCTTGTGCTGGCGGACCCTCAGCTTTGTGCCTGTCTGAGCAGGGTTGCTGTGTGTCCCCACCCACCGGCCAAGGCTGACAGGACGAGCTGATGAATGGTGTGCACCTGCTGGGCTGCGGGCCCTTCGTTCACACCTGGCACACGCTGGGCACTCAATAAATCATTGTCAAGTGAGTGGAGAAATGTGGGAAGGGACTTGCTTGAGGAGCGAGGTAAGCCTGCTGGAAAGTTTTACGACTGAATTGATTTCTCGGGGATCGAGGCACATTCCTCTGGAGACTCTGTCCGAAGAGACAGGCCAGGTGACTTCCTGTCGCTCAGCAGGTGGTTGGGAGTCCCCGAAAGTAGACAGACTCAAATGGAATGAGCCCTCGGTTTGGTCCTGAGAACATTTGCACGCTCATCAGTTCAGTGTTTTGGGACAACATGGAGATTTGGTTCTGATTCAAGCTTTGACTCAGGCTTTTTTAAAGGCTATTTTTGGCAATATTTATCAGCATCCTGGGGACAGGGCCTGGACCTGTCTTATTCACTGAGGTTTCTAAGCATCTCACAGGTGCCTGACACACAGGAGATGCTAATAATAAGCAACTAGTAAATAAATGTAGGGATCTTTGTGTTCTGTCTCTCCTGCCCCCAAGCCAAGATGAACACCGAGACTTAGCAGCTCCTGTACCATAGGGTACTGAGTGAGAGCCGTGGCCTCTCGGAGAGAGAACTGCCCAGCGCCATGAGTTGACCGAACCTGCAGGATCCCCCCTGGGCACCGGGTGACCACTGGGTGAGGCCCGAATGCTCGGGGCAGCGCTCTATAACTATTCATACTCTCCCAGCCATAGCCGATGGCTCTCGAGCTGCTGGGATCAAGCACTGTCTTTTCTGGGCCCTGTTCCGGGCTCTGGGCAGTCTTGGGTTTGAGAGTACGTTCTCAGTGAGCTCTCGGCCTCCAGACCAAGTCCTGCTCAGGCCACTGACTCCTCCGTGCTCTGCAGCCTCCAGACACATCAGAATCCGCTTGCCTTTCCTTCCCCAGGGTCCTTGGGGAAGGAGGAAGCTGCAAGGGAGAAGCGGGGTGGATGGAGCTGTGAAGGTTGAAATCTCACTCTGATGGGCCGGTTGGCATCCTGGTCAGGCCCTGGCAAGATGGCAGCTGGAACTGTCTGCGTGCTTGACGTGTGCGCTGTTTTCTCCCTTCCTCTCCCCTCATTTCTCTTCTCCTCCCTCTATCTTCTCCACCCCGTTCTCCATCCCACCCCCACTCTGAAGATCGAGGCCGTGGGAGGCTTGAGCAGAGGGGAGCTCAGGAGGTAGGCGGGAAGGAACTCTCAAGCTTTCTAACTAGGAGCTCTGATGATCGTATTTTGCTCAGACACTGGTGGCCAGCCACGGAGAGGGTTGTTCCCCTTGCTGTTTCTTTGACACTTGGAGCAGCTCGAATCACAGCGCTGGGATGGTTCTGCGACCAACGGGCTATCATTAGCAACATTTAGAAATGTCTCCCCTTTCCACCAGTCTCTCCCTCTCTGCCAGTCTCAGCTCTAACAGCTGGAAGAAATTTTTCCTTCATCTTCTACGTTCAATCTTTCACGAAGCGCCATCAATTTTGCCTTTGAAATTTCTTTTGTGCCGGCCCTTTCTCTCGTTCCCACTGTTAATACCCGAGGCCTGGCTCTCATCCCCTTTGCACACCCGAGCTGCCTCAAAAACCTCTTGGCAGAGTTCCCTGCCTCTGGCCTCTGTGTCTTCGATCCATCCCGCACGGCCAAGCCAGTCTCCTCTTTCTCAAGCCGTTTGTGTCCTAGGGGTGCCTTGGCTTGGGATCCCTAGGCTCTCCAAACTGTTTGGCATTGCCCAGACAGATTTTGTAGCTCCCTCTGCCTATAATTTCCTCCCAGAGCAGCGGCCGTGCTAATCACCTGTGGCTACTGTAACGAATCACACAACTCGGTGGCTTAAAACCAAGAGTCTTGTTTTCTTACAGTTCTGGAGCCCAGAAACCTGAACGGAGCGTTAGGGGCCCAAGCTAACTTGGGAGGACAGGACTGTGCTTCCTTGGGTGTCTCCAGGGAGAACAGTCTTCCCCCCTCTTCCAGCTTCTGGCGGCTGCTCATACTCCTTGGTCTGCGGTCCCATCACTCCTCTGCCTCTGTGGCTGGTCTCTCCGCGTCTGTGGTCATGTTGCCTTTTCCTCTGTGTCATTCTCCCTCTTACAAGCAACTTGGGGTTGCATTTAGGGCCCAGCTGGACTGTCCATGCTCATCTCTGCATCTCAAGTCCGAACTTCACCATGTCTACCAAGTCCCTTCTGCAATGTAACACAATGGTCACAGGGTCAGGGGATTAGGACGTGGCTATCTTTGGGGACCATCATGCGGCAATCACAGGCTTCTGATCCATTCACCACTTCAGCAAATATCTCTTGGGCACCCACGATATGCTAGGCTCTGTTCTGGCCAAC
Organism: Meles meles; assembly: GCF_922984935.1. Lineage (NCBI taxonomy): Eukaryota > Metazoa > Chordata > Mammalia > Carnivora > Mustelidae > Meles > Meles meles. Next base: position 37,465,579 of record NC_060071.1, on the reverse strand, counting down.
AAGAGGCACGAAGACTTAAGAAGCCTTTTCATATGGTCTCCGGCAGGGTGAGCTACCCCTTCTCTGGGCTCTGTCCCTCCTGGAGCACGGTGTCGTGACCCAGCACGATCATCCCACTCTACTGCATCAATACCTGGTATATACCCGTCACCCTCCATTTCCCCGAGCCACTTGGAGGTTGAGCTGACCTCTCACACCTGTACTTAATGGGACATGTAGTCGGGACTCAGCGAACAGGTCTCTCATTGCTACCCTTCTCATTCTTCCTAATATGCCTAGGATTTCCTTAACTACTAAGATGGCTCTAATAACACCCTCTGCCTCCGAATTAAACGTTCAGGGGCTGGTTTTCCCGATATTCATCTCCTTGGGCCTGGGTGACTGGGGGGATAACCCTAGTGGGCATCTGCCACCCTGCTTGGCTTGGTACCCAAAACTGTGCTGTACAATTATCTAGTTGATGCTTGTCATTGCCCATTTCTACTGCCCATAGGCGTTGGGGGAGTGCAGAAGGGGGAAGCTGTGACGTCAGAGGATTGCTGTCTGCAGTGACTCCCGGGTCACACTTATGAGGGCTTTTCCTAGCATGGCCTATGCATTGCCCCACACGTGCTATGCCAACACCATTATTTCAGATCTAGCAAAATGGCAAAATGGGGTTTCGTTTCCTTAGGTAGAAACTCCTCAGGGAGAAAGATCATGTCCACACACACACACACACACACACACACACACACACACACCCGTGACTCCATGGCCTCCAAGAAGGCCTCACCAAGTGAACCTGGGGGTTAGATACTTGGAGGCTGGACAGGGCTTTCCGAGCTGAGTCTTTCACTCCTCGGATGACTTTGGCCACATCCCTATATTTAACATTTGTGTTTAACTTGTCTCCAGCTCTGCCTTAGATGAGTAGACACTTATTTTATTTTTTAAAGATTTTATTTATTTGTTTGAGAGAGAGCAGGAGAGAGGGAGAGTGCACAGGTTTGAGAGAGAGAGAGAGCATGAACAGGCGGGGGGTTAGAGGGAGAGGGAGGAGGAGACTCCCTGCTGAGCAGGGAGCCCCTAGATCACGGAGCTCCATCCCAGGACCCGGGGACCATGACCTGAGCTAAAGGCAGACACTCAAATGACTGAGCCACCCAGGTGCTTCAAGTATAAATTTACTTTAAAAGGAAACATTGCATCTGAACCATAGATAGAAAACCGACATCGTGATGGGATTCAGGGCAGGCTGCCCCAGAATGTGCCACTTCAGCATGTGGGCTATTTCAAGCTAAACGCGCTCAAGGCCCAAGAGGGTCAGGGAGAGCTCTTACTGCCCATACAGAGCTTAAAAGACTTTGGATGGAGTGCCTGTACCAGGAAGAGAGCTATTCTCTTCTCATTTTCCTGTCACTTGTCTTCCTCCCCTTCGAGTCCCAGAGCTACCCACTTCTGCTTAGCTTAGGGTGGCGTGTAAGCCTCAGTTACCTGACCATCTGCGAGGGTCTCCTGGCTTTGTGGGACGCGCAGACATACAAATGTTAATCTGCCTTATGTCAGTTCAATTAGCAGACCAGCCAAAGAACTCAGAAGGGAAGAAAGGAAAACTTTTCCCTCCCTTACCGTCTCTTAGCATAAATAGAATGTAACTCTAAACAAACATACTAAAAACAAAATAGTATTACTCACCCACAAATTGAAATAAACAATGCGATGCAGGGTAATAAAAATCGAATCAATTCACAAGATCTAACTGATCCACAAAAATGGGATCCTCAGTGAGAAAAAAGGGATGGTTTAGGACCAGCCACTAACAAAAGAATATTAAGTGTGATGTCATTGGAGTTAAGATGACCATGGGATTCTATGTCAACTAAATTCTAATTTTTTTTTTTAGCTTTGGGGATAACCAGCCCTGGGAATCCCATCTCACACGCATTCATAGCCAGAAAAGGTGCCTTCCCATGGTCTCAATGGTAGACAAATGTTAAACAAAGTATTTTAGTATGCAAATCTTTGGGTCCAGATAAAAGTTTAGATGCATTCATAACTCACTTCACGTGGAGCTTTGACCCGTAACTACAAAAATGAGCCCATGAGCCCACCCGCATCTTAGGAGCTTTTCTGATAAAGGCTCCTCTCCAGAGAAGCTTCCCTTCCTTGCTTCCCTCCCTGCCTCTCCTCCAGTAAAAACTGTCCTGAATTCCTTTGCCTTTAAAAATACTTTAACCACCGAGAACATTCCTCAACAGTATATTGTGGAGATTTGCTTGAATCTGAGCTTCACAGAAATGCCGTCATGCCATTAGCATCTTCTAGGAGACAGGGGGAATCGGCGATGGCATATCTATGCAACGAGAGGCTCCTCCAGAAGGAAATGAGCCCACTCGGACTGCGTGCAACCACCCGGATTAATCCGCAAGAGACAGCAAGCAGGTCACTGAGTCCTAGTCTCCTCAGGCAGATCCAGCCTTCACCTTCAGTGGAATTCCAGGGTGGGTGGCATGAAAAGCATGCCGGTTCCTCCACCTTCCATAGCCCAGCTACTTCCTATGGAGAGCAGTTAACAGCCGCTGGGACTGCTCTCCTCAAAGTGCTGCTTGCAAGACTGGCCCTTCTCTGACATCCAGAAATGGGAGTGTTGGGGGGATGTCCCCACCATTCCTTAGTGAGGGTGGCTCACTGTGCCTAAACCGTCCAAGCAATACGGTTCATGCTCAACACCTGCTTTCTTCCCGGGAGTCTGGCATTTTGGGATGTGGCGGCAGGGGGCGCCTCTGTGACTAGTACCCCCTCCCACCTTCCCCCAGTAAAAGCCACCGGCTCTCTAGTGAGCTTCCCTAGGAGACAGCGTTTCACACGTGCTGTCACAAATCATTGCTGGGGAATTAAGCACAACGGGGGAGGGGGGGCTCCAAAGGGGGTTGACTCTGGAAGCCTGTGCCTGGTTTCCTCTAGACTTTGCCCTGTGCACCTTTCCCTTTGCTGATTTTGCTCTGTGCCCTTTTACTGTAATAATTCACAGCCATGAGTATGACTGCACGCTGATTCCTATCAGTCTACCTGGGGGTGGTCTTAGGGGGCCTCGGAGCTCCTCCAAAACCTTCTGTTTCCTGCACTACATTTAGACTCGGAATAGAGTAACCTCTGCTCTGAGATTGAGACTTTGAGGGGCCTGAATCTCTCTCTCTTTCACACACACACACACACACACACACACACACACACACGTGTGTGCGCATGCCTCTGACACTTGGGATCCGGAGCTCAGGGCTGTCCCAGCACCATCCGTAACCCTGAAGACCAACTCTGTAACAATCACCATTCAGACCCCAGGGAAACCCTTCTGCGCATCTCTCGTTGACGTTCGGGAAAGCTGAATCAGACGCCACAAAGGTCGTGTGCTCTCCACTTCTAGCAATGTTGGAGGCAGACCGTGCTTCAGAGAGCAGGGCAGATCAGAGCCGGCGGAGGGCTGGGTAAGAGAAAAGGCGGATTAATTAACTTGTCAAATCCTTCCTCTCAGATTCTTGTATAACAAATTACTGTTTCTCAGCGGCGCCAAGCATCCATTCTCTTGCTTCTCTTCATAGTCCCATCCCTGGTTCTGGAGATAAGAATTAACACAGTGCTCACAACACTTGCGAATGGATGCTGAGACATATTTTCCTCTAGCAGACAAGCCGTATTACTCTTAAATTCGCATATATGCAGCTCAAAACAAAGTAGGTGTGTGATACGACATTGATTCTGTCCAATGGCAGGTAGACGGACACTGAACCATAGAATCGCAAAATGTTCTATTTTTTATAAAAATATTTAATATCCAGGGGCGCCCAGGTGGCTCAGTTTGTTAAGTATCTGCCTTTGGCTCAGTTCAAGATCTCAGGGTCCTGGGATCGAGTCCTGCATCAGGCTCCTTGGTCAGCAGGAAGCCTGCTTCTCCTCCCACGTCCCCAGCTTGTGTTCCTTTTCTAACTGTGTCTCTCTCTGTCAAATAAATAAATAAAATCCCACAAAAAATTTAATAACCAAATTTTTAAGAAACTAAATTCAAAAGTTTCAGCTTTATTTAAGTACCTTTGACTAAAATATTTTGCATTTATTACAATTTTTATTTTGCTTTTTAATTTTTTAGCCATTTTTAGTATTTTTAGAAGAGAAATAACTCTCACTGAAATCCTATCAAAGCATAACTTTAATTTTTCCAATTTTTATATATATTTTAAGGTACTTTAAAAATGAAAGTACATTCACTGTTTACTGTCTTTGAATACAATCACCTTTTATATTCCAACCATTAGGTGATTATTGTCTATAGAATCAAGTTTTGTGAAAATGGACGTACTTGTGGATTTTGCTGAAGTGTAGGCAAAAATGTTATGAAATAAATATGAAGTAATAAATGAGCCAAGTCTCTGTTTATTTTCATACTCCCCCAAATATGACCAGCCCATTAACGGAACACTCAGACATGCACACTAATAATTAAATTCCGTTGTCTTTAATGGAAGACTTTCAGTTATTTAAAGGCTACAATCATACTAGTTTTTTCGCTGTGTGTGGTTACGAAGACCTTTTGGTGCAGGTGGCGCATGGGACATTGTAGTTCATGTGACAGTCGGCGGTGTAAGAACTTGCACGTGTAGACTCATGGTGTGTGGGGCCTGCTTGTCTTCGGTCCTGGCCCTGCCAATGTTCAGGCACATCTGCCTGTCCCCTCCCCCCCCGACCCATGGCCCCACCTCACATACCCCTGCAGGAGGACGTGGTTTGGAGTGCTAGGCAGCCGTGTGGACCAGTCCCCAGCTGACTCTGTGTGCATGAGTCACCAGGGCCAAGGCCATCCAAGGCCAAGGGAAAGGAAAAGCCCCAGGAGCATCCCCAGTGGCCTCAGAGGGAGGCCCAGAAAGGCTTCCTCCACGCACCCTTTAGCTTCTGTACATAGTGCTGGAAACAGGGGTGCTGGGGAAAATGCTCAGGCTCTGTGCTGGTGGGGAGGGGGTTTGATGTCCGCTCTGATGCTTTCTAGCAATGTCACCTTGAACAGATTCCCTTAACCTCTTTGATGTTGTTTCCGCCTATGCAAAATGGAAAGATTCATTCTCCTCTTTCCATGATGTCATGAAAATTGGAGATTTGTATCTGAAACGCACAGCATGTCCCTGGCATGTGGCTTAATACATGTTAACCAGTGGTTTTGGACAGGGAAACTGAGGAAGGATGTCATGCAGGAAGCTAACGTCACACTGGTGCCCAGGAGGAGAATGAAAACCCAGGCATCCCGATGCCCAGGCTGATGTTCTTTCCATTTTCTGGGCCGTATATACTCTGGTTCCTCTAAAACCCAGCTGCCCCCCTCTTGACACCTGGGTTAAGAAGAATGCTTGCTCTCTGAGCTGGGAGGTGTCTCAGTTGAGGACCAGTTCACTTTCTCCAGGATCTAGCTTGGAGGATTTACAGCCCGTTTGAATGCACACTGGAGGTCCCCTTACCTGTAAGTTATTCCACTGGTAATTAGATTTCTTTCTATTGTGGGAAGCCAGCATGTGTAAATCCACAGAAACCTGGGACCAGATGATATAAGGGTCACCTGAGCCTCCGCACTGCCTAAAATGCATCTTCCAGGAAAATGATTTCTCTGGGCACATAAGTTACTGGGCTCCCAGGGTAACCATAGCTCAGGCTCTGACCATTCCCGTAATGCTGTGTTCAAGTGATGTAGTGTTCATGGCCCCCTCGGCAGCCTGCCTGCCTTGCCCTGCTCTCTGAGTAGACGAGATGCATTGACACCTGCTGTTGGTGGATGTGATAAATGCAGAAGGAGGGGGTGGGGGGGGACTGCGTCCTTCCCAGACCACTTTTCTTCCCAGGCTAGATAGACTCGAGTCCAGGATTCTTACCCTTCAGGTGAGCCACTTGGAGGTCAAAGGCGTTTGGAACCGTCGCTCAAATTGCTATCCATTTGCAGAGGGTAAAATCAGGTACCTACCTCATGCTGTGTGTTATAACACATTCCAGATGTACTAAAGATTCATGCATTGAATATCAAATATTAAGAAATTAAAAGAGTGTAAGATTATGTTTACGTAAGATTACATGTAAGCCTGTCTATCTGTCTATGTCTCTATTTACCCGTGTATCTCTCTGCGTATCCATGTATCTGTCTGTCATCTATCAGTCCACCTGTGTATCTGTCTGTCCCTCAAGGCCCGGTAGAGGGACATATGTCATGTCCCTATTTCATCTCTATCTCTATATCTTGGGGTGAGGAAGGGCTTATTAAACCTGGCATCAGGGGCGCCTGGGTGGCTCAGTGGGTTAAAGCCTCTGCCTTCAGCTCAGGTCATGATCCCAGGGTCCTGGGATCAAGCCCCATATCGGGCTCTCTGCTCTGCAGGGAGCCTGCTTTCTCCTCTCTCTCTCTGCCTGCCTCTCTGCCCACTTGTGATCTCTGTCAAATAAATAAATAAAATCTTAAAAAGAAAAACAAAAAAATCTGGCATCAAACCCAGAGGCCCAAAGCATTTGGCAAATTGGACCACCTAAAAATTAAAAAGCAAAACATAAAGGCCCACAAAACTGTACTATGAAAGGAGCCATAAAAAACCCCCAAATACAAATGCATAAATGACAGCTGAGGAGAAAGTATTTGATACCCGTACTAGCAGGAAAATTGTGAATACTTATGCTATAGAAAGTATTTCTCTAAGTCAATCAGAAACAACAAAACAGACAAACAGGAAATGTATACACACACACATACACACACACACACCAACAAATGACCCATTAAAGAGGAAACAAACATAAAAAGATGCTCTATCTCACTATTAACCAAAGAAATTTAAATGCAGACAACAACGTGGCATCGTTTGTATCTTTGCCCACCTGATTAAAGAGGTTGGTAACCTTCAGAACTGGGGAGTCTAAGGAAATGAGCAAACGCACAGTGTTGGTAGGAATGTAAATCCCTATGACTTTTTGAGGGTAATTTGTCAAGGGATATATACACTTAGAATGTGCTTATTGAATAATCCAGCCATCTCTCCTCTGGGAATTCATCCTCCAAAAGTCATAGCATGAATGAGCAAAGATACACGTACAAGGACATTCTTTGTACGGCGGCTTATGAGAACAAACATTAGTAAAAGTTAAAAATTCTCATCACAGAGAACAGTATATTTATGTGATGGAATTCCATCCAACTATTAAGAAACAAGGTAGATCTGTGTAAGAAGAACTAATGTTTTCCTGAACATTTGCCACAGTAGGCACTTTTCTGAGTGCTTTATGTATGTGACCTCACTTAACCTTCTCGACCCTCTATAAAGCAGACAGTGTTGTAATCACCCATAGGCAGCAGCAGAGGCACAGAGAGGTTATTAACCTTCACAGGATCACACAGCCGTGAGAAGTCAGAGCTGTATTTGATCAGGCAGTGAGGCTCCTGAGGCATGGACTAGGAAGGTGGGCACAGATAAAAATTAAGTGTTACGGGACAAAAAAGCCAGCTGGAGAAACATGCAGCATAGCTGTATTTTGGTGAAAATGTGTGTTACAACATATATAATATGTATATTGTTTATATGTGTGTTTGCTTTGCTATAATTATAGGAAGATTAATTTGGTGGGAGAGACTGAAGGGGCAGTGAGAGTAGGTTGGTTTATTTTCTCCCTAAAAAAGTGGTGGGATTAAAAAAAAAAAAAAGCTAGCTGCTCAGTTCCCTTCTGTTTTTATTTATTTTTTTTATTACCCGTGCCCACTTCACTTGAATGGAATAAAAATGGCCCCGTCTGGTAACAAAAATACATTCTTGAAAAATAACACATCTAGTTCATGCCAGAAATAACAATCCCAGTTTGGAAATAGAGCTTTCAGTAGTTACTATTTAGCGGTAGATAAATTATTTTAAATAAAGGCTTTAAAAATGATCTAAAAGGTAGCATGTCATCATTGCAGAAATGGGGAATTACGGAGCTGATAGAGTGAGGGCTCATCTAGTTGGTTCTGGGAAGTTGGTGCCTTTCTGCCCCATGGTCCGGGTACTTGCTTCTCTGTTTTCTTCCCAGTATCCTGTTTCCACGACATCCTGCTCCAATCCGTGGTACCCGGAGCAAACCTGGTCAGGGACCAGGGGTCACCATGCACTTGGAGTCCCCTGAGCCAACTAAGTGACCTTACGGGGCTAGTCCAGGACGGACACCCTGTCCATTTGCTGGTGGTTAGAGTCATAGGGTCGCAAGGCCTCTAGCTGCTGGACTGGGAAGGGGCTCCGGGCACGGCAGGCACTTGGGCTCTGTGCACGTCTGGGTCAGGTGTGGAGCAGAGGTGTTTGCCAAGGCTGAAGAGCAGTGGGTGGCCAGGGCACGGTGGGCTTCCTGATCCTCGTGAAGACCAGTGGAGCTCAGCCAGGGGTGATTTTGCTTCCGAGGGGACTTTTGGCAATGTCTGGAGACACTTCTAAGTTGTTCCAACTGGGGCGGGGGGTGCTCCTGGCATCTAGCCAGTAGTAGGCAAGGGGTGTGTTGAGCAGCCTGCAGTACACACCGACAGCCACTCACCCAGCCCCACACCGCAGTGGTGCTGAAATTCCAAAACCTGCCCAGAGTTAGATCCCTCTGGTCAGCCTTGCTGCTGGAGGGGTGGAGGTCCCAAGGGTCCTGCATCTGGAAGTTCCTTGGCTGGACTGTTCATATTCCAGTGGTGAAGCAGATTTGTCCTAAGGCCAGTTGGAGAGAACAAGCCCAGCCCTCCTCACGCCCTGTCCCCCACCCCCCCAGGGGCTGTATTTCTGAGGAGCTGGGAGGAATTCAGTTCTAATAAAGATTCATGTTGATGCAGTGCTTGACAGGTGCTTGAGTTTAGTACAGATTGGGGTCCTCTGCACTCCCCCCCACTTACTGTTCAGGTCATGAGCTGGTGGGAGGAGCAGGGAGAAGGCTACACCTGCTTCTCATTCTCCCATGATATCAGTTCCTTGTCATAAGACTCTTCACATTCTCCCTTTGATCATAACCCAGTGATTCAAACCCTGCACGTTAGGCCAGGTTCCACTTACGAGAGGGAGGCTTTTCCCAGCAGATGCCAAGGAAAGCAGACCTTTTCTCCCAGTGCCGTGGCAGACTGAGGTGGGTGAACTTGGCTGGAGCTGGGATGCGGTGAAATCAGATGGGTTACGTGTGGGTTTCGGGTACCTGATAAATACAAGCTTGGAGGGAGGGTGGGCAGCAAGAGCTGGCCGGGGAGGCTGGACATGGCTGGGGGGAGGGGGGAGGATGGACTGATCACCATGTGTCAGGCATTTTGGACCCATTATTTCATTTGCTTCTCATGACAACCCCTTGAAGTGGGTTTTCATGATCATATCTATTTTTCTGCAGAAGAATTCAAGCTCAGAGAAGTTAATTAACTTGGCAAAGCTCATGTGACTTGAAAGTGGGGCTTCCTGGGTCATCAGGGATTTGGCAAGGGCAAATGTGAACTGACTGATGTTAGTCTGTCTTGGGAATCTGGGCCCAGGATGGGGCAATCCTAGGTTAGTGGGCACTGCTGTCATCCCACTGAGCAAGGTGACTTCAGGCCGGGAGGAAGGAGGGGATGAGCGCGGCCGCTGGACAGAACATTGCTCGTCTGGGGACTGGAGGAGCTAGGGTGAGGGGACTGGGAATGGGCAAGAGGGGGCAGAGGCTGCCAGGGACCTGCAGACCAGAATGGGGGTAGAAATAGCTCAGAGAGGAAGAGAGGGGCTCTTCCCAGCATCACATGTGTGCTCTGTGGCTGGAGAAACGGGACATCCCGTGGTAAATGGCATGTGACTTCCGGGAGGCCATCACCCTTCTGTCAATGAGCAGATGGTCTGTGGTCAAATGTACTACCAGGGTGCCAGTAGCTTCTTGGCTCCTTTAAAGGATTTGGGAAGTTGCCTCTCTGGGCGGTGTATAGATCAGAGTGTGGGCTGGATTTCTGCCCCCTTGGCGAGGTGTCCGTGAAGGACAGCTGTAGAAGAGGCTTTGGCTCCCACAGTCGGCCAGTGGGGAGCATGTGGTCAGAGAAGGGACTCAAGGAGAGTGGGGTGCTGAGTCCAGGCATGCCTCATCTGAATGTACAGCTCTGGCCTCGGGTTGGCACAGGACACTCCCAGGGAGAGGATCACTTTCCTTTTGGTTCCCTGGGGTGAGAGATGCTATGGACGATGTGAGATGGAGCATAGAAAGGAAAGAATCTTGACTCATTGTGCCAACTTCATCAGTAGGTGCTTCAGAGTCCTGAAACAGTAGTAGCCAAATACTACTGAGTGATTTGTCACCACGAGCCAGCCATTGTGCTAACCTTGCCATGATGGGCAGTGTTATGTCACCTTGCCTCAGCGCCAGCCTCCAGTTCTTCAGCCTAACACTAACCTGGGTGTTGCCGTGAAGGTAAAGGTCATTAAAGTCCCGAAGCCATGACTTTCAGAGAGATTATCTGGGACAACCTGGGTGGGCCTGGTTTAATCAGTTGAAGGGCAAGGCCCAAGAGCTGGAGCCGAGATTACCCTGAAGGAGAAGATATTCCATCTGTGGAATGCAGCTTCCATTCATGCCCAAGTGTCCAGTGTTCACCTCTGACGGACGCTCTGTGAACTTAAGACTCACCCAGCCCTACAAATGCGGGAGCCAATTCTTTGCAATAGACATACCTCTTGCTAGTGTTATTTCTACGGTTGAACTTGGACTCCTATGCCTTTGCATGGATCCATTTACCCAGTCCTCTCCAGAAACACTGTCAGAGCCACTCTTATTGGTCCCTTTTGAAACTGAAGCCTTGTGAGAGCACACAGCAGGGCTGGCACTCCCACCGCAAGCCTTCTTCCTCCAGGGCCCACTTTCTCAGCCGCCACCCCGGAGAATCGCAGGGAGGAAGCCCCGTGGGCAGCAGCCGGCACTGCACGTGTGACCAAAGGTGAGACGGACTGAGCCACTCTCATTGGCTTGGGACCAACATGAGGGAGGCAGCCGCAGCTCCCCTCAGCACGACACCGTGGCGGTGGGACAGGGCCGGGAACACATGCATCCCAGCATCACCTCCGAGGGGCAATCTGTCCTTTACCCCGTGCTCCCTGACATTCTGAATGTACACAGAATATTCCCTGTGTCTTGCTGTTGTTCGCATTTTGCTTTGGAGTTATCCTCTGGCGGTTTGTTCTCAGTGTTTTCTCACAGGGCTGAGCTTATTAAAATGCACTGGAATGTTCACTATCTGTCCTCTAAACTGAACGCCTTTCTCTGATTCATTCATTCGGAGTGACATCTGAGTTCTCCTCCTCAGCAAAGCAGCGCCCAGCTTGCTCTGAAGAAGAAAGGCGGGTTGTGGCTCAGAAGGAACTTGGGGGGCATCAAAGGGCGTGGCCGCCCCCTCTGGCTGTGCGCACACCGCATCCGGGGGGCAATTACTCTTCGAGACTAAGAAGTTAAAGACAAGCCCTTGGGTCCAATGTTTTGGGTGTTGGTTTTAAATAATTTAAAATCATGGAGTACATTTCTGTGGCTTTTGACTTGTCTCTGTGGAACAGCTCAGACTCCAAAGGCTGCTCACCTCCACCTCCTCCCCCTGCCGCTGCTCATGGCCGTGTGGCTTCTCCCCTCCCACACCTGCAGTCTGGGGTGTGGGGGACACCAGCGGGCTGGGGGCTGGAGGATGGACTGTACCTATTCCTTGCAATGACTTCTGGGAAATGCAGAACGGAACAAGCGCGAACGTTGCTGTGGGTGTGATGTGTGCACACACACGTGTATGTTTCCCTGTGTTGGAAGAGGGATGGGACAGCAGGCAGAAGGTGGGTGACTTCTAACAAGCAGGGGCTGAATCTCTGTTCCAGGCCAAGAAGTAGGTTTATTATTTATTTATTTTTAAAAAAGATTTTATTTATTTGACGGAGAGAGACACAGCAAGAAAGGAAACACAAGAAGGGGGAGTGGGAGAGGGAGAAGCAGGATTCCCACTGAACAAGGAGCCTGATGTGGGGCTCCATCCCAGGACCCTGAGATCATGACCTGAGCTGAAGGCAGACGCTTAACAACTGAGCCACCCAGGTACCCCAAGAAGTTAGGTTTAAAGCTAGGGGACAAGACTTGGGGTCTGAACTCACGGGACCTCAAGGGTGGGCTGGGAGACTGAAGGCTCAGTCTGGAGGAAGTAGAAGAGGAACAGAGACCGGTGCCCGTGACTTACTTAGTTCCAAGGACTAGCGTGTTTTCATTCTTTCTCTGTCTTTGCTTGTCAGTTTCTGTCTGTCAGTCTCTGCCTCTCTCTCTCTCACACTCTTTCTTTTGAAGCTGAAAAGCAATTGGGTAGCTCACAGAATCACCAGGAAAAGGAACGCAGACCTCCCAAGGCCCAGGCACAAAAGGCAGAACCAAGGGCAAAGTCACGGCCCAGAACAAGGCCTGGAGGGACAACACTGTTCATGTCCTCTTGGTGCCCAGATGTCTCCTGCTGGCCCCGCGGCCAGTGTGGCTGCTGGACCCTGGCTGCTGCCCACACCAGAATCAGGGAAGCTTTTCAGAGACTTGGCATGCCTCTGCTGGGAGCCTTAGAGGTGATGGGAGTCTGCAAAGAACCCAGCTGGCGAGGCTGGGGCCAGCTAGAGTGGGCCTTGGGATTCTGGTTTGTTGCTGGAAATAGAAGGGACCATTACGGTCGAGTCTTGTGCTAGTTGGTCACAGAGTGCAGAAGAGGAATTTCAGACTGCATTTTATGCCTGAACACCAGCAGTCCCTTCCCTAAATTCCCCTAGAGGTATTAGGGGGATCTCTGACCTAGTAGGATGGTACATCAGTGGGACATCTCCTGGACGCTCTGGTTCTGCAGGTGCAGCATCTCCTCCAAAGCGAATTGGCCACAGGGCACTGGAGAGAGAGGAAGGGGAAGTGAATGCCAGAGTGCAAGAGAACGGGGAAAATGGAGATTCTGGAATTTTCTAGCTGAGAATCCCTGTGTTTTTGTTTACTTTGGGGCATAGAGTGGAGACTCGGACCTCCAGGACTCTGGTCCTCAGAGGTGGAAAGTGGGGATGGTGGAGTGGGCACCAGCGGGAAGAGGAGCCTGCCCTCTGTGCAGGCGGGCCGCTGTGGCCAGGGCAAGCCTGCTGTGGGAGGGGCGTCTTCCAGAGTCGGGGCGCGTAAGTGTCTCCAGGGCTCAGCCCAGAAGGGAGGTTGGACCCTAGGAGAGCAGGTGAAGGGTGGCCTTGTATTTTCCAGCCAGTTCCTATGAGATGACCGAGAGGGCCGGTGGCAAGTTCAGCCTCCCCAAATCCACAGGCTGTGCGGCCCGGGGAATACATGGAGTGCCTGTGTTCCTTTCTTTGCAGCGGAAAACCAGAGGCTCCTCTGCCAGGCCGAGAGCTGCAGAGAAGACGTCTGGGAGCTGGCAGGAGAGACAGCTGGAAACCTGTGGCCTGCTCTGCACGAGGAGAGCTGGCTCTGGGCCAATGAGAACTTGGGGGTATGTGTGTGTGCGTGCGTGTGCATTTGTGAGCTGTGTATACATGTGAACACGTGTGTGTGCGCATGTGCGCATGTGCGTATGTGGTCAAACACATGCCGCGCACACATGTGAGCATATGTGAACATGTGTGCGTGCACAAATGCATGCGTGGACATGGGTGTTCAGCTGCGTGCATGCACGAATGTGTACACGTGGATGCGCAGGCGTGTGTGAATATGTACACACGAGCGTGCATATGTATGCACACACGTGTGCGACCATGCATATGTACTGTGTGAATGTGAGCATGTGTGAACGTGTGTGCAGGTGTATTAAGCATGTGTACGTGCATGCGTGTGTATGTGCATGCGTGTGTGCGCATGTGCAAGTGTGTGGTGGTCAGGGAAGAGCAGAGGCTGGCCCACCCCAAGCCTCCCGTTCACATCCACCACCAGGAGGAGGGAGGAGAGCCATTTCTCTTGATGATTCCTGGGAGCTGGGGCATATCGCAGAGGACACATTTGCCCAGAACAAAGCAAAACCCTCAAAGGTTCTTTCCTGTCTCTGATTCTAGAAAATTACCGGCCCTTTCATCTGCTTGTCGCATTCACAGCCTGCAGATGTCACAGCCGTTTTTCATCTCCTGGCATTTCACTTCTCATCCTTTCTCTTTTGTCCCTCTGTCTGTCCAGGCTGTTTTGCTTCTCTTTGCCTTTGCAGGGTCTACAGTCCCTGCCTCTGTCTGTCCCTCCCGCCGCCTTGGCCAAGTTCTCAGTCTGTCACTTTTCTCTCTTCTCCTCCTGGCTCATGCTGAGCAAAGTGGCTGTCAGGGACATCTCTCCCTGGAGCTGAATCCCAGAGAAAAACAGCGTTGGAACCGATGTGTGATTTTGGCTCCCTGTCTGATTTTCCTCCATTTGGTCTTGAACCTCCCTTGCAGCCCTGGGACGTCTGGAGGCCAGCCGGGATGTGTGCTGGGCTCTGGAGCTCTGGGCTCCCAGTTTCAGCACCGAGAGCCCCCACCCCGTCTCCTGACTTGGAGTGATCCCGTCATCTTGTCTTACAAATTGGGATCGCTCCCTGCATGCGGGCTTTGGTGACAGCCACCAGATGGCAGGGACTGGTTTTTATAGTAACTCATTAACCTCTTGCCATCCTACAATTAAGAAAGCATTTAATTGCTTTTTCTCAAGCCGTCCTATGAGTGATTCGGGCAGTGTGTGTTTATCACGTGAACCAATTTGCAGTGAGAGCCTGGGGGAGTGGGAACGGCGGGGTGCGGTGAGCTCAGACGTGGTGGGCACCCCGGGCTGTCCTGGACAGCCTCTTGGGACCTTCCGGGAGGAGGGAAGCACCAGCCTCAGAACCTTCTCCACACAGACTGGTTTCCTTCTGGGTTGATGGAGTGCTGGAGACGAGCCGTGAATGCACTTTAGAGATTATCTTGGTTCTCTCATTTAACTGTCATGGACAGAGAGAGATTCAGGCCCGCTGGCTCTCAGCACCTTCCAGCTCAGGGAAGTAGAGCTGCCTGCGTGCAGGGAGGCAGGGGAAGTAGGGCCCACCAGCCCCTCGTGCAACACAGCACGTGACACGCCCCCTCAGGACCTCTGACTTCTGGGGAGCAGCTGGACACCCCAGGCCCCCGTGGGGATCTGTGCTGGTCAGCTTCACGACCAGGGCCTCACTTGGGGCGGGTGTGTCTCTCCCCGGCGGCCTGCAGTCAGATGGGGTTCACAAGCTGCCCAGGACTCTGCCTGTCACATCTTTCAGCAGCCCCGTCTTTGGCGCTGACAGCTGGCCCGGCCCCTCTCCAGCCTGAAGGCCAGTAGCACTCAGCAGCGTCACTCCTTGGGCGAGTCCCTGCCGTGGCAGCCAGGGTTCATGCTGGAATGCCTCCAGGGTAATGAGACAACCCCAGATTCACAGACTCCAGGGCTGGGGGCGGAGACCAGCGATGGGGGAGCGGAGGGTCCAGCCAGAGCTTGTGGGTGGGTGTGAGCATTACAGGACTTGTATCTACTCATTCTCCCTTGCCATCCTTCAGGGAGAGAGAAAACATTCTGCCTGCTTTCCTGGTTCTGGAATTCTTTCCCACTCAGGGTTGGCCAGCTCTGGTCCCCAGATGCCTCCTGGAACATCTTTGTGGGGGATTGCGTGGCTACTCATTGTCAGGCCTGGAAGGATCCTGGACCTCCAGAACCTGGTTCAGAAGACAGGCCACAGACTTCAGAGACATCCTGACAGGGGTCCACTCCCTGCTCCGACACGCACTGGAGGTGGGCCCTCGGGCAAGTCACCTGGCTTCTCTCGGTGCCCGTTGTCCTCTGTGAAACTCTGTGATGGTGAAATTAACTTGCCATGCAGAGCCCTAAGACCTGGGGGTCCTGAAACGCTCATTCGTATGCGTTGCAGGTTGGATTCCCAGGGAAGTAAACTCTGAGACACAGTTTAGCACTCAGGGTGTTGATTAGGGAGGGCTCTTGGGGACAGCGGCCACAGAAGGGAAGGGAAAGGAGCAGAGGCGGGTGGAGGGAGAGGCCCATGTGCAGCATCTCCTGACCCTCGCGGGGCCCCGGGACCCTTTACCCGCTGTGCTGGAGGTCAGCACTTCGGGGACTCAGTGGGAGGGCTCCCAGGACTCAGCTCATAGTTGATCTCAGAGCAGCGGGTTACCATAGCCAAAGGAAGCAAAACCATAGCGGCAGGGAAAGGTTACAGAAGAAATCCAGAACACCAGGCTCGAGCTTCCAGGAGTCACAGAGGACACGCTTAATCCCTGCAGCCACAAACTGTGACAACACGTGTGAGGTGTTTGCCAGGCAGGGAAGCTCCGCAGAGACTCTGTACCCCCGGTTTTTGCTGGGAGATGCAGGAGACCTGGTCACATAGGCACCCTCTGCCTGCCTCGTAGCAAACTTCCAGACGCCCAGGAGGAAAGCAGGTGTTCAGCATAAATCATATTGTTTGGACACTTGAGGCACGGTGAACCCTTCTTATCAGGGAAGCTCCCCCATACCCCAATTCCTGGATACCAGCCAAGGGTCAGCCTTGCAAGCAGGTCTTTCTAAGAAAGTAGTCTCATGTGGTTGTGGTAATATTTTTCTGCACATTTCTCCACCGCGATCAGCCATTGGAATGCCGTGCTCCGGCGGAGTGGTGTAACCTTGAGCTAAGGCAGACCCCGAAGGACCTGACCACCGAAGGTTGCCTGCCACGGCCCTCCCAGCAAGACCTTTGTCCAAAGGCATCTATCTGCACCCACGTGTCTGCTGCAGGCGCAGGCGTGAGATGAGTAAAGCATGCTCCGTGGCTGGTGCCCGAGAGCTCAGCTGTTGGAAATGTGGCACCTGACGATCAGGCCATGTGGCCTCTTGTAGATCCTGGAGAGCTAAGCTGAGAGGGAGCCCCTGATATTGCTCCTCCATGAATCATTTATAGAGTGCACTTAGGTCAGACAGCGGGAGAGAGGTTGTAGAACGTGGTGTTCCAGGGTGGAAGTGAGCGGGTGCTGGGGAGATGGCTTGTCTCTAAACAGATAATCAGAATGGAACATAATAGGCTGATGGTAAAGACCTATTTGTTGAGCTGAATTGATCCCCCTGACCTTCTTCCCCATGCAGAGAGCTATGGATTTAGAGACATAAATAGGGCTTGGTTTCTGCCCTTGCGGGCTCACTGTATAGTGGGGAGACTTCATGTGCAATCAGAAACACTGATGATTGAAAGAAGCGAGAGAGTGGGGAGGACCTGGGTGACTCTTGTGCCTGGTAGGAATGGAGTGAGAATGGAAGCCTTCCCAGAGGAGGTGTCATTCATGTTGGGCTCTGAAGAGTGAGTAGGAATTAGCCAAGTGCAGAAAGAGAGAGGATGGGATTTCAGGAATGGCCGATACAACAAACTTAGAGTACCTTGAAGCCCATGGATCCTTGCAATCCCTGATTGTCTGACTCTTTCGAGGAGTTCCTTCTAGATCAGGAAAATTTCCCAGAGTCATAGAATCTCAAGCTGGTGAGAGCCTTAAAAGCTCCCATTGCTGAGTGTGTGTCTGTACCAAGTTGTTGGGAACTCTCTGCTTGCATCCTTCTGATGACAGGGAGCTCACTATCTACTAAGCCCATATATTCCTGCAGATGGCTCAGCATTTTCACCAAGTCTTTCTTCTACTGATCTGGCCTCTCTTTCTCGGTTGCTTCCACTCAGTGATTCTGAATTTATCCTTTGGAGCTACCTAGGACAAATTTAAATCTTTATGGAATCCCAAGGGTCTGTAGGTTTTCTACTGCCATTCTCCTAGAGGTGAGACCCTCCATCTAGCCTCTGGGAGAGGCAGGGGCTGATGCTGTGGTATTGCAAGGGGTCGGTGCAAGGAATAAGGTGAGACTCTGGAGCCAGCTAGCATCACCTGTCTGTGCCTCAGTTTCTTCATCTGTGCAGTGGGGATAAGGAGAGTAAGTGATGCCACGGGTTGCTGGTGAGGAAGAGTTGACTGCGTTGGGTGAAGTGCTCAGAACTGTGCTGGCAGACAGACAGCGCTCAGTGTACCCGCTTCCGCTGCTGTGGAAAAGTGACTCCGATGGCTGCCAGGCCACGGGAACAGTGCCACGGCCCTATTAGACAGTTAGATGCACAGAGCCGGCGTGGCTGGATGAGGATGAGGCTTTTTCCTGCGAATGAAAGCCATCCACTTCTTCCGTAGTGTGGTCCCCTCCCCTCTCCTCTCTGCCTTTGTCACCTCTTGTCAGCCCTTTCGCTGTCCCCAAACTCTGCCACGGGTGGGGGTCACTCTTTGTGATTTGGAATAAAAATGGGTCCTGAGTCGTGGGAAGCCTGCGGCTGGGCTCTTCTGTCGCTGAATCCCCACAGCAGCCACAGCCTTAGACCGACACGTGTTCTGCTGTGGCCCATGGGCTGTGTGTTCACACGTAACGCAGCCCAGTGAAGTTCAACTTGAACCACACTCACGGCCGTTCGGGAGGTCCCGGGCCACTCCCTCCTGGGAGATGTCCTCCGCTGCCTTCTCCCCAGGTTTCCTGACTCCTCTTGCTCTCAGGACCATCCTTGCCTTTCTCCCTCTCTTGGCTTTCCCTGCTCTGTCACCCCTGTCCCTTGAGCTCCTCCCCACCCCCTGAAATTGAGCTCCTTTTTATCAGAGGACAGCTCTGGGCCTTCTATCCGCTACTTGGCTGGGACCCATTTCTGTAATTCGGAACCACGGACAGGACTCAGCAGAGGGTCTGACCTGTCATCTTCACTGTGATCAGGCTTTCCTTGGGGCTCCCCATGCCCACCCGACTTGGTCAGTAAAGAGATCCAGACCGTGATGTAATCTTTCCCTGATATAAATTATTCTGTCCCCCGACCCCCTTTAAAGGCAGATGGAGTTACTGTTTTTTACTTTTTTTTTAAAAAAAAGATTTTGTTTATTTATTTGACAGACAGAGATCACAAGTAGGCAGAGAGGCAGGCAGAGAGAGGGGGAAGCAGGCTCCCCGCTGAGCAGAGAGCCCGATGCGGGGCTCGATCCTAGGACCCTGAGATCATGACCTGAGCAGAAGGCAGAAGCTTTAACCCACTGAGCCACCCAGGCGCCCCGACTGTTTTTTACTTTTAAAAGCAATTTAAAATCTTGCCCGCTAAGCCTAGGATATCTTCTTCCTTCTCCTTGACTCTTCATATTCTTTCAGAAGGAGAATCTTCTCCACAAAGCCTCCCCAGTCCTGTGGCAAGGCCCCCATTCGACCATTACTTACCTGCTGCCTGGAGTGAGGTCATCTAAGTCCCAAGCTGGTGTGACTTGTCACTCAGCCTATATTGCCCTTTCCCAGAAGCCTCGGGAGACTCTTAAAGTTCCCAGGAAGGTGGCGTGGGGACGGGAGGAACAAAGAGTCAGAGAGGCCCGGGTTTAATCCTGACTTCCCACCTGCGGGCTGTGTGGCCCTCCACCAGTTACTTACCCTCTCTGAACTCAGTGCTCCCATTCATCAAAGTGGGAACGATGCTTGTATGACACCGTGGCTACAAGGATTCAGATGGGGCGTGGATGTCCAGTGTCCCAGCAAGGGTCTGGCATGGAGGAGGAGGGGTATTATAAATGTGGTTTCTTCCTCTGGAAGAACCCGCAGACTAAGTGAGGGGCAGATCAACGGCCGTGCTAAAAACTGAAGGGAAGTATACTTACTGAAAACGTGGGAGGCGAGGGACAAGCAGAACAAGCTAGAGCCGCAGGGGTCCCTGACAGACAACAGGGACAAAGCCTCTGTCAGGGGCCTGTGCGAGAGGCTGACACACAGCAGGCACCGAGCTGCAGGCTTCCTTTGCCCTCTGCCGCACAAACAAACCTACAGCCGCTCTCCAGCACCTTCCTAGCTTCCCTGGGACTGCCCCCTAGGTCCGAATGCTGCCTGAGGGCCCTAGGGCTTGCTCAGACCCCGAGGGAGACAGGGCCGGTGGCAGAGCAGACACCAGGGGAAGAATACGCACAGGCCTGCACACCCGACAAACCAAGACACCGTGGGGCCTTCTGAGAGCGTGGACTGAGCCTGGGGGGTGCAGGGGCCAACTCTGGCCCTTGGAGCCTCCGTGTCCCCGCCCACTCAGGGAGCACACTGGGTTATGTGACCTCCAGAGAAGATCCTTCCATGCAGCCAGCTCAGGGGTGTGTGTGTGTGTGTGTGTGTCCTTGAGCGCTCAGTGCACTCAAATTGACAAATTCAGGCCTTATTGATCCTGAATATGTAATTTTTTCCGACTTGCACTAGGCTGAAGGCAACTCTTGCATAATTCACACAGAAAAGGGCTTGATTTGCTCATGAATAGCGTTGGTGTCATGATGGGAAAACCATTTCCCTGCCACCAGGCTGCCCCTCTCCCGCTCTCCGCTCTCCAGCTGCAGCCTCTCCCTCCGGGCCTGGGGCACACTCTGGATCCCGGCACCCCACTCACTAATCGGATGTTCACTGTGCTCATCCCTTTATCCACCCCAATGATGACTTTAGTTTTTATAATCGTATTTTGAATGCGAACTCCTTGTTGAATTGTTGCTTTTCGTTGTGACTTATTCTTCTGTGGAAGCATGTCCTCATCTTGACTCTGACTCATTATTGCTTCGAAATGGCCTTCTGGGGGCGCCTGGGTGGCTCAGTGGGTTAGGCCGCTGCCTTCGGCTCAGGTCATGATCTCGGGGTCCTGGGATCGAGTCCCGCATCGGACTCTCTGCTCGGCAGGGAGCCTGCTTCCCTCTCTCTCTCTCTCTCTCTGCCTGCCTCTCTATCTACTTGTGATCTCTCTCTGTCAAATAAATAAATAATCTTTAAAAAAAAAAAAAAAAAAAAGAAATGGCCTTCTGTTGCTCCTCGTGATGCTGTTCCCTCAGGTCCTGGTTCTCCTCCGTGCGGTCAGGGCCCCTCTTGTCTAGTGTTGGTTTTCCTCACGCGGTTGGGGGTCCTTGGTTGTGTGCTCACATGGCACCTGGGCCTCCCTGTTTCTCATGGGGCTCCTCAGGTCTTGGATCGCGGTATTTCTCTGCACCTGCTTCTCCATCAATTCAGCCACCCCTCCCCCGCCTGGCTTCCAGGGATGCCTCAACTTTTCTGGTCTGTTAGCCCCACTCACCCTTCCTTCTTCCTCTTCTTCTTCCCCCTCCTCCCTCACTTCTGTCTTTTTCCCCTGCCTCCTCCGCCCCTGCCTCCTCCTTCTTCAAAAGGTATCAATTCAGTGATGACAAGACATTGGCAGGAGGGGAGCATATGGCCGCGCTCGGTCGGGTCTCTCTTTTGGCCAGATCCCTGTGCGTCTCTTTGGAGATCATTACAATAACTCACAAGACAAGTACCATTTCCCTCTTTCTGTGGCTGAAGAAACTGAGGGCTTCAGTGATCCTGGGAGCTGCCCAGTAAGGAGGGGACAGCCTGACATCAGGTCCTCTGACTCCAAGTTCCAACTCGTTACTATTCCACCTTTTTATTTTATTTTTTTAAAGATTTTATTTATTTGAGAGAGAGATCGAGAGAGAGCATGAGCAGGGGAAGGAGCAGGCAGAGGGAGAGGGAGAAGCAGACTCCCTGAGGAGCCGGGAGCCCGATGCGGGGCTCCATCCCAGGACCCTGAGATCATGACCTGAGCTGAAGGCAGATGCATAACCAACTGAGCCACCCAGGTGCCCCTCCACCTTTCTGGAACCCAGAGACCTGTCAACCTGCTCTCACTGTTCAGAAATTCTGGCTCAGATCAGTGGTCCTTGTGCACGTGGGTTCAAAGGGCAACACGCAACGGTCTGCTTCCCATGACAGCCCCTGCTTGCGGGAATGGCCAGGATGTTCTCATAAGCTTCAAGTCTGCATAGATTATTAAATAAGTCAGAGTGACTTTCTTCCCCCAGTGAACCAAACTCATGATGCTTGGACGACATTGTCCGACTTACTAAATTGTTTATCGACTTTTTTTCAAGGCAGGAGTTCTTAATAAAGTAAATGAAATGGTGTGGTCATTTTGTGGAGTTTAACCTAGAAACCACCCTTCAGAAATGCTGGAACATACAAGAAGCTACATCTCTATGGGAACTGAGACTTTCAGACAGAAGATGGAAGTTCCACTATGTCCTAGGGGGATGGGTCAGGGAGGAGGTTACCGGGTTCCCTGAAGGCTGGGACTTGAACTTTAATAGGAGACGGTCCAAGCCCATGGCTCCCTGGTGGGTGCCCGGTTCAGTATGAACACTGGCTCATGAGCATGATTCTCAAACGGCCCTTTGAGGCACTCTTCAGCTCTGTGTTCCAAGTTCCTAGGGAAAGTGAATAGGGAAGCCAAACCATGGGCCCTGGAAATTGGCTGTGGTTACTTCTAGAAGCAACATGTCCAGGATGGTGCAAAGAAACCCCTCGTCTATGAGAGTGGTAGCCGAGGGGCCGGGAGGAGCTGTGAGCTGGAGAAACAGAAAGGTCTGTCATGCCGTGAGTAGCAACCCCGGGACTGGGGACCTGATGCCCAGACAGCTAACTGAGTGCGGCTCAAACCTAGAAAATTTGGTGGCTCTCACTCAAGTCAACAAGAGTCCTCCAGGCTGGTGGGTTCTGGGAAGTAAGAGTTGCAGAAGAGGGGAGAAGCAGAAACAGATTTCATTTGTTCCCTTAACTCTCTCCGCTGTCTGCTCTGTGCCTCTTGAGACTAGAGAAACTGATGGTGGCCCACCGTGGCCCATCTTCTTTTGGACTTGCCAGCCTCTGAAGCCACTTGCCTGGGATGACAGGGCTGTGTAGGGTATGAGGAAGAGGACCTCCGGGGACCGGCTTCTCTGTGGATCCATGGATGGGGTCTTCATGGGGCTGGGCTAAATCAGGGGCCAGGGGCAGGTGGGGGCACATGGGCAAAAGGTGATGTTCTGAGCTGGGCATACATTTTTAAGGAAATCAAGATACGCCATCCGTTTAAGAGATGATTCCAGAAAGGAGCTGCAAAGGCAGAAACACAAGCTTGGACACCACTTTCTGGGCCCCAAGTCCCTGTTAGAGGGATGTTACCTCCCCACATGAGAACCAGGGCCATTCCCCTCCCTGATCAGAGCAGTCCTCTATCCTCACCCTCAGTCCAGATGGCCCCTGAAGGCAAGCACTGTCTTTCTCCCTTCCCTCTGTCCTTCAGATGGCTTGGCCTTTCCCAAGGGCCTAGTCTGTGTCCACCAACCAGAAACTTCAGAAGGACCTATGTCTTCATCAAACTGGAGAGCTTCCCAAACGGGATGTGCTGTCTTCCCTGGGAGTTTTCCCAAAGTAGGGACAATGTCTGCTGACCAAAGTAGGAGATTCTTGAGTCCCGGAATCATATTTCTAATTTAATGTCCTTTGCCAGAGCACAGGACAGAGCCCTGCACACCCTAGAGGCTCAGAGCTCAGTTCTGACTGCCAGTGACCACCATGACAGTCCCGTAGTGGTGGCGGGTTTGGTGCTGAGTTGGAGATGGCTCTCGCCCTTTAGTCCCCTGAGCCAAGTGTTTTCCTGAGGTCCCCCTCCCCAGTAGCCCTGGCCCTCCACCTCCGTGGGTTCTTCATGGGACAAGTGTTCTCAGGAAACAGGTTGGTGCTCACAGATGATCAGAGGCACTGTCCACATCATTTTAACTCAATCTTCATCCAGCCAAAGTATGTGTTCCAGGAGCTTACCTTAGCCCTGGGAATTATCGAGCAGCTATCCTAGAAATCATTAGTTTGCTAAGAACCTTTCAAGAGCTCCCCACCTGTGATGCCGTGACTCCTCTATGACAAGTCACCCCGGAGTTTACTTAATTGGTTGTGAGGGGCTGTGTGAGTGTGCATGCGTGTGTGCAAAACAAAACCATCCTGCCAATCACCCCCCTCTCTCCCCCAGACTCCACCCTACCCACTCTCATCATAAGCAGAGAAATCAGAGCAAAAGTAATTGCTTATCTCACAACTTCTCTTTTGTTTTCGAGAGGGGGAAGGGGTATTACATTTCTCCTCCAGATCTCACTCCTAATTTCCCTCCAGCAAGAGGCAAAGGCAAATACACTTGAGACGAGGGAGTAGACACAAGTCTCTGATGGCGGGTATCACGCTGGTGTTGGCAGGCGGGCCTGGAGAAGGTTGGCTGTTTCGTTTGGGCCAGATCATTCAAGGTCAAGGGAGCCGCCCGGTCCAGCTGCTGTGGGGCCCAGCGTTGACCATGTACTGAATCTGAGAGACCCGAAACACCAAGTCCCACAACAAGATAGAAGCGCAACATTTCTACCCACTTTATCTTCATAATGATTGAGCTTCCCATATTAAACACATCTCTCCCAAGGTCAAGGTCAGCTTTAGCGTTCCACAGCTCACCATGTGCCGATCGCTGCCTGGCCGGGAAGGCCACACGCCCACTGGTTGAGACCATGGGCAGACCTGAGTTCAAATCCCAGTTCTGCTTTCCTCGCTGGACAGTTTGCTAGTTACTGATGTTTTCTGAGCCTCCGTAGCTTCTCTGTCTGTCACGACATGTCGTGGGGGGGGACTGGAGGGAGACCCTTCACCGCGGGAAGAAGTACCATTCTGGAGCCTGGAAGCAGCCTGGGGGTGTGGGAGGACTGAGGTGCTGGAGGCCCAGGACACAGGCCCCAAGCTTCTCCAGAAAGCCCTCACCCAGGGAGCTTGGAGCTGCTCCTCAGTGACGGTTTTCTACCTGCTTGGGCACAACGACAGAACGGCTCCCCGCGGAGTTAGAGAAGACCTCCTCCCTCCATTGGGAGGAAGTATGCTCCCTACCTGTAAATGATGATTTCTGTGTGGGGGGCATATAACTGCACGCATGTGTCTGAGCTTCTGCTCCAAGTGGGGGCAGGAAAAGGAGACTGTATCATAGAGGATCTGTTGACCGAGCTCTGGCCCAGTGTGCTGGAGACCGTGACCGGAGCAGGGATGGGGGGTACGGGGTAACTCTGGCGGGACACAGCTGAGCCTTGACTGGGTCCCGGCCTCTCATGAGGCCAATAGGGACAATGTACTGTGCACTCCTATGCGTGTCTTGTCTGTAGGATATACATTTTGCTCCGAAACAAATACGGGCTGTCGTAACTACCTTGGGATGAAGTAAATGCTGGGAGAGGAGTCTGAGGCAGCCGAGAAGCCAGGCCAGGAGGCATCCTAAGGAAGACCATGGCTTGGGGCTGGGTTGGCCCCCCTAGGCTGAAGGAGTAGCCATTTCTAGTAATAGTCGTGCATTTCCCTCGGGTTTGTAATTCCTTTCTCTTACCCTCAGCCTCCACTGGAGGAAACTGGCGGTGGGGGAGTTAAGAGGCATGGGGTCCCCTCCCTGAGGCTAGGGGGGAAATTCGTGCACAGGGAGCACATTCTGATAAGCCCCAGCTCCTTAATGTGATATCCCAGGCCCTCTAGGACCTGGGTCTTCCTGTCTTCTCCTTCACCACTAATGTCTCTTCCCCACCCCTTCTGCCTCTCCACGTTTCACTCATGCGAGGCACAAAGCAGGTGGTCAGGAAATGTGTGTTACTTAAATGGAACCGAGCAGCCATCTGGGCCTAACCCCTGCAGGTCCCCTCGGCTTACCGTCTTTCTTCATACTCACTTGCGTACCAATGCCACACCTCTCAACCCTCCCATCCTCAAGGTTTTTTCCTCTATGTCTTCCTTTGTATTCCCACCCTTAGGCTTGAAGGAAGGGTCTTGCTTGCAGCAGCCTCCAGGCTGGTTGAACCCTGCTCAGCCTCTCCCCGTCTCCCACTGGCCCTACTCACCGTCACCAAGAAAATCTCTGAGGTCGCTGCGTTGATCCTGTCCATCTCTGGCTCCAAGTCCTTATTGGTTCCCCGTGGAGTAGATAACACCCAGACGTCCCAGCCTGGCCTTCCATGATCTGACATCAGCCTACCTTCCCCACTCCGCCTGGGACCGAAGGCACAAGAGCCAAATGAGACCACTTGCCTTTCTGTTGTCGCCCCTGTGTCTGGAATGGCTGTCAGGGAGACCTCCTGGCTCCTTTAACAAGTGGCTGCGATGCCAGCTCCTCCCGCCATCTTCCCTCCTCCTCTCAGCTCAAAGGCTTTCTGCTTCTCGACTCCATGTGCGTTCAGTCTCTTGGCACGTCTCTGCCGCCATCTTGCCTTAAGCACACAAGCCGGGCCTGTAACTTGGTCCCCTTGGTCTCCGCAGTGCCCATAGCAGATATATGCAGGGAATAGGAGCTCAATAAATGTTTGTACAGTGAATAACTGCATAATTCTCCTCCAGCGCCCTCCTTTCTTACAGGGACGCTTCAATCATCCCGGGGGAAGCATGTTTCCCTTTCTAACGTTGCTTCCCACCACTCGTCAAAATTAGAGTAAGTGCTCTGGGGCTCGGGCCCTGAGCTGTCATATTGTTTCTGGCACCATGAAGACACAAGGTTGGGAGTGACCCCACAGTTGACTGTCCACAAGTCTAACACATTAGCAAGTTTCCACTGCCCGAGACAGTGGGGTCTGTGCTCCCAGGCAGGCATCACCCCGGCTTTCTAGTGCTCTGTCAGACTTCTCAGGCCCTGAGCCCTGGCTTTGTGTCTCCCTCTCTGATTCGACCCCTCCTCTGGACCACAGGGCCTTGGGGCTTGGTGCTTATCCCTCTCGTGCTCTCATTTGCCTGGTCTTTCCTGCTGGGGTGCTTTGGACACTGGCCAGGGAGACCCCACTCGCTAGTGTCAGCTGAAGGGAGTTTACTGGGACCATGTGGCAGAGCTCATAGAACTGGGGTCAGTGCTGGGGAGCCAGCTCCCAGCGACAGGAGCCAGGACAGTGTCCAGGTGGGGAGAGGGTCTCAGAAACAGGCATTGGTAACAAGAGGACAGTCCTCAAGGAAACGCGCGTTGCTGTTATGGCTGCGTGAGTGATCACCAGCCACTTTCTGTCTTTTGGAGGCTGTGCCCGAAGGGCTCTGGTGGACCTAGAACATGCTTCTGTTTCGACCTCTGCTGCCCTGCCTCCTGACTGTGTTCTGGTCACCAGAGCACCCCCTCCCCTAGCTCTACCCAATCCCCCCGTACCCACCCCAGCCTGCGCCAGCTGCCCCACGAGAGGCCTCCAGCCCTAGCTCCCCTCCCCCAGGGTGCCAGGCAGTCCTCTGAGCGGTGACATGAGCAGCAGGAGGACAATTAGCCACCAAGGGAACTGTCCTCCTGGTGACCCATCGTCTTAGAAAGGAAACCATTTCCTGGCTTAGCCAAGATGATGGGTCATTAGTGGCCAATAACATAAAGCAAATTTGGATTCGATGAGTCACTTTAAATTTCACAAGCCTTGTATTTTCTTGTGGCACCAAATGTCTAGGCACAATTCTGAACACTCACAAGAGATTTGTTCTTACGGTGTAAGTGCAAACTTGAGGACGATTTATAATGAGCTAATTGTTCCTCCTTCCGTGGCATCAGCAAAGTGGTCTTTAGGCACAACAGACATGTTCAAATTGTTGATCCCAGTTGCTACAATGCCCACAGAAGCTTCCTGGGAAACAGGTCTGAGCAGAAGTCATAAACACGGGGTTCTTAATTTCTACCCGTTGGACTTGCGGCTTCGCCTAATGCTAGCTTTCTCCCTAATGAAAGGCAAGGGAAATATCAGCTAGAAATGTCATAATCAGAGCGTTTGCATAGTTGGCTATTTTTAAGCACTGCAGGCTTTGCTCAGAATGAAGGATGTGTATCAGCCCAGCAAACGTTGCTGGTGGATGTCGACCACGGCTCCCGTCTGCAAAGGTACAATTGAGAGGACAAAGAGTGGGCATAAATAATGGATTGAGAGTGGCTCCAATGAGAGCCCATTCGTCCAGCAGCCTCAAAATGAAAACACGCCGCCGATGACTCATTGGATAATAGTAAATATGACGGGCTCATAAAACCGCTGGTTCCCACGGGTGCTGTTCAGCAGCCTTTGTCTGGTCTTGAGCTTGTTATGTTCGGAAGCTACCAATTTAAGCCTCCCCTCCCCCAGCAAAGACGTGGCTCCTGGATAGAGAGTTATTTGGGTGATTTGCAAAGTCTGGATGGCGCAGGGAGAGGTGGGCTGTTCTTCTCCCCTGAATGTGCCCTGGGCCTGGGGCCGATTCAGTGTGGGGCTCCACGGAGACCTGGATGCTATATGGACTTCATTAAGGGGAAGGCAGAGACCTTGACCCCAGGGAGCCCGAAACTGAGAGAAGACATGGCCTTGACATAAAGTAAGGGTCTGCGTCCCACCTGGGAGATGAAAAAAGAACATAAACACGTCTTCCCTCTACCATCGGAAGCACTGCGAGCCAGAGTACAACTGATAATAACAGGAAGGACACATATTCTGGAGGAATATGGCCGCAGTGAAAGCGGTTTTCTTCAAATGGGGGGTGGCCACGTGGGCAGAAGAATTGGGCTGATTCTCTGAGGTCTCAGAGATTTCCTGAGGACCATGAAGGGGGAGCATAAGCAGAACGAGTTGGGGCAAATTTCCTCAGGGTTGGTGTCATCTGAAAATGAAATGAAGTCTCCTATCATTGGAGGTGTGGCAGAATAGACTCGCTCATTCACTGGTTTGTCTTCAGCCATTTGCCATTCCTGAATGCCCTAGGCCTAGACTGGCTATCTAGCTGTCATAGTAAAACAGAGGGACTAAGTGCTGGCTTCTCCTTGCAGGTGGGCTTGACACCTTAAGAGGCAGGTTCCTAACTCAAATGCCTCCTGTGAGGAGTAATTGGTAAAGAAGAAACCAGTCCCAGCTCTTTTGCTGAACCATATGTGCAAAGGGACGGAGGTGGGGAGATTAGAACATGTGAAGTTTATGTGCATTTCAGGCATCTGGCTAGGTGCTCTGCCTAACAGCTCTGGACTGGATGCTAGGGATGCCGTGACTGTGTAACCTTGGACAAGTCACTGATCCCCTCTGGTCTTCGGTTTTCTTCAGAGAGAAACAGAAATAATACCTACACCTCTACAAAACAGGTGAAATGAATTAGTCAGTTAACTAACTGATTCATGTATCTGCTCAACACTTTCCCAAGGCACCTCCATGCCAGGACTGTGTTAGGTGTTGAGGAAAGAGATGGGTGGGACCAGGCTTGCGTTTGAGTGGTTCGAGGCTTCCTCTGGGAGGCGAGCGCACAAAGAGGATGATGTGGGGTTTGATGTCCACCAAAGTGGAGCGAGCAAGGGACTCGGAAAAGTGAAGGGAGGGGGTGGAGGGTAGGGAGGTGGAGGAGGTGCGCCATAGCTTTCCGTGCCTGGGAGCAGCTGGAGAGAAGCATAGATCCTAGTATATCATTATCGTCATAAGCACAGACTAGCCGCATGCACCAGACCCAGTCGACAGGAGGAGAGCGTCCTGAGATCTGCGCAAAACCGCAATCATAAATATCCTGGCCTTTTCCGGGGTCATTTTCCCAAAGGAAGCAGACTCTCCATCACTTTCTAATAGTCTTTGCACCTGATGAGAAGACCACAGGAAGCGGGAGCAGAGAGGGGCCCGGAGCCAGGCTCTTGCTCGTGTCACGCCCACTTGGTGGTCTCCTTCCCCCACAGCAGTGCTGCAGGGCCTGGAATTTCCACGTGTGACTCAACGAAACTGCCACTGATTACAGACCTTGGGATTTAGGGTTGCCAGCAAACAACCAAATTCAAGAATAGTAAATCTGCAAATGACAAGGGTCAATTATCTTCAGGAGGCATCTGCTTCTAGGCTGCAGTGTTCGCACTGTAAGTGACTTGGGGGTGGGAAGGAGAGGAGGATTGTCTTTTCATCTGGCTCTGGCCCTCAGAATCTCACACATCGTGAATCCTCAGGAAATATGGACGCTGCTGCATGGAGCAACTCCTTTCGCTTTGCACACACTGAACTGGATAACTTGGATGACACTATCGACCACAGGGGCCAGATCGGCATTTAAAACAAAACAAAACAAAACAAAACTCGGCACCTGACTAGCTGTGTGAATTTGGGCGGGAAACATCATCTCTTCATGCCTCAGTTTGCTCATCTGTATAATGAATGCAAAGTCAATGCTGACCTCGTGGGTACGGAAGGAACACGAAGGAACTAGTAAGCGCTCACTAAACGGTGAGCAGCAGCAGTCTCGGATTATTATTGCCCTACCTTCGCCTCGACCACGGCCATCACTTCCACCATCACTCTAGATCCCTGCAGGCCGGGCTGGAGGGGCAGCCCCAGCACAGGTACTGGGGGCAGCTAGAACTGTGCTTTTCTCCAGCTCTGGGCTTCTAGAGCCGGAAGCGTGCGGCGGAACCAATAGGCGTCCACGGATCGCTGGCACCACCCACAGAGTTTCCTGAGCAACATGTGGGGGAGTGGGTGGGGCCTGGGAATCTGCATTGCTAATGAGTCCTCAGAATTACCCTTTGAGAACCAGCGCCCTAGATTTCCCCCAGGGTCCTGTCCAGGTGTATCCAAGAATCAGCACTCTGCACATCGTTTGCCCGCTGGCTCAGCTGGCTGTTCCCATGGCGAGGCCCAGGCCATTCATCACCGTGGATTCGGTCACTTCTGAAATCTTTCCTTTTTCCTAGGTGAGATCATTCACCAAAGTTCTGGAGCCTCCCCCAGGCTTCTCTGGAATAAATCAGAGATAGCCCAGGTCTCTTGGGTTGTTACCCCGTGAAGGCGGGAGCTGGTGTCCTCTGTTCTCTGTTGTCCTTCCTGGGTTTAGGACATTTTATTAAGTGAAATGAGTAAATCCATAGAGGCAGGTGCCCCAGCCAGAAGCTTCTGCTTGTTTGCTGCATCTCTGATGCCTGAGGAGCCCTAATAAAGGCACTGTGTGATGGGAGCTACTGTGTTTCCCTTACGAAGTTCTTACTGGACAACCCAGGTCTTGGAAGCTCTCCTTACACTTGACACACTGGAAAGGGCATCGGCAACAGGGTCCCACGGTGAGCCCCACCATGACCATTACCCAGCACCACCACCTTCAGGAAGCCTTCCCTGAATGCCCCTCCGCTGTTGGGTTTGTTGATCTTTCTCAGTGATCTGGCAAGAGTGTGGCATCTCACTACCATCTTACAAATGATATCCTTCCCTGCATCAGAGTCTCCTCCCCACTACTCAGTGGAGAGTTTTGGCAGAAAGGAAGTGTGTTTTTTGCCATTTGATGAATGTGGAACTGTGTGACATTATGCCCAATAAGCCTGTATTGAGCAAAGTCTGCTAAGATATCACCCAGATCTCCTTATGCTTCCCTGCCTGCGTGGCTCTCATCCCTCCTGGGCCCCCACAGGTGGCTGCTGCGTGTGTGGGCAGGGACGGAACAGCCTAAAGAGGGCACTGCTTCCGTAACTCAAGACTTTCTTGATTCCTCCATGCCCACAGGGAAGCTGTGCCCCACGTGCTGACTCCGGCTCCCGGTCCAGTACCCCACCTGTCCCTTGGCTGGAAGGAACGGGTCTTGAAGGAACCCTCCATGGTCACTGGGGGCCTGCCCTGCCCTGTGTCTGGGACTTGTAGTGATACAAAGCGATAGCCTAGAATGTACTCCCGGCTTCTCACTGGGTCACTGAGGGCAAGTACCACACCTCTCTGTGCCTCAGTTTCCCCTCTGTGAGACAGGAATGACCCTCGGAGTGGTCGAAGAGGACTGCTGTGAGGATTAAGTGAGATATTTGTAAAGGGCTTAGAATACCACCTGGCCAGAAGACCTGTTCAGTAGGCGCTAGCTGCTATGACGACAACGACGACGATGACGATGACGAAGAAAAGGACGTCATGTCACCTTCGTGTGCACTCCCTGTTTGTTTCTATGTTCTTCTGAGACAGGCCTGCCTGGCTCCTCGGATCTTCCCTGCAGGGACTGGCTTTCTACCTGGGGTCCCACCACCTGCTTCTGTCCCCCCTCCAGCCGTCTTCTGGGGTTTCAGTGTCCTTCACAACCTCCTGTCCCTGCGGGTTGGATCTGCCCTGGCACCTTGCTCAACTATGTGTGTGGCCCACCTGCCGGTCCCCCCGCCTCTTGTTACCAACCCCTGAGTGCCCGCTACTCCTAGCTGACCCCGTTTCCACACCTCATTCCCCTCCCAGAAAAACTACCCGCATTGTGCAGGCCACCACCTTTTCCCCCCTCGGAGCTGATCTGTCTTGCGAGGAACTGCGGGGAGACCGTCCCTGCCCTCAGCCACCCTACTTCCTCCTGGAAACCGTCTCGCAGAATCCTGACCACCAGTCACGTGGGAGGGCCAATTAGCTGGTTCTTGTTTATTACATAATATTGATATTCAGAATAGAAACTGAACGAAAGATCCAAAGTCAGGACTTTCTGGGTCCATCTGGGCTTCCTTTTCTTTCTACCATGGCAGGAGAACAGGTGTATGTGGCAGGAAGTCGGATCCTTGGTCTTAATTGTTGGTTTTACAAAACTCACCCCCATCCCCCACCACGTTGGTTCAGACTGCTTGGGGGCGGCCAAATATATCATATATTATGAGGCTTAGTTTGGGGAGCAGAGAAAAAAATTGTTACTATTATGGATAAAGCAATTATCATCAATCTATTTTTAATCTCGTCTTCCTTTTAAAATAATCGAGGCTGTCTTTTCAGAAGAGGAAAAATCCAGGCTTTGATATGAGGGAAGGTGCAAAAAGCTTCCCTTCTCCTAGCTGAAAATGCTAATTGAGCAGCCACTTATGTTTCTAACCTTCATTAACTGCATTAGCCTGCATTAACACCTTTTAAACCTCTTTAAGATTGTGTTCAATTCACTTTCTTTAATCTCTTCTTTTCCGGGAGTGTGGAATCACTTTGATCCTCATCTTCGTCTTTCCTTTGATGACAACTGTGGGTTGAATTTGTGTTTGGGAATTGAAATGCAAATTTGCAATTACACACAACCCCCTTCCCTTACGTTATGCTGGGGTGGCAGGAGCCAGATTAATATAGCTGCCTGTCTTCCTGGCCAGGGCATCCTCCCAGCAACCCCCCCCCCTTAGTCCTGGGGTGGTTGGGGGAACACAGTTTCCTTGGCTCCTTTCAGTTCTGCACACTGGAGAAAGATGGTGCAAAGTGGTCAGCACTGTGCCTGTCCATGGTAAATCTTCATCCCTTTGCAGAAACCATTGTTTGTTTTTTGAAATTTTGTAAAGGGTTTCTTTCTTGTCACTGAACATTGTCTTCCTTTGTCTTTTGCCACAATGTCTTGATGTTGGGGAGAAGGTTAAGGAAATTTTCAAGAAAAGAAGGACATAAAAGGATGTCATTTCTTTACTAAGTGAAGCACAGAATTACTATATGATTCAGCAATTCCACTCCTGGTATAGAGCCCAAAGAATTGAAAATAGGTGTTCAAATAGAAACTTGTACAGGAATGTTCAGAGCAGCTTCATCCACAACAACATGAAGGTGAAAGTGATCCACATACCCATCACGGTTGAATGGGTAAGTAGAATGTGGAATATCCATACAGTGGAATATTATTCAGCCACGAAAAGGGATGAAGGACTGACATAGGCTACAACATGGATAGACCTCCAAAATACTGTTCTCAGTGAAAGAAGCCAGGCATGGAAGGCCACATATTATGTTATTGACTCTGTTTATTTGAAACATCCAGAGTCAGCAAACTCATAGAGACTGGAAGTAGGTTAGTGGTTGCCAGGTTGTGGTGGGAGAACAGCGAAATGAAGTGACTACTTAATGGGTACAGGGCTTCCTTTTGGGGTGATGACAATGTTCTAGGTAGCTGGCTAGATAGTGGTGATGGTGTCTCATGGAGACGCTCAGCGTGGTGAATGTGCTAGATGTCAATAATGATTGATTATGTACATTTACCATGAAAAATAATAACAATAAAAAAGTTATATTGGTTTCTCTGAAGGGAAATAAGTTTGACTCCAAGATAATATCAACATCAGGCCTAGAGCAATAGGCTGTGGGGAGATGTGAGGAAGATGGAAGAGGAGAAAGAAACCGGCTTCGCAATTGGACAGACCACTCCTTCCGAGTTGGGTGCACTGGGCATGGCAGACCTGGCCTCGGGAGCCTGGTGTTGGTTTCCTTATCAGTAAAATAGAAATAATAATAGCTACTCCTACGTGGTTATAGGGAAGATGAAGAGAGAGGACAGGGTTCATTTTCCTGCTCAATGGGAAATTTGCCCGCCTTCTTTTCTATATTGACTAAGGCTATTTAAAAAAAAGATTTATTTATTTATTTGAGAGAGACAGAGCAAGCGGGGGGAGGGGCAGAGGGAGAGAATCTCGAGCAAACTCAGAGCTGAGTGTGGAGCCCGACGTGGGGCTCAATCTCACCACCCTGCGATCATGACCTGAGCCCAAACCAAGAGTAGGGGCTCAGCCGACTGAGCCACCCAGGTGGCCCCAGCTTATTTTTATTGCAAACAACAGAAACCAATCTTAGTGAGCTCGTACAAAATAAGAAATTTCACTGGAAGTCTCCTGCCTGGAACAGGGCAAGATCCAGCCTGCTCCTGGGCCCTGTAGCATCAGCTGGTAGGCCTTGGCTCTGTCCGACAGTCCCCTGACCACCTTGTGTCTCCCGGTTCCTTTCCTTTTTTTTTTTTTCTTTTTAAGGATTTTATTTATTTATTTATTTGAGAGAAAGAGAAAGTCAAAGAACAAGGAGGGAGGGAGGAGAGGGAGAAGCAGCCTCCTCTAGAGCAGAGAGCCCCACTTGGGGCTCGATCCTAGGACCCCATGACCTGAGCTGAAGGCAGAGGCTTAATGGACTGAGCCACCCAGGTGCCTCTCCCAGTTTCTTTTTTAATCTACTAGGGGAGTCATCCTTGCCCAGGGAAGATCTTGGAAGATCCTTATGACCCTGGGAATCCACTCTTTCCTCCATCAAGGGCTGATCTCCCAGAATGGGAGTCCGGAGGCAGTCACCCCACCGGTGCCCACTGTCCTGCCCCCTAGTGGCTGGTACGAGGCAGGGGCTAAGGAGAAACATGCAGAGAAGGGGAGCAGCAGCTCTAGAGGCAAGCCTGACCTCCCCCTGCCTGGCATCACCCCCTTGCCCTCTTCTCTAGCCACAAGATGCAGCTTCAAGCATTTTCACTGCTCTGGACCTCTGCTCACCATGATCTCCTTTCACTATTTGCTAGGATATAAGACTGACAGAACTCAGGCTCTGTTCTAATTTCACCTCCTCCTTGAAGCCTTCCCTGATTAGCCCCATCCCAACTCACTGTTATCTTTCTCTGTTTCTTTCCCTGCATGGTGTACAAGGCTCTGAGCACAGAGTGCCAATCCATACCCCTCGTGTTGTTCAACTTCTCACGGTATGTGTGTGTGTGTGTGTGTGTGTGTGTGTGTGTTCTCTGCAGCCAAGGTCTGTGGGCTCCATGGCTGCCTCCTTCAGGGATAGCTCTGAAGAGCCAGCTCAGCACTCAGGGCCATAAAGGGGTGGTTAGGGGGGTCCAAGTTGACTGCAGGCGACAGAGGCAAGAAGAACCCCCAACAGGGTACAGGTCAGGACTTACTGATGGAAAAGGACCCCATGGCCCAGTGGGACTCCATCCATCTTGGGCAGGACTATGTGAAAAGTGTTGCCCTGCAGAGCTGAGGTCTCGGGCCATTGAGGTCTATCTGTAAGAAGACTGAAATGTCTCAGGGCAAAGATCTCACCTTAGGGGAAGAGGAGGGAAGTGTTCAGAGCCAAAGTGATTTTAAGTGTACCTCGCACCGTCCCTCGCTCAGATTCAGAGAAGCAAAATCCGTGCCCCTGGCCCCTGGGGTTTGGGATCCCCACTGGGGAGAGAAGACTGCCATGTTTCTGCTCTGTTGCATATGAATCTTGCTGTGCCCCTCACTGATGGTGTGGCCGAAAGCAAGTCTCTTAACCTCAGTTTCCGACTCAGCCAAATGAGCGTGAAATTTTTTTTTTTTAAGATTTTATTTATTTATCTGACAGAGAGAGAGATCACAAGTAGGCAGAGAGGCAGGCAGAGAGAGGAGGGAAGCAGGCTCCCTGCTGAGCAGAGAACCCAATGCGGGTCTTGATCCCAGAACCCTGAGATCATGACCTGAGCTGAAGGCCGAGGCTCAACCACTGAGCCACCCAGGTGCCCCCGGGCACAAAATTTTGCAGAGCTTTTGAGAATATTCAAGGTAATGAATTCAGAACCCCTCAAGCCCTGTGGTGCATTATCACTCAGGGAATCGGACTGACCTTAAGACTTAGAACAGGAGGGCATGGTTCTAGAGTTTGGAGGGGCTTAGAGGGGACCATGAGTAACTGGCGAGGCCTGGAGGAGTCCTGTGTCTGGACCCCCGGCTCCCTGTGTGGCAGCAGGCTTGTGTGGGTTCTTTTGGGTGTGGTGTCTCAGGAGACAGGGCTGCATTGTCAAAACCCTCTACTCTGATGGGATTGCCCGCAGCCGCATTTAGAGAAAGTGGCCTCAGGGGCACCTGGGTGGCTCAGTCAGTTAAATGTCTGACTCTTGGTTTCAGCTCAGGTTGTGATCTCAGGGTTGTGACATTGAACCCCAGCCTGAACTCTGCACTCAGGTCGAAGTTTGCTTGAGATTCTCTCTCTTCCTCCCCACCCCCTTGGCTGGAGTGCTCCTTCTTTCCCTCCAAAATGAATACATAAAATCTTAAAGAAAAAAGAAAAAGGAAAAGTAACCTCCCGTACATGTGGCCTGGCTGGTGTGTGCAGGCAGGGAACCAGGGCTGGAGAGCCAGGAAGGGGCAAACCTTCCAGGCCCGGGGCCCACTCCTGTGCCCACAAGTTGCCTAAGAACCATTTACTTGTCTTCTATACTGAACTGAGAGTGGTAGTGGCCTGTGGTCACTACGATCTTTGTGGAAGGGGAGACCTCCTGTCACCCTCCCAGGAGAAGCAGCATGCTAGGGAAGCAGACCCACAGGAGAAGCCCAGTAGATCTTTCTGGAAGGTGAATTTTCCTGAAAGATTTTAATATTAACTCAAACATGGCAGAAAAGAAAATTCCCATGAATTTTTCAAACGAAAACCTGGAGGCCTTTCAGCAATGAAGAAGGAGCCCTTCTGTTACGTGACCCATCTGAGACTTGTTTAGCAGGAAAAGTCTGGGTAATTCTGGGTGAGATGTGGGGCTATGGGGATCTGAATCCCAGGTAGAGACTTCCGGGTTCCAACCTCTCTGCTGCAACTGGACCTCACTCTCAGGGGCACTGCTGTGCCCTCACCAAGCCTCGAGGGCCCTGAGGTCCCGCTGGTGGCTGTGCCTCCTGGCCTCCTGGCCTCCAGTGGACTCTGATGAACACAACACAGGAGGGGCCTGGAAATCCGTGGCTGTCATTGCTCAGCAGGGAAGTAGGAGCTGGTTTGGGCACGGTCCACTTACACTTGGTTCTTTTGCTTCCATAAAAGCCTGGGCTGACTGTAAGAGCTCTGTCCATGCCAACCAGGCACGGAGACATCAGGGTAAAGGGGTTTCTCTCACCCTCTTTGCTGGTTGGTGGCTAGCTCAGGCTTCGCCTATTCGCCGTGGCTTTGAGTAAATTATTTGAACTTTTTAGGCTTCCGTGTTCTCATCTTTAAGACGGGACTCCTGAACAATGCTCTGCCTGAAGCGCTGTGTGAAGACTTCGGTGAGGCAGTAATTATCAAAGGGCTTAGTATGGTGCCCAGAACATAACAAACACTTGATAAATGTTGACTCTTCTTATTAAAACTAATACAGCTACCAAAGCTGTTCGAGGGATTCGGGAATAGGGGAGTGGAAACCCAATCTCAGAATTCCCCTCCCGCAAGACTTAAGAAAATGAATTTAAAAATTGGAAACTCCAATAAGCAAGCAATCATCGGCAGCAACCCCAAGGGGAGAGGCATGCCCGGCCCGGTAAGTGTTAACATTGATGGCTAAGAGAAGAACTAGAAGGGTCTGGAATGGAGTGGAGAGATGCAGCTCAGCAAGGATCCTTTTTAAGTAGATAAAACATCTTTTTTCCAACCGGACTCCTAAGCCTTTTTCTTTAAGATTTTATTTATTTGTTTGACACACACACAGAGAGAGGGAGCGCATAAGAAGGGGGAGTGGCAGGCAGAGGGAGAAGCAGGCTCCCTGCTGAGCAAGGAGCCTTATGCGGGGATCAATCCAAAGCCCCCAAGATCAAGATCTGAGTCGAAGGCAGATACTGAACTGACTGAGCCACCCAGGCACGCCAGGAAGACTCCTAAGTTTTTAGAAATGCAAAAGGACTGGATTCCTGTCCACGTTTCCTCTTCTGTCTCCAGATAGTGGGAAGGCTGCAGGGGAGATGGAAAGGGGAGATAGGGGACAGTGAAGCCATCCCTTCTAACAGAAAGCAAGGCTTCAGGGCTACACTCCCGGTTAGAGGGAAGATCCCCAACTCAGGTATTCCCCATGGTGACAAAATATATCTGAAAAGCAGGTAGAGTAAACTCTGGCACAGGCCATCCGACAACTGGATGAGAAGGTAGAACCAGCCCAGTTACTCTAAGGAAGAATGCCTAACGCCTTAGCTGCGCTCCTCCCCCTGCCCTGCACCTTCCCCCATCCCTCAGGCCAAAGGAAAGTGGGCAGAAATGCTTTTCCCAAGCCTCAGCCTAGAGCTCAGAGCTCCCACAAACTGGTCTCAGGTGTGGCAAGAATCGAAAGGCACCCTCACTTTGTCAGGGCAAACAGGAAGTCCAGAACTGTTTAAACAAAAGGAAAATAAACAGAAACCACAGAGCAGCTACACAATGCACGACAGCACAAAGAAGGACCCAACCTAGAAGAAAAGCTACTCATGGAACAGAAGAAGAGTTTTCCCTACCGCCTCGTATGCAGAACAACCTCATAAACACACAAATCCTAGCTCTAAGTTATTGGAGAAAAATCACAGAATGGGTAGAGACTGCAGAGCTGGAAAGGTAAACTGAGGACCCAGACCTTCACCTAGGCTAAATAAATCAGAAAGAGCCAAGAAAGAATGGACAAAGGGAAGCAGAGATGATATGGAAATTACCACCACAGAGGAACGTTCTGATGGGAAAAGACAAAAGGATGACAGGAGAGACAAGATATCCAGATGAAACAGTTGCTCCAAGATGAACATCAGAGGTGTTGCCTGAACTCAAGAGCCCAACAAAGCGTAATAAAGATGTACCAGACAATTTCCCTGAAATGGCGGGGGGGGGGGGGGGGGTGGAGAATCCTGCAGATCAAAAGAGCACCCTGCCTTCCAAGAAAAGGTGATTATAAATATTCATTGCTGAATGTAGCCTAGGTAGGCTGGAATTTCCAGGATAAAAACAAAAGCAACAACAATGAACAAAACCAGGGATATGTGGGTGGCTCAGTGGGTTAAGCATCTGCCTTCAGCTCAGGTCATGATCCCAGCGTCCTGGGATGGAGTCCCACATCGGGTTTCTTGCTCGGCGGGGAGCCTGCTTTTCCCTCTGCCTCTGCCTGCCACTCTGCCTGCCTGTGGTCTCTCTCTCTCTTTCTCTCTGACAAATAAATAAATATAGAATTAAAAAAAAAACAAAACAAAACCAAAAAACCCCAATATCCTTGGATATCAAGAAGGCAAAAACAAATTGCTTACAAGGTTTGGGGTGGGGAGTGGTTGGCAGCTGGCCATGGGCTTTCTCCATAGGAATCATCTATTCCCAAAGACCATGAAATAATGTCTCCAAAGCTGTGAAGGAGTCTTAGAGAGTCCTCTAAAAACATTTTCTACCAGTATGCTATCACTTAAATATAAAGACCAGGCAGATGCGTATTTTCAAACATAAAAGAACTTGTGAGCACATCATACATGAGCTCTTGAGTAGGGCTATACTTGGTAAGGACAGACAGCCAAATAAGTGATGGATAAAAACAAAGAATTCAGGAATTCAGAAAAACTGGTGGGAATCACAGAATCCATTCAAACACAGACTGGCAAACAGCTGTGAGAGTTATGGTTGTCAAACACGAATATTATAAATCTTATTAAAATAATAGCTAATAAAAATGGGAAAGTAAACTATGCCTTCATACCGAGTGAGGGATCAATTGGTATTGCCTAGAGTACGAACATGTACTTTAAGAAAATAGTGATCGCAAGATACAATGCTCTTCATAGTCTCTATGGTTAACTTTATGGGAATTGTTAACAAATTTGTGTGTGTGTGTGTGTGTGTGCATGTGTGTGTGTGTGTGTGTGTGTATGTGGTAAAGAACTATTTCAAGTTCAGCAATTTCTTCTGTTTCACTTCTGTTTCTTCTTCTGATAAATTCATGTAAAATTAAATTTAATACTTTTTATGAAACTGGCATCTATGGTATTATCCCATTTTTATTAAAGTATTTCTGACTTTCTCTCTACATACATACCCGAATATTTGGCTTCCTCCGCTTATAAATGCAGAGACAGTCATCTGCAGTGATGTTTACCTAATGTTAATAACGGTTATTTCTGGGTGATAGTTCACTTTGATTTTGTACTTTTTTGTATTACTTAAATTCTTTATAATGAATATGTAGATTTTTTGAAAAAAAATTATACAATGATTTTCTCCCCCTGTCATGGTAAAATAGAAAATCCTGAAAATAATTATGCCAAGGAGTTAACAGTGCTTTTAATTCTGCGTGTTGGAAATAGGATGCTTTTCTTTTCCAGCTAGTATTTTTTTCTGTGTTTTTCAAATTTTTCAAAATAAAAAATTCTACATTCAATAAAGTGATGCAAATAAGAAGACAACACAGATATTTTTTTTTTTAAATATTTTATTTTATTTATTTGTCAGAGAGAAGGAGAGAGAGAGAGAGCACACAGGCAGGCAGAGAGGCAGGCAGAGGTAGAGAGAGAAGCAGGCTCCCTGCCGAGCAAGGAGGCCATGCAGGACTCGATCCCAGGACCCTGGGATCATGACCCGAGCTGAAGGCAGCGGCTTAACCCACTGAGCCACCCAGGCGTCCCAACACAGATATTTTTTGAATAAGATTTTATTTATTGAAGAAAAGAGAGAGTGAGGAAAGTGGGGGGGGGGTAGTGGCAGAGGGACAGGGAGAAATAGGCTCCCCACTGAGCAGGGAGCCTGATGCAGGGCTGGATCCCAGGACCCTGAGATCATGACCTGAGCCGCAGGCAGACGCTTAACTGACTGAGCCACTCAGGAGCCCTGAAGACACAGTATTTTGCAGCAGGCACACTTTGAAGGAAAGTAAATCACCCCAGTTCTGGATGTTGACTAAGTCCATTGGAAGGACAGGGACAGAGCTGGCTAGTGCTACAGGAACCATTGCAGGAGACTCAGAATTTCAAGTCTAACCCGTGAGCTACTGCAGACAGAGCCCGCAGACTCTTTGATGTAAGACATGACTATTTCAGCGAAGATTGGCATGGATAATGGGTGGATAGGTAGATTAGATGATAGATAAACACACAGACAGACAGACAGATGGATAGAATGAGACCCAGAGGAGCATCCTGGATGGAAAGAGCCAGATGATGAAGAACAAAAGAATCTTGATTGGAACACTTCTCCCCTCCCTACACGGGACGAAGGGTTTCTCAATCCTGCACGTAATTAGTGGGGTGTCTGGCAGAGACTGGATTTTAAAACAAAGCCAGAGGTGAAACCCCAGGTCTGGGGACATGCAAACATTTGAAGCAGTCTAGGGAGGAGATTGGAGTTCCCCTCTGGGAAGTTCTGGGAGTGAAGCCTTTGATCAGGGTCACAAGCACCTGCCCGTTTTTCTTGAGGGATCTCTGAAAATGAGCGAAATACCCCCAACGCAGGGACCACAGCCCGAGATGTCCCATGTCTTGTCTGGAATGTAGCCAGTAGGTCGGGAGAGCCTGGTCCTGGGTCCTATTTGTACGCCCCTCCTCCAGCCACCATCTGGATTCACAAAACTCTTGCGCTGGGCTGGTCGTGTCCCCTCGTCTCCTGACACGCCCAGAGCTGAGCCTGAACCAGGCAGGGTGAGGTATATGAGCTGTACCCCATTCCTCTCAGACAGGGGTGACCGTGCGCGGAACCGGGCGTGCATGTCTCCTGTGCTCCCCTCACCGAACAGGACAGCATCTTACCCCGGAGCATTTTGATGGGCAGGACTGGGGCCTGCTGCTCAGACCACACACATGGGGCCTGGGAGCCCTCCCGAAGCAAAGGGATGTCTTGGGCAGGAAAGGACACAGGCCTTCCACTGGGGAGGGGAGGGTTTTCTCCTCTCTCTGGGGCCAGAAAGAGCGGAGTGTGAGGCCTGGAGGCTCCTGGAGATTCCTGGGGCCCCTGAGAACCAAGCCGTTCCCCTCCACGTGGAGTCCTGCTAGCAGGTGGCCAGACATTGGGAGGCCTGGGTTTGGACTATGGATCTTAAGACTAGCAACTTCTAGCAGCAGCTGCAAATTAATCTCCATAGTGCACATACATTATTCCCCGACCTTCAAGAAAAGCACGTGGAAATTCCAGCTTGGTCTTAATGGCATCTGACGCTGGAGACACAGGCTTGCGTCCAAGCCTGAGAGGCAGCGCTCAGGGGGATGTGAGGGTGTTGGGGGCAATGGCCTGGAGAATGGGATTCTGGGAAGGCAGTCAGGGATCCCCATGTAGTAGCCGAACAGCTGGCGGGGAAGGCGGGGAGGAGGTGCTGAGTCACTGGAAATAACCAGAGTGTCCCAGGAACATGCTCAGAAATGCCTGGAGGGGAGTCCCAGGAGACATCAGCCCCCCCCCCCACCCCCCACCGCCCAGTGCTCTTGAAATCAATGCTGGAACAGCAGTTGGTGGGTTCTTGAAGGAAAGGTGACCCCAGCAACGTAGAGGCCTGGAGGCATGAGGGTTACATGAAGGGTGCTCGGGCCAGGTGTGCACCAGTCTGCTCTCATTCCACAAGGCCTCCTCACCTGGGCATTTGGAGGCTGCCCTGAAACCCTGAATTTGAGGACACTTTCTGCCACGGCCAAGGGAAAGGCCGTGAGCCAGCTGTGGCCAGCTGATAGAGGTGACCAAGATCCCAGGAGCAGGGGGTGGTGTGGGTGTGATCCTTGGGGGGAGGGGGGGCTGGAAAGGGGGCTTTCTGCCTGGGATCCCACGTGATCCTGTAAGTCTGCAGGCTGCTGTCCCAGCGGGCCTTTCTTCTGCCAACCTTGTCTACAGGGGTGGGTCTAGGGAGCCGAATTTCATTGTCCTCCACTTCGCCTCACCCCTGCAACGCAGCTGGTGGAATATCGACTTTTTCTCTTTCCCACCCCATTTCCCTTAACCCTACACCTCCAGCGTGTTTTGTTGCTGTTTTAAAATCAACACTTGGCTCCTTTCTTCTTTTTCTCACGTAACTAATATATGCCCCGTGGAGAAACTTGGTCCCGTTCGTTTTGGAGAGTGTGAACTTTCAGAAACTTGGTAGGTATTTTATCAGGAGCTGCTTTGTTTTTGTATGCCCTGACAAAGGG
Source organism: Meles meles (assembly GCF_922984935.1). Lineage (NCBI taxonomy): Eukaryota > Metazoa > Chordata > Mammalia > Carnivora > Mustelidae > Meles > Meles meles. The sequence goes on along the minus strand of NC_060071.1, from coordinate 37,422,285 downwards.
CTCCCTGCTGCTGCTGTCTTGGAAAAGTCTTCCTGTGGGGCATCTGCTGCGGGGTGGGGTGGGGGGTGGGGGTCGGGGGCCCTTTCCCTGGTGCCCGGGGCGGGGCGAGGGGGGGCGGGGAGTGCTGGCTCTGGTCTCTGGGAGGCCCAGCAGTGGTAGTGGCCTGGCTTGGCAGGAAGAGGGTGCTGTGGAGCCAAGCACCAAGCCCTTGAAACTCTGCCCCGCCCCCGGCCCGCCCCCACCCCCCACCCCCCCACCCCAACCACCACCTTGAAGGACTCCACCCAGGTTGGTTGCAAATCCTCTGCTCTTTCCAAGGGTGTCTCACCGGCAAATTCCACCATAACGCGGAACGCTGATTATGCACAGGGCCTTCAGGCACCTGGGTAGGGCACCTTAAAAACTTGATCGTGTTTAATCCTCACAACAGCCCTAAAAGAAAGATATCCTAATTCCTATTTCACAGGAGGGAGCAAACAGAGACTTAGGAAGGATTAGGAAGTCGTTCAAGGTCAAGATCATCCGGGCAGCAAGGAGAGGAGCAGAGGATCCCAACTCACATCTCTAACCCGGAAGCCCAGGCCAGGAGCTCCTTTTCTGTGGTTGCCCCCGAGCTGGGCTGAGAGGGGAGGGGAAGGTCTGAGTGCAACACCAGGAGAGCCACTGGCCCTGCCCTAGGCTCAGTGGCTCAGGAACCTGCCTGTTACAGGTGCTGCTCTGATATCTGCAGAAGGCCCTGGGCCTGACAGGGAAGTGGAGGCTTATCTTCAGGTCGGATCTCATGGGGATGCTGGGGCATAGGGTATTGTGGGGGGTGTGGCTGCTCACTCCAGGGGTGACACCACGGCTTGCTGGCTCAGGAACCACTACAGACCTGGGTGCTCCTCATGCATCTCTGGGGTGGGCCGGGGGATCATGCAGAGTTATGTCTCCAGCGAGGAGGAAGGTGCAGAATCACCCCAGGAAGGCCCATGTCCATCGACCCTGAGGCTCCTCCATGGGGAAGCCTGGGCAGGTCTTGTCAGTCTAAGCTTCCTGTGGTACCCTGTGCCCAACAGAACCAACTTCCTAGAGCTAGAAGCACAGGCGAAATGAACCAAAGAGGAACCTGTAGATCACTTTGTCCGATATCTGCATTTTGGGATGAGGGAACTGAGGTTTGAGGGGAGCTCAGACTCATCTAAAGTGGCAAAACCAGTGAGGGGCAGAGGTGAGCTAGCCCCTGAACCCTCCCTCACCATACCTGCGGGCCCCACACGACTTTCCTTAACGGCCACCCTGGGGTCTTTTCCCATCATATTACAGACTAAGTCCATCCCCTTCCCCTTCTCCTCCTCCTAGGCCAAAGCTTTCCCTTTTGCTACCAAGTTGTTCATTCTTGCTGCCAGGCCTTTGCCCACACTGTCCCTTTGCCTGGCCCTGCAGTGGCTGCTCGTCTGTCCCCCTGGCTTCCCGGTAGAACTCCTCTGCATCCTTTACAACCTGGATCAAATATCACCTCTTCTAGGAAGCCTATCCTAGTCTCCCCAACCTCCTAGTCTCCCTTCCTCCTCTTTTTTTTTTTTTTCCCAAAGATTTTAAAATTTATTTGAGAGAGAGGGAGAGAGAGAGAGAACAAGCCAGGTGAGGGGCAGAGAAGCAGGCTCCCTGCTGAGCAGGGACTCTGGGATCATGACCTGAGCTGAAGCCAGACACTTAACTGGCTGAGCCACCGAGGCGCCCACCCCTTCCTCCTCTTTATCTCTGAACCCTTTGTTTGGGGTTTTCTATAAGCCCAGTTACCTGTTTGTCTCTCTTTATCACAAAGTTTACAAAGTGCACATCTTCCTTGGGAGACTGGGGATGAGAAGAGTGACTACTGTAAACAGCCCCCTCCCCCGCCCCCGCCACTGTTTGGACATAAGAAATCTAAGACTCAAGGATGTTGGGGAGCAGACCCAGGCCCTGGACTCCCACACCATGTGGACAGGAGCCAGCCTGCTTCCTCTGCAGAACCACCACTGTTGTCTGTAGGAATGGAGCCTCTGGAGTTGTGCAGTGCACAGCCTACGCTACTGTATTCTTCAGCTTTGCCCTGGTGCCTGACTCAGGGCCCTAAGTGAGGCAGATGCCCGAGAAATGTGAGTGGACTCAGCAGAACCACAACTCGGAGACAGCTTTCTTTTCCTTCCCTCCCTGCTTCCTTCCTGAACCTGTTTTTCCCCCCTTTACTCCCTGCGTTTTCCACTGAATTTTTCATTGGGAAGAAGCACATTTAGAGATGTGAAGCACATGCTTTGCAGGGCCTCAGCTTTGATGAATCTTTGATGCTGACACTGGGGAGGCAGCTGCTGCCTGACTGGAGAAGGGAGGGAGGGATGGGGATGGGTCTCTAAGGACCGATTCCCCCCCCCAACCCTGGAGGGGATGTGTGTGTTCAAACCTGTCACTATGACTTGTGGGGGGCGGTGGGAAGGGGCAGGAGTGTGTGAGCCTGAGTGGGAGTGGCCAGAACAGCACTGGGGGCGGGGCAGCCAGTAGCCCTTTACTCCTGAAACCACTCCCTCTAACCTCAGCCCCCTCCACTTCCCCTGGGCTCTCTCACGGCTTGGAGGTCTTACCAATTTCTAGCCGTGTGGCTTTGGCGGGTTGTTTAGCCTTTTTGAACCCTGGATCTTCAACTGAACACTGGAGATACTATACCCCTCCCTCCTAAGGCCATCCTGACTCACACTGCATGCTAAATAAATATCAATCCTCCTACCCCTCTGTTCAAATCCACCTCTCAGAGCCTGGCCAGGCAGGTTTCTTCAATGTGAGTGCCACGCTGCGGGCGGGCCCTGCTGGAAGGGATTGGTCCTCAGCCATGAGCTGTCTGCACCAAGGGTCAAGGACAGCCTGCGTCCAGAGTGCTGCTGTCCTTGGCACCCGAAGGGCCGAGTCTGAGCTCTGACCTGACTCAGGGTTGTGCGTGTGGCTCTCCCAGCCTCTTGTGGAGGAAACACCCTGCCTGAGTCGCAGCTGGGAGCCCTGTGATGTCCGGAGCCAGTGGCCATAGACAGAGGGGATGATGGCAGGGGACTTTTGGGTGTGGTGGGAACACCAGCCCTTAGCCCTTGACTCTCCTCTCTGCATGGCCTCTGTCAGGATTCTGGGACCATAAGGTGGGCAAGGGGCGGGGGTGGGGGAAACTCGTGTTGGGGCCCTTCCCCCATAGTTGGCTTCATTTTTACTAAACCACACGGGTGTGGACCCCACCGCAGGCCACTGCCCGCACACCTCGGCTGGGCCCCTCTCTCCCGCACTTCCCTTTCCCTAGTCCTTCTCTGTTGGCTGAGGTGGAACTGCTGGTCTACCAAGGCCAGGGTTCGGCAGGCCAATCCCTCTGTATTCTCTGGAGTGTCTCCAGGGCCCCTTTGGGTCTTCCCAGTAGGAGATCGTTGGATGGCATTCTGGCCTCTGGCCAACAGGTTCGCTCTGCTCTATAGAATTCCCTCAGCAAGTGACTGCACAGCGTGAAGTCCCCCAACTCCCCCCCCCATTTTAGTCTGCATTCATTTAGTCCCCCTGGGTCTGGCTGGACCCAAAGGCCCTTCTGACTCTGGGCCCGTGATTCTGTGATGCATCTCCCAAATGCATAATGCGCCGAGGATTCCTTTCCCCAGGCAGGGGCGTCAGGGAACTCCCCAGCAAAGCCCCTGGTTCTTCTCTTTCACTGCCTTTGGGGCTGGCTTCAGGGGCTGGGCAGCTGTCTGAGAGTTCCCCTCTATGTGGGGTTGGCAAGACACCCAAGAAGTAATCCCCCACCCCTCCCCACTCCCCACCGTAGTGCTATTAGTCATCCACACCTGAGTGTGAATTACTTCAGTCAGATCTCTGGCTCCATTAACACCCCCAAGGGAAGGGCTTTCAGTTGAAGTAGAGTCAGTGCCTGAGTCCCTCTGCCTTTCAGAATTCCCCAGCTCTGACTCCGTTCGCACAAGCAGCAGAGTATAATGGGTGAGAGGAGACTGCCCTTGGCATCAGAAGGCCTTGTTGGAGCAGATGCATGTGCTCTGGGGAGGGAAGGTCTGGGGGACTCCAGGAGGGCCCCAGAAGGCTGGGAACTCAGGGAATCTTCCTCTGGGCTTTCACTGCATGGGTGAGATTTCGATGGTCACTCAGATCCTTCTGGGCCGTGCCTCCAGCCAGCTTGCTGTCCAGACTGCCCTAAGAGTCAGGGTCACAGCCCTGGGACGCCAACACCGGGCCGCCAGCAGGGGTCACTGTTTTGGCATGAAGGCCAAACTGGAGGGCTGCTCCCCGGTTTAGGGGAGGCCGGGAGCAGGAAAGTGAAGCAGCTGACCCTCTGTTAGGGACGGAGGTACTCACCTCTTGCAGGGAATTCTTTGGCAGCTAAGGCTGAATTTGGGTCCCAAATTCCCAGCCTTCCTAACAGAGGCACGGAATTCCTGGGGCTCCCCCAGTGTGGGGAGTGCCGCGTCAGGCTCCGCCACACTCACATCCCTCACCACCACGGCTCGCGTGGCCCCTGAACACCTTGGGAAGGCAGCCTGTGCAGTCAAGGGTCGGGCATCTGGGGCTGACTCGCAGGGACACACTGGGCAGCTCATGGCCCCTCTTGAGGTCCTGTCTGTGCACTGAGGGCTGGATAACGCTCTGCAGGCGGAGCTTCACTGATCCTAAGTTCTTACACAAACCTGACTCTGCTGGAGTTCCCAGGAACTTCATGCTGGGGGACGGGAGGCGGTGCAAAGGCCCTCTCCTGCGTCACAGATGGGGACCCTGAGGCTCATGGTGACTTGTCCGGATTCACAGAGCCCAGATTCTGCAGAACCAGCTGGCCCAAGTGGGCTGGAGGTGATTTAGGGGAAGTTGCCCACATTTCTGCAGCCACACGGCCATGTCATGATCAGCCCTGCCACGGGCTCTGGGCTCCAGAGCCGGGGGTTTTTGGTCAACCCCACCCCCTTGGTTTACAGCAGAAATGACTGAGGCCCAGAGGTCCCTAGTAAGGTCACCAGCAAGTTGGGAACATGGTGGAAACTGACCCTGGTCTCCTGACCGTTCTTTCCATGTCGCCCTGGGTTCCTCTGTCTCCAGAAAGCTCTGCTATAAATACCAGCTGCTGCTTTTCTGTTTTCTTCCACCCCCACACACAGAAACTTTCTTTTATAGTCTCCCTTGGGCTTGAGTTTGTACTCCTCTCCCTCTAGTCTCTGACCTCCCACATAAACTGCTTGCTGTCACAGCCATTTGTCCGTCCATCCATCCATCCATCCATCCATCCATCCATCCATCCATCTATCCATGCACTCTTTCATTGAACAAGAGTTTGTGGGTGTCTCCAAGGGCCAGGCTCTATTCTGGACCAGGCAGACCCAGTCTCTGCACTCTAGAAAGGGGACAGAGTCTTTAAATGGATAATTCCACCAGCAGGTAATGAGGCTGGCGGTCTGTGCCATGAAGGAAAAAGCACAGGGTACTGGGACAGTGTAGAACTAAGTCCTAGCCCAGGCTGGGCCACTCAGGGCATCTTCCTGCTGGAGGTGACATTCTTCTACCCCCTCCTTGATGCTTCCAGCAACTCGAGGTCAGAAACCGCCAGATCTCTCCCTCTGGGTCTCCTTAGCAGAGAGCCTAGGAGGGTGGCCAGTGGTGCCCTGGGAAGCCCTGGGAAGCCCTGGGAAGCCCTGGGAAGCCAAGTGGGAGTGGAATGAGCACAGCTGCGGGACGCTGGTGGGACTGCTGCAGTGATATCCGGGGTCAAGTGCTTTATCCTCCTTGAGCTTTCAGTTCATCGTCTGTAAACTGAGGGTATAAATGGCCCGCCCCGAAGGATAGACAGTGGCGATAATAAACTGTCCCTCCTCTCCTTTGACTTGACACTGAGGATCCATGATCTCAAGCCTTCCTGTTTTTCCCTTGCGCCAGCTTCTTCCGTTTTCACCTTGTGATCGAATGAACGGCAGACACTGATAGGACATGACTGGTCAGGAGGGGTTGTTGCTGCTGGAGGGAGCACCGGTTTTAGGATCTGAAGACCAGGGCTCAAGGAGCTCACTGTGTGGATGTGGGCAAATTGCTCTCTCTGGACCTAGTTTTCCTCAGCTGTAACCTGGGTCTGCCTCTGTCCCAGGGGGTGGAGTTGGCAGGTACTGGCTCCCGTCAGTGTTGAGCATCGAGACCTCTCCTCCTGTTCTTCTGCCCAATGAAGGATGCTGGGCGGGCTCGCTCTTGGGCTGAGGGTCCGGCAGGTGCATGGGTGGGATGAAGGCCAGGCCAGCCCGCTGCGGGCACCCGGCCTGGCACCCCAGCCCCGGCCACTAGCCATGCGAGGCCCGAGGCTCCTGGGCTGTGGGCTTCGGCTGGAATAAACAAGCAGCGCTTGGATGGGTGGGGGGGGGGTGGTGCCAAGGAGGGAGGGCCCAGCTGGTTTCCAGATGCAGGCCTGACAACCACACGAAGGGACCCAGGGGGGCTCATTATGGCTCTGCCTCCACCGCTCCCTGCTCCCGACCCGGGAAACGCTATCCTTCCTGCGGGGCCATCAAATATTCAGAGCAGAAATGGCGGAGCTGCCAGGCAAGGGAGAGCAGCCCCTCCCGGCCTCCAGGTGAGCCGTTCCTGAGGCCGATGTGCGTGCCGGCGCATGGGGGCCCTAGGAACCCGTACCCCAGCCTGTAATCCTCTTCCTCTTAGAGAGATTCCCCACCCCTTGCTTACCAGTTTTTTTTTTTTTTTTCTTTTTCCTTTTTTTCCTTTGGTCCTGCCATTGCTGTGACTCTCTCTTTCCCTTCATTCACTCAGCCCCTTAACTGGCCACCTCCATACTTGGCAAGCAGCTAGGCGCACACCCAGGACGGTCGGTTGTGTGGTTGGAAAGAGCTGGTTTTTCTTAGATGAAAATATCCATGGAGGCCCAAGGTGTCAAACAGACCTGGGAGAGCCGCACCATCCCAGCCTTGCACCCCTGTGCCCATAGATGGGTGGGGAGGGGTCCTTGAACTTGCATTTTGAAATCCACAGTTCTGGTCCAACTCGCTTGTTTCATACAAAAGAGAGCCAGGCCCCGTGTGGAGTGGGGTTTGCCCAAGGTCACTCAGGGGGCTGACAACAGAGTGGAGACCAGAGACCATGTGCCCCGAGTGTCCTCCAGGTTAGGTGTATCTTCTCAGAGTGACCCCTTGGTCTCTGCACCGAGACCTGAGTCTCTCCTCCTGCATGCTAGGCTTGTGCTGTGACATCTCACGTGCTTTCTGAAGGTGCGGTGAAGCAGAGGGAAGACGTAGAATGCGGTTGGCTTCCAGGTGAAGCGGCTCTTGGGTCAGAGCAGCTGGGATGGGAAAGAAGCCCCCAGAAGGTACACTGATGACAGCCATGGTTCTTGAGGGAGGAGGAGGAGAGGCAGCCCGAGCCCTTCTCCTTGATTAGAAGGGTTAACATAAATTAATAGATCCTACAGCCTGATCTCAAGAAATAGCTCACGCACATCCATTACTCTTCACGCCATCCAACAACCACCATTGAGGTAGTTTTATTCTTCTCATTTGCCTGGAAAGGAAATGGAGGTTCAGAGAGGTTAGGTGACTTGCTCAAGGTCATACAGCCAGTGGCAGAGCTGGGATCTAAAACCGGTCTGGCTCCAGAGCCAGGCCCAAGCGCCCCACTGGACGGGGTTCGGTGACTCTGGGCTGTGTGAGATCCTGGAGATTTGGAGTACTTGCTGGCGATGCTCTTTCTCCTTCCCCTGCCCAGACCCCCAGCCCTAGACACACCTAGTCATCATGAGGACTCCGACTGGCCTGTCCAGAGGAGGGAATGGGATCTTGGCAGAGATGGTCTGACGTATAGCACCTGGTCCTGCTCTCTGCTGAAGACATCGTGTGTTTTCATTCATCAGCCGCCCCCAGACAAGGTAGCATGTCTTGCGAGTGCCCGTAAAATGCTGTTTAGTTTGGCCTTAGAAGCTACCTCTGCATAGGCTGAGCCTGTGAGATTCTGGAGTCCAGTGCACACTGTCAGATGTTTGTTTGGCCTTGTGCGTTGACCGGTCACAAGAATATTTAAAGCAGGCAGCCGTTGCCTCTGACATGTGGGGATCCCCAGGCATTTATACACACACTCTTGGCTCCTCTTCCTTCTACTGGGGGCTGGGTCCTCCCTGTCTCCTTACAGAACTTCTCTGTATGTTCGGCTTTTCAAATCCTGGGTATTCCTAGAGCCTAGAAGTACGTGCTGTTGTGAGCCCCCGTGCAATAAAATTCAAGATATTTTCACCTCTCACCCTTGGCATGGGGGAGGAGAAGGGACCCCCCTCTTCTCCCACTGGCCCTGGGAATGGTGGGCAGCAGGAACCACCTGCTTTTCCCGCCCGCCTGCCCGCCAGAGAGGAGCAGTGAGTGTTTTCCTCCTGACTGGGTTCATTAAGCCTAGGAACTTCAAGAGAATTTCCTCATTTCATAAAAATTTAAACTAATGTGCAGAGGCAGCCGGGTCCTACCTAGTTAGTTCCTCACCCCTGCCCAGAGACAGTTTTCTTTCTTCCTGGCAAGAGATAAGGCACTGGAAGAAAACAGAAGTAGCTGATGGAGGGATGATTCCTTCTGTTGGGGGCATGTTACCTTATGGGGAGCTCGTGATTAATCCGCATTGATTGAATGCTGACTGCATGCCGGACTTCATATAGTCTTGATTTCATTTTATTTGAACCATAGCCCTGTGAGCTAAGGATTTGCTTCTCTAATTTCACAGGTGGGGAAATCAGGGTTCAGAGAGGTGAGCTGACTTGCCTCAAGTCACCCAGCTAGAGGCTGACAGAGCTGAGTCTCAAAGGTGAGTCTGTAAGTCACGAAGGCCTGAGCTGAGGTCAGTACCATGTACGTGGCTCCCTAAGGGAGCAGCTGTGCTGACGGCCTCTGGGTGATGAGCTCAGGTTTGGAAAACGTGGACTCCTTGCCTGCTATCTTGGGGACTTGGGCTCACTTTGCCTGGACCTGGGTGGGACCTATTCCGGGGCAGGTGGGATGGAGCTTATCGAAGAAGAAGCAGCTGGCAAACCATGTTCCAGCCCAGTGCAGCGCTTCCTCTGTGCTTCGGGAGAAGGTTTTGGGGGTCAAACGTTGGGGATTTGGATCTTGGCTATTCTTTTTTTTTTTTTTTTTTTTAAAGATTTTATTTATTTATTTGACAGAGAGAGAGATCACAAGTAGGCGGAGAGGCAGGCAGAGAGAGAGGAGGAAGCAGGCTCCCTGCGGAGCAGAGAGCCCGATGTGGGGCTCGATCCCAGGACCCTAAGATCATGACCGGAGCCGAAGGCAGCGGCTTAATCCACTGAGCCACCCAGGCGCCCCTGGATCTTGGCTATTCTTGAACTTATCACATGCCAGGTTCAAGTCACTTACATTCTCTGTGCCTCAGTGTCCTCGTTTGTGCAAAGGAGCTAAAGGCAGCATTTACCTCTTAGGAAGCATTTGAGAGTCGATGAGACAGTGGTGTCTCTAAGCGGTCTTCTCCCAGTGCCTGGCCCTTGGGAGGCACTCACAACATATTAGGTCCTCTCTGCAAATCCTTTCCAGAGCCACACTCTGAATTCCCTGTGTCTCCTTTTGCTGTATTGTCTGCTATGCCCATTGCATCTCTGCCATTGGTGGTAGGGGGACCATCTCCCTTGGCCGTCATGGGGCCATTGCTGTGCCCCTGGGTGAGAGGAGCCCACATGAGTCGTCAAAGGTGTGTGGGTCAGGAATGGAAGGTGCTTGCTCTCCCAAGGGTGCCAATTGTCCTGAAGGTCTCCCTGGCCGAAAGTGAGCTTCCCCTTAGAAACGCTGAATAGAGGACACCGTTCTCCTGAGGTCCTTTGGGTGTGGGGGGAATCCATGGGAATGTGACCAGGTTACAGAGGTGTCACTGAGCCTAGTGCTTGTCTCGGGAGTCCAGGACCTCTTATGGGGAGGGGGGTGTCATGTCTTGTACTTCCCACAACTTAGAAAAGACCTGTTTCAGCCCTGTAGAAAGTATGAGTCATCTAAGCAGTGTGGACCGAAGACTTCTGCTCTCCCCAGGGTGGCCTGATCAAGGAAGACGCTGCTGGAAGGGGACATTCAGTCAGGCAGATGGCCAGTGTGGAGAGGCTGCCAGGGTGTGAGGTGGGACACGGTCATGGCAGGGTGGAGCAGGAGAATCCCAGGCCCTCTGGGTGGCTTTGTCAATTGATTTCTCTGCACAGCCTTGTGAGGCATGGCCCTGAGTTGCTTCTGTCTCGAAGGAGGGAGGAAGGAAGCCCAGAAAGGCACAGGGCCTCCAAAGTGACACGGCCGGAAGCGGGACCCGAGCCTGCACTATTACCACCACAGCTCGGAGGTCTGCACGCGGCTGCCAGTGCGGGACGTGCTGGCTGATGAAGCCACCAGTAAGCCTCAGCCCTTCGTCGCGAGCATGGGAGAGCCAAGTGACGATTCAATCACCTCTGGGTCGACAAGAGCGACTAGCCCTTGGTGTTCATCAGGAGAGGAGCGTGACGAGGGCTCACGGTGTGGACCTCCAGAGGTCCCTTTTGTCCTTGGCAGTTCAGGATTCCCTGAGGCAGAATCTGGGGCTACATTTCTAACCATAGCAGGTCTGTGATGTCCCACTGGAGGGGCTCCACCAGTCTTCCCTGTCCCCACCCGCTGGGGGGCTGGTACCACCTGGTACCAGCCTCCCCTCCTCCTCTCTGACCCCCACCCTGACCCCTGCCCCTGAAACCCAGAAAGTTAGGCAGCTCCCGTGCTTTTAAGCCAGCCAGCACCTGGCAGGTTCACAGGCTTTATTTAATTCTGCAAAAATCTATCATGGGCTAGATATGGTATGCTGGTTAGAGGCTTCCCCCCTTCAAGGAACTAGCTCACAGTCTGGGAGGCGTATGAGACCAAGAACCAGGCTATCACTGCAGGGGGTGCACGTGGACGAAGGGAGGGTGCATTGAACCCAGCCCAGGGAAGCAGAGAGAACCTCCCATGGAAGAGATTTTCAGGTTAAATCTGAAAGAGGAAGAGCTGGAATTAGGACTCCCGGTGCCCTGTGGGGCCGCAGGAGGACCAGGACACCCCGTGCACCCTCTTGCCCACATAACCAGACCTCCAGCATAGCTGATGTCTCGACGCCCACCCAGGGACTTCTTCAGCGTGGTTACTGTTGATGGATTTGCATCAGAAGTGTCTCATGGAGGCCGGCCGATCCAGAGCTCCTTCCCGGTCCTATGACTTGAAGTCTGGAGGGTTGGGGGAGTCCAGGAATCTGTGTTTTATAGCAATGGGTTGTCCGCAGAGCCCACTTGGATAACACTGTGTTAGGAGGGGGACCTGCTCCCTTGGACCCAGTCCATGCCTGATCTAATGGAAGCCTCCATAAATAAGAAGCAAAAGCAAGGAGTAAAATAAAATAAAAAATATAATACGATTCAATTAAAATAGAAAACGTATACTTTGTCTTCTTCCACTGTGAGTTTATAACATAACTCTTTGGGGAGAGCAAGCACTCATTGTAGAAAGCACTCCTGCTCCTACACAGCCTGAGAGGCAAAGGCTCTGCCCCTATGGGGCAGTCTTAGACTTGGATGCCCAGATCAGACCGGCGGGGTTGAGGGAAGTCCTGGGAGGGAAGGATTGGGACAGATGTGAGGCAAGGGGATAGGACAAGTAAAGCTTTCCACCACTGCATCAAATTCAGTTCAGCCGACATTTATCGGGTGTCTCCTACATGCTGGGTCCTGGGCTCCCTGCTGAGGACAGGCGAGAAACCATCACTGCCACCCACAGAGGAAGTAACTGTCCAAAAAGGCAGGCACGCGGGTCCTAAGAAATGACATCTTGGTGTGTTACGGTGAGAGGAGGTGATCCCCAGATCATGGCATAATTATGGAGTTGTGGAATCAGAGCTGGGTGCCATCACAGCCCAGCTGGGGGGGACTCAGGCAAGTTCTCACCATTGCTTGGTGTCGGGTCCTCATCTGTAAAATGGGATCATTTTAGAACATAACGCAGAGTATCCAAAGAGGTGTGAGGTGAAGCATGTGAGGAATTTGGCCCCTTGTCCAGCCCGGGAACGACTCAGCAACGTTACTTCTGTTGATTATAATGTGCGGAAGAGAAAGCGAGAACCTCCTCGAGGTAGGGATCGGGGGCAGTGATGGGTAGATGAGTTTCAGAGGAGGAAAATGAGTTCATCAGGTCGGGTGGAGGATGGAGGGGTTTTGGAGGCAGTGGGAACGTGACATTTTGAAGGCTGTCTGAAGCTTACGCAAACGTCTTCCGGAATGTGGTCAAAGAACCTTAACCGTGGGTGGGGGAGTGGCTCGAGGTGAGCAGGTTGGGAGGGGAGTGGGAGATGAAGCTGCAGCCTTGCTGGGTGGGGGGACCCTTAATGTGAATATGATGGACCTAACAAGGATGGCTATAAGCCATAACCACGCCGCCGTCTCTGAGGCTGCACCTGAGACAGACATTGCTAATCAATCACAGAACTCTTCCTTGCTGAGCCAGGATGTGACTTCGGCATCATCATTGAATTCTCCGGGGAGCCACTACCAGCTACTGGCGTCGACCTGTAAGCTGAAGGCTCTTTGCCATCCCTGAGCGAGGACTGGACACTGGTCCAGCCAGAACCTGCTTACACATCCCTGCCCCCAGCTGGGAGTCTCACGAAGCCTTTTCTGGCTTTGGAACACTGTGGTTTGGGCAAGCTGTGGCCTTCTTTTCTCTTAGCCCAGCCTTTTCTGGTTCCTTGTCCTAACCGCGGGCCTGGGAGGCGGCTAAAGCAGCCTGCATTCGAGGTTTGGCTGGCCTTGGCCTGTTGCACCCCACCCTCCGCCCAGGGAGGGCAGCAGCGCCACCCAGCCCCAGTCAGCATCGGACTGCGTGGGTGGGCAGGTCCCTCTGTGGGATTCTGCTCGCTCTCCACCTGCGTGCAGCAGCCGCGGCCCCGGGCCTCCAAGTCGTCCGGCCCAAGGAGAACTCGCAAAGCTTGCAGGGCACGTTTCCGTGTGTGAGCGAGGGATCTGGGCAGGGCAGAGCTCAGTCTGAGATGGGCCACTGTAGCAGGGACCAGGAATAGCCCAGACAGCACCACACAGGGCTGGCATACACTGTTTATGAAACCCCGCATTTGGAAAGGCAGGAGCGAGGTGCACAGACTTGGTGTCCAGACGGCCTGGAGACAAAGCCTGGTTCTGCGGCTTCTCAGCTCTATGACTTATCTTCTCTGTGCCTTGGTTTTCTCATCTGTAAAGTGAGGATAATAATAGTAATTCTTCATGGGTTTATTGCCAGGATTGATTGGAGGACTCTAAGGAAAGTGCTGGCACTTAGTAACTTAGTAACCTCTATAGGTCCTATTACATATTTATAATACATAGGTTATCATCCATTAGAAGGAAAGAAGGTAGAATGGGTACACAAAATGCTTGTGAATGAGATGAATGGAGCCAAACAGGACTTTGCAGGACTGAGAAGATGCCTAAAGGGGTCACAGCCACAGTGGTTCCCTCCCTGCTATCAGGGGGCTAGGACCCCTGCCTGTCCTGCCCCACCACCTTTCCCCCGGGACAAACATTTCACAGAACCCCCTGTGAATCCCCCCACCAAGGCTACTCCCTCCAGCCTGGTTAGATGGAAACTTAATCTCCCTTTAATCCTACACTTAATGTACAGGATTCCACTCCCCAGTGAGACAATGAAATTAATCTGCCACTAATTTTCTGTTTGCCAACCCAGGTTTCAGCGTTTTCAACCCTGCCTTTCCGACCGTCTTTCGTGGAGGGAAACAAAGACCTAATCTCTTCTCTCGTCTTGTTTACTTTGTGTCTTGAACAAAAATGAATCCACTGGCTCCACTGGCTTGGATAGGAGGGCAGACTGAGGTTTCCTGTCTCTCCTGGAGGGCACGAGTTCCAGGCCCGACACCCCAGCCTCTCCCCAGCTTTCTGGGTGTGAGAGGATTAGAGGCCCCATTATCTGCCCGCTCACTCAGAGGCTGCGTGTCAGTCCCATACAGGATGACTAACAGCCGCCCTCGGGGAGAGGGAGGCCCCGAAACTCCAAAGCTGAGTTCTGGTGTGAAGTGGGGATCTGGCCCCTTCTCCGCAGGGTGTATGTGTCTGGGTAGAGGGTCCGGACGGGGGCCTTGCCCGTCTGCCTCGGCTCTGTTCTCTGGACCTCCAGCTCCAACCACTCAGCCTCTGTTCCTTCCAGAATTTCACGTATTCTGATCTGCTCTCTCTGCTTGGCCTCTGCTCCCCCTTCTTAGATAAGGCCTTGAGCTCTCTCTGTCCCAGAAAAAGGAATAATAATAGTGCTCACCCCATGGGTGGGAAGCAAGAGCTAAATGAGACCCTCCCCTAGCGGCTGAGAAGTACATGACATTCGCCACGTGTCCCATAAATGGCAATTAGTTTTGTTGGCGGGTGACTCAAACGCCCTCACCTCTTGGACACCTTTCCGAGACCCCGCAGCAGAAAGTGGTCCTCTCGCCTGGCCCCCTTGGCGCCTTGTTCCCACCTCTGCTCTCCTGGAGGCCCTACCCTGCACCTGTGTGCTGACCCCTTCTCTGATGCCTGGCCTAGATCTGGGGACCATAGTCTCTCTTTGTTTGGTTTCAACTGCAAAGGCAAAATCATGGTAGTGATGACCTCACTGGGGTTGTTAGGGCATTCAGTGAAATAATGCTCATTAAGGGCTCAACACAGGCGTGGCCTGGGGCGAGCGGAGAATAAGTGTCACGATGCGCTGTTATTATTAGCATCGTTCTTGATCATGCACTGTGAAGTCTGTCCTTCCCTGGCACAGGCTTCTGAAAGGGAGAGACAGGCCTTGGGTTTTCTCAGGACCTTGGTGGGCCTGACTCCGGGGAGGGGCAGGCGAGGCCAGCCAGGTGGGGGAAGGTGCTGGGCGCCTGCTGTCCTGAGTGCCAGCCCACCACCTCCCCTGGCGTTTATGCCCCTTGCTGCTGCCTCTTGTGCCCTCTCTGAGCGCCCTGTCCACGTCACGGTCACAGGTAGACAGCTCCATCACCATGATGATGACGATATTCATATCCCAATCCCCTCCGTGTCGGAGTGTCAGAGTTGGGGGAAACCTGGGAAACCATTTGGTGCCCACACTTATGCACGAGGATACCGAGGACCAGAGAGGTTGTCCAGCAGGCCTGAGGCCACACAGCAAGTCAGAAGCCATGCGGGGATCGGATCCAGTCTCTTGACTACCACTGGAGGGAAAACCCAGCCCTGTCCTGTGTCATCACACTGTGGAGGAAGAAGGACACTCGTGTTTATTGAGCCTGTGTAGGCTTTGTGTGTGTTAGTTCAGTTCCTCTTCCTGTCACAGCGGGAAGAGATAACATTACGCTCCCCATCTTACAGGTGGACACACACAGGCTAAGAAAGGCGAAGTCACCAAATCAAGTCACAGTAGAGTAATGACAGAGCTGGGCTTGGAACTCCCATCTGTCTGACTCCAAAACCAGTGCTCTTTCTGTCCTTCCTGCCGTGTCCGTGGAGAGATGGGGCATAGCTGGACCCCAGCCCTGTGCGAATGGTTGGGGGGCTGCCAGCCTGGTACCTCGGTTCCTCCCTCTGAGGCGGACAGACCCAGAGGTGGTGAGGACCGTCTGGTCACAGCGGCTGAGGATTTGTGAACAGCCTGGGTGGGGTTTTGCCGGTTGGGGGTGGGGCTGGTCTTCAAGGCCTTGATGCCCCAACTGGGGGCCCATTCACCTGGACAGGCAGATTCATGCCCCCGCCTGTGGGTAGGAAGGTGGTTGTGCAGTGGGCTGGGGGTGAGGGGGGCTGGAGGAGCAGCAGAGACCAGGAGCGTGCAGCTGCCAGCAGCCTCGGGCTGGTGGTGCCTGGAATGGGCAGGAAGTGGTTTGCGGGGAGCGGAGACGAGGCCGAGGCTGTGCGATGTGGCTCTGCCTGAGGTTTCTGCTCTGGAAACGTGAGTCATGTGGATGAGGACCAGGCTCCCCCTTCCCCAGGGGCCAGTTAGTGCAATTACAGGCCGGGGAAGAGAGGATGTGCTCTGAGGGGGGGCCCGAAGTGGGCCTCAGGAACCTGAGGTGTCCTCAGGGGAGAGCGGTTGCACCGCTGGCCGGTGGGTGGAGGGCGTGTGGGAGGACGCGACTGCGCAAGCCAGCGCCAGGCGGAGCAGCAGGGGGAGACCACGCCGGGTGCCTGCCTGCCAGGAGGGCTCCCCTGGACTCTGCAGGCCTTGGTGCTGCTGGCCCAGCTCCCTTCTGACTCACCACGTGAACTTGGCCAGGGCCTCTTCTGTCTCCAGGCCTCACTTTCTTTATCTCTGAGATGAGGTTTCCACAGGCTCTAAGCATCCGATGACTCTCCTCTGCCCCCACCCAATCAAAGGAGCTTGCAAACCACAAGGGAACAAAATAACAACATGGAAAACCACAGTTAGCAGGTAGGAACTGCTGGAGAGTAACTGCTGGGCCCTGCTCTGGGCCCTTTGCATGACTTCTAGAATCCTTCCAAACAGCCCTGATGTGCCCATTTCACAGATTGGGAAAGGCGCCAAAATATCCGGGGCCACGTCCTGTAGAAAACAGGAATCTGGATGTGAACCGAGGGTGCCGCCAGGCCCCATCTGCCCCACTGTCCCCTCTTACTGCCACCCCGTCTGCCCCTCTCCCCTTCTCTGCACCGAATCTCAGGATGACAGAACCGAAGAGGGCCTCATCAACCACCATGAAGCTTCGGGAGTGGGAAGGCTGTGTGGGGCTTGCTGCCAGGTTCTTGAACATCTCCGTGTTCCGTGCCCAGCTTTATGGGAAGAAAGTGTTGCCCGGAACAGAACAATGTCAAAGATCTTCGGTAGAGTTCAGCCCTTCCATTTAGTGATAGTGGCACTGAGGCCCAGAGGAGGGAAGTGACCTGCCCCGCAGATGGCGGCAGAGCTGGGACTAGAACTCACGTGTCCCGACTCTCCGCACTGTGCTCAGAGCCTTCTGGAGCGGTGGCCAGGCGTGGCAGAGCCGGGAGTCAGACCAGGCGTTGCCTGCCTTGTGCAAGGACTAAAGGGCCTTGGCTGTCAGACAGAAATTCCAAGCAAGACCTTTTGGATTTTGTTAAGCTTGCCTTGGGTTCCCCCACTCCCTCCAGCTTTACTGAGATCTGACTGACATGGAACATTGTGTAAGTTTAAGATGTAGAAAGTGATGACTTGATACATGTATATGTTGTGAAATACTTCTCAGAATAAGGTGAGCGGACACACGCCTCTCCTCCCATAATGAGCATGCTGTTACTGTTGACACGGTGAGAACGGTCCGGCGCAGCTCTCCTTCAGCCTTCACATACACAGTCCAGGATCCTCACCGAGAATCTCCATGCTGTACCCTCCATCCCCAGACCTTCTTCATCCTGTAACGAAAAGTTTGCATCCTTTCGCCAGCTCTCCCTGCTTCCCCCACCTCCGGCCCCTGGTAACCATCAATCTGCTCTCTGTTTCCAGGAGTTCGATGTTTCTAGATTTCCACACATAAGTGAGCTCACGTGGTATTTGTCTTTCTCCGTCTGACTCATTTCACTTAGCATAAAGCCCTCCAGGTCCAACAACCCTGTTGTTTGCAAATGGCAGGATTTCCTTCCTTTTTTTTTTTTTTTTTTTTTTTTTTATGGCTGAATAATAGTTCATTATGGCTATAGACCACACTTTCTGTCTGTTCATCTGGTGACGGACACCGGCTTGCATTTTTCTCATGGAGAACGGGGAGGAACTCCAGCCAGAAACGGTGGATCTTGGGGATGAGGAAATGCCAGTGAAAAAATTTAGCAAGACTGTCTGCATAAAGTAGGTGCTCAGAGCTGCTCACCAGGGCTGAAACGGCTGTTTGCCTACTCCGTCACCTTCCCACTATCTGACTCACGGAGATTCTGAGAGCGAAGACTTGGCTCACTCGGGAGGGCAGGCCAGCATTTCCATCCAGGGGTGGGAACCAGGGTGGGCGTTCTCGCCTTTTCCTCTGATCTCTTGCAACCTGGCTCGACTATTGTGGGGTGCACTGGTTTGGGGTGCAAAGCCCCCCAATTCGAGCCCAGTGGTCCTGGGACCTAGCTTTAGTGTGTCACTAGCTCCTCAGGCTGGGTCTTGGTTTCCGACTCTGGCGAAGGGAGAGGGCAGCTTTCAAACAATCCCGAGACCCAGGCCTCGCCCCTGGTCACCTGTGGGTGCCACTTAAGTGTCTGTGTTTTTGGTTTTGATGCCAAGGGAAGGGTGGGAGCCGCTGGATGGTTCTGGGGTGCTGGTGGTTGGAACACAGGACAGCTGAATGGAATACTATAGAAGCTCTGAGCAGGGCTTTGCCTCTCCTCTTAGCGTGGGTGAGGGTGAGCGACAGCACTACCCTGGGCCTCTCAGCCAGAAGCTGTCTTCTAGCATGGCGACATGTTCCTCTCCTGCCACATGACAGGTGGCAGACAGGGGGTGGACCTCTAGATGCCTGTAGCGAGAAATTTCCCATGGGATTGGTCTCCAGGGCCAAGACCCCAGGAACTTCATTCTTCTCCCCACGGGGAAGTTGGGGTCGCAGCTGATTAGAGCACAGCCCCCAGGGATCTCCCAGCTCTGAGGCAAACTCTTCCCGAAGGAGTCAGGCCATCTAAAGACTTGGGACTCCTGTTCCCTGGATGGGGATCCTGGTGAGCAGCTGGGGTTGGGGATGCAGCAGGAGCCCCCGAAGGAGGGCCAGCATCCAAAATCAGACTCCCAGGATCCGGTTTGGGTTCTGCTGCCTCTGGGCCTCAGTGATTGCATCTGCAAAATGGATCATGAGTCCACAGACGATGTGGAGCTGGAGAGCTGCTCTGGGGATTCTGAGAAAGAGGTCTTCTTCTTCTTCTTCTTTTTTTTTTTTTGCATTTTTAATTTAATTTTATTTTTTCAGTGTTCCAAGATTCATTGTTTATGCACCACATCCAGTGCTTCATGCAATCCATGCCCTCCTTAATACATACCACCAAGCTCACCCCTCCCCTCCCCCTCTCCCTTCCAAAACCCTCATTTTGTTTCTCAGAGTCCACAGTCTCTCCTGGTTCATCTCCCCCTCCAATGTCCCCCAATTCAACTTTTTCCTTCTTTCTCCTAATGTCCTCCATGTTATTGCTTATGCTCTACAAGTAAGCGAAATCATATGATACTTGACTCTCTCTGCTTGACTTATTTCGTTCAGCATAATCTCCTCCAGTCCCATCCATGTTGATACGAAAGTTGGGTATTCATCCTTTCTGATGGAGGCAAATACTCCATTGTATATATGGACCACATCTTCTTTATCCATTCATCCTGTGAAGGGCATCTTGGCTAGAATGAGGCCTTTGGAGAGAGGGTCAGTCAGCACCAGGATTTTAAAGCCTCGGGGAGAAAGACAGGAGGGGAGTAAACTGGGGGGAAGGGTCCAGAGACGTGGAGTAGGGAAGGCTGAACTCAGGACATCTTCGTATGAGAGAACAAAGGGTCACCATGCAGACTTACTCATGGGGTTCAATGTATGCAGGTGAATATTTTCACCTGTATAAGAAAATAAGAATTTTACAAGGACAAATAGCACATATGTGGCTGAAGTGAGGGAAAGGTCCCTGGAATTGTTCCAGGTCCCCCCTTCGCCACCCTCACAAGGACCTTATTTGGGAATAAGTTTGAAAACCACTGACCTAACTACAGTGGGAAGACCAGCTTTCCCCACCCCCTTCTGTGATTCAGCACAGGGGAAGTGAGTATCAAACGCAACAGGAGAACTGGGGACGTGTGTTGGACACCGGGAAGCCCTTCCCAGCAGCAGGGTGGGGAGTCATGGTGTCTAAAGGACCTGGGGTGCTGGTAGCTTCATTCTACCTGAGGCCTGCGGGGTGAAAAACAGCTTCTTTTTTTTTTTTTTTAAAGATTTTATTTATTTATTTGACAGATGTAGGCAAGTACAAGTAGGCAGAGGAAGCAGGCTCCCTGCTGAGCAGAGAGCCCGATGCGGGGTTCGATCCCAGGACCCTGAGATCATGACCTGAGCCGAAGGCAGAGGCTTTAACCCACTGAGCCACCCAGGCACCCCGAAAAACAGCTTCTTGAAGGGCCTGGAGGTCTCCTGCTTTGGGCGGGGGACAGGTAGTGGCGGCAGGAGGTCTTTCCTGCTCTGGTTGTCAGGCCCCTGGGAAAGAGGGAGGCTTCTCTCTGGAAAGCTGGAGATTGGCCATCTGGCTAGGTCCCCCAGGGACGATGGGGGCTTGAGGCGGGAGCGAAAAGAATGCACGGGACAGTCTGTCAGGGGACAGTGGGGTGAGCAGAGCCCGCAGAGGGAGGAGGAGAGGGATCAGAAGCCAGAGATTGGGGTGGAAGCCTAGGGGTGAGTG
The DNA here is from genome assembly GCF_922984935.1 of Meles meles. Classification (NCBI taxonomy): domain Eukaryota; kingdom Metazoa; phylum Chordata; class Mammalia; order Carnivora; family Mustelidae; genus Meles; species Meles meles. The sequence continues at coordinate 37,401,920 of NC_060071.1, read as the reverse complement.
CGAGAGGGGGTCGGACAAGGAGGAATCCACTTGAGAAGAAACAAGACTCAGAAGGAGCAGGGGTGGAGGGTGGAGGCCCGGCCTGGGCACCACTTCCCACCCGCGTGCAACCGTGTGCAGCCCTGCCAGATCTCGGGGCTTCCCACCCAGCAGCTCCCCCTTCAGCTTACTCCCCCACTGGCTTGTCAGAGTCATCCCTGAGAAAAGAAACCCGTCAGCACATCGCTCCCCCACTCCCCCTGCTCAAAGCCTGCAGTGGCTCCCCTCTCCCTGCCTGGGTCTCCGGCTTCATGCCTCCCAGGGGCCCCGGACTGTTCCTTGGGGGGGACCCCTAAACCAGCTGCCATCCTCTCCCACCCCGAATGGCAGCTGGTCTAGGATTGCCAGATAAAATAGAGGACACCCAGTTCAATTTGAATTTCAGATAAACAAGGAATGCTTTTTTAGGGTGAGTATGTCCCAAATAGTGCATTCATTGTTTATCTGAAATTCAAATCAGATTGAGCATCCTGTATTTTTATTTGCTAAATCTGGCAGCCTCTGGTCTCGTCCATCCGCTCTAGACCCGATGTTATCAGATCCGCTGTCCTGTGCTATGGGCTGTTGGGAGATGGTGGGAAGCTACCTAGTAGGCATTTTATCTTAAATTACATTGACTTAAGTATGCTTATTTTTAAATAAGTGCATTTATTTTAATATGTTTATTTTCTTTTAAATAATCCACCTTTTAAGTGGGGTGTCCTAGGGGCTGTGTTTCCCTGCTGCTTTCTTGCCTTAAGTGACCCAGGGCACTGGAGATTTTAGGAAAACCGGGGAGGATTGCCTTTTTAAGTCAAAGAATCTGGGTTCAAGTATAGGGTCAGTCATTGATTCCCTGACTGACTGGACTTGGGGATTTCTTTCCCTGATCTGGTCTCAGTTTATTTATCTGTAGAAAGGGGCTAACACTCTTATCTGCCTGCCAGGTGACCTGGGGCTTATGACTCAGGAGTGCACCCCAAAAGCTAGCCACGTGAAGACTTTTGTGATGAAGGCCCTGCTTCCAGAGCCGCCTGGACTGAGGTGCTGAGCGGTGTGGCCCAATCCATAAACTCCACTGGTCAGAACTTGGCCCAGTCTATGGCACCACCATGAGGGTCAAACCTCTTGACCTCTTCTGCCCTCTTGGCTGGCCATGCAGTTCAAGGTTATGGTCGCCAGGGGTCAGGCTTGCACGCTGATGGCCAAGTTCAGCCTTTTGTGGTGCTCCAGGGGGCTTCTGGTCTGAGCAACAGGGGCAGGGCGGATGGGACGACGTGGCACATGCTTGATGGGGCCCCCTTGTATTTACATTCTGCTTGGGACCTCCTGGAAAGCCCCTGATCATTTCGTTGGCCCTCACCAGGAGACCCCATGAAGGAAGTTAGTTTAGGGGGCTGGAATCTGGAGAGCATTCTGGGCAGGGAATTTGGAGAGTTAGAATCCCTGTTGTGAGTCTGCCTCTTCTTCATGTCCTTGTGGGTTATATAGCCTCCTGAGCCTCGGGTTCTCCTTCAGGAGAACAGGGTTATAATGCCTTTCTTGCAGGTGCGTGGCAAGATCTGGAGAGGCAAGGTGTGTCTCCTGGGCAGGGCTGGTGTCTCCAGGGCAGCCCCTGTCTGGAAGGGCTTAGGTCAAAGGTGGAGACATAATAGAAACACAGGGAAAGACCCCAGCACGACCGCTGTCGGGAGGCACCTGGAAGCAAGCCCGGAGATCTGAGGGGAGAGAGGGTGCTGTAGCCCACAGAGGGCAGTTCACGGGCTTGCTTCTCCATAATCAGGGGGACAAACCCAGGGCTCACCGGGGAGGTGGCTGAGCTGGGCTTCCGGGCCTCTGGAAGTGGGTGGTAGGTCAGGCACCCAGGGCAAAGGTGCCGGATGAGGCAAGTCCCAGCACACCGGCTGTTGGGCCTCTGGGATTTCAGATTCCTTTCTGTATACTTCCTGAGCGACTGCTCTGGCTGTGGGAGCTTAGGCTCTAGAGTGCAGGGGTTGGGGTAGGGGGTGGCAAGGTGGCTCTGATCTCGGGCCAGGTACCAGAGCCAGCACCCAGAGAAGCACCAGAAGCAGCACCCTGCTCATGGGTGCCTAATCTCTTCCAAGGACCTCCCACATCTACCTCTATATGGCACAGGGTGAAAGATGGATGACCTGGGGGTCACTGGAACAGTTGGTGACTTTGAACTTGGCCATCCTTGCCTGGAAATAGTTGTGCCCTCCTCCCAGCCCCAGCCCTGCTGCGTCGCAGTGGGTGGACAGCCAGACGCTGGGGCTGTTTTCTACACCACCACCCCCCACCCTCCCTGCCCGCTGGCTGTGGTGTGGTTGATGGCCCTGGAAAGCCTGAATGCTCTCCCTTGTGCCCTTTCTCAGGGTGGGTCCCCATGGCCCCGATGGATTGCCCTCTCACCCCATTGGGTTGCTGTGGTTTGCTCATCAGCAGAAATGACTCCTCACCCACAATTGCATCAGTCTTTCCACAGATGGAGTGAATCACGTTGCAAGATGTGGTTACAGGCTGCGCCCTGTGCTCCGGTTAGGGGCCAGCTGGGCCAAGCCAGGCTGGGGCCTTAGGCTGACCGTGCTCTGACTTGGACTTGGGAGAGGGAACCAGAGGCCAGGAGGGGAGCCTCAGCGGTGGGGGGAGGGGTGCGGGGGCGTGAGGTGAGAGAGGTCGTGGAACTCGTCCACACAGGCAGGGCAGGGGCCCGAAACAAATGTCCAGTGACTGTGGCCATGACCACACTGGGGAACCATGAACCATATGGCTTCCTCAGCCTCAGGCTGACCACGACAGCAAGGGGAAGAGAATTGGGAGGGCAACAAGCTGGTGCCTCTTCAGACAGTGCAGGGGTGTGGGGGGCCGGGGAGATGAGTGGGTGTTGCTTCTTCCTCTTTCTCTATTTTGAACTCCCCTGGTTTGCTTCCCCCTTCAGCTGACTGAAGGCTTGCAACCTCAAGACCAGTTTCTTTCTTCCCACTGCTCCACAGGCCCGGCCCACAGCTGCCCTCAGGTAGGGACTGTCTTGGGGGAGAGGTGAAGTGTCCACTTCGTTGAGTTTCCACAATTCTTCCCAAAGGCAGAAAGAGGCAACCTTTTCCTCTCTGAGGCAGTAAGAGCCATTTCTGCCCATTTTTCTGGTGGAGAGGGTAAGATCCAAAGGGAATGCGGCCAGCACCTTGCCTCCCTCCTCTCTTCCCAAACTCCACAGCCCCGTGTGGCTCACTGCGTCAGAACCCCGAACCTGTCAGCATCTGCCAGCAGGACGAGGGCAGGAGTGGGGGCAGAAGGAGAAGGGTCAAAGCGACAGGTCTAAGGTGGCCCGGCGGGGCTCTAAATCAGATCGGGGTTTCAGGCTCCCCAACGAGAAGAAGAGAAACGGGCAATGATGTTTGGAGGGGGCCCCTGGAACAGAGCGGCCTCAGGTCTGGGACCAACACAGACAAGGTCATGTCTGGAGTGTCCCTAGATGCATGAGGATTTGCCCGAGTGACAAATAAGCTTGTGCAAGCCACTGATATCTGGGGGGAGGGGCCCTTTGTTAGGGCAGCATGAGCCCCCCATCCAACCGGACCCCCCAAATGCCATGCTGGGGAGACTGGCTGTGATCCTAAAGGCCTGGGAAATGAGTAAAATCTTAGCCTGGCCATGCCTGTATCGCACACTGAGGTTAAGAAGCTAAGCTGCTCCCCTCTGGCTTGTAATTCAGGGGTACAGCAATATGTCTTTTTTCCACCACCGAGAGCCTAGAACAGTGCCTGGTACATGATCAGGGCTCATTAAGAAATTGTTCTCTCCCCTCCTGCCTCCAGTTACCCTCCTTTCCAGGGTGAACACCCTTCACTCCTGCCTTCCTGCCTTCATTTTGTTCTAAATCCCCGGCACTGTGCTTCCCACATGTTGCCTGACTTTTTTGCTTGCCTTAACAGAGAGGCCCTTATCCCTTTTTACAGATGAGGAGTGTGAGCCCAGCATCTGTCCCCTCCCCCCCGGGCACCCTTCCTTCATTTCTTTCATCTGCATGGGGTACCCACTGGGGAGCCTCAGGCAGGGCTGGTGAGAAATGTGGGCTGCATGTCAACGTAAACAGGCGTGGTCCAGCCTGCAAGGAACTTTGGTCTGGTGGGGGTCGCTCTCATGTCTGTACACAGATGCCATGTGCGCTAGTCGCTTTGCCCGAAATATGCACAGCAACGTGAAATGAGTAAGGAAGACTGCCAGGACATAAGGCAGGAGGAAGAGGTAGGGCTTAATTAATTGTGATACTGGAAGACATCTTCGCCTTTAGAGGGCTAAAGACAGCAAGAGCATTTGATCGGAAAGCCGGCTGTGATGAACTGGCGGTGGCTTCTTGGAGCACTGAGTTAAGAAGGATTCTGAGGCTGCATCTGGTCTTTTAGGAAAGAACGCCATGAGAAGTTGGTGATGTCTTCCCCAGGCCTGGGACTGGGTCGTGACCACCAGCATGTCATGGACCTTCCAGCTTTCCTTAGGAGCTGTGAGAACCCTGGGAAGATGTGGAGGAGAATGACGGGGGCTAGAGGTCAGATTTGACAAATCTGATTGTCATACTGTCATAGAGCACGGAAGAGGTGTGATTTGAACACAGGTCTGCCGGCAGAGCCTGCATTCTTAAAACTTCCCCTGCCTTCTGATGGAACAATCCCCTTCTTGGCCACAGCAAGCATATTTCAGCATGGGTGCTCCCAGTTAGTTTTATCAACGATCTTTCTTCTCATTCCATCTTGGTTTTCTTCTCTATCTCTTATCACTTCCTCCTCCCTCGTGCACATCCTCCTCATCTTCTGCCTAGACCATTGCCCCCGTGACCTGCTCCAGCAGGGACTCCCCGCTGGGCGGGCTGTGGCTTGCTGGGTGCCAGGAACTTTCTCAGCTGGGAGGTCAAACCTCAATCATTGAGTAAAGCTTATTAGCTAATTCACTGATTTTTTTTTGTGGGGGAGGGGGGTACTGTGCAACTAATAGGGGGATGTCTGCAGACAGAACCTTGAACAGAATGTGGGACACCGCCGCAGAACATCTGGGTAGCCCCAAAGGAAGATGGCGGGGCAGCTCTGCTCATCGTGGTGACGTGGGGCTCGGGCGGAGGGAACAGCCGTCTTCTTGAACCTTGCCAGTCCCACACCAGAAGGAAAACGAGCCCTGGAGAGTCTCATACCTGTCCCAGCTGCAACTGACTCCCATCAGTTCTACTCCCAACTCATTGGCTACAGCTAGTCACTTGGCCTCCCCAATGAGGAGGTGTCTAGCGGGAAGGTGGGGCGCTAGAAGAATGCAAGGAGTGGCGTGCCTGAGTACCTCCTGCCCAGCAGAGAGCCTGATCAGCAAATCTTTGACGAAACAGTTTCCAGCCCAACCACGGTTCCCAGAATAGCTCTTGTGAAGGCACCGCTGACCTTTACCTTGCTCCGTGCACTGGACACATTTTGGTCCTCGTCTCCCTTGACCTGGCATGTTAACACCTCACTTTCATTCTTAATGCACGTCTCCTGGCTTCAGGACACAATGCTTATCTGATGTTCTTCCTGCCTCTTGGGTCACTGCTTACCTCCTCCTCCCCTCCTCCACCTGGCCTTCCATTTTGGAGTGTCCCAGGGCACGGACCTCTTTGCTCATCACTAAACTTTGCTCTCAGTTGATCTCACCCACCCCCAGGGCTTGAATATTTCCTCAGCTTTTGCTGGACTCACCTTTCTGTTGAGCTCCCGGGTCACATGTCCCATTGTCTACTTGGCATCTTCTCAAGCGTATCCAATGTCATCTGAAACTTGACATGTTGAAAACCAAAGCCATGGCCTTCCTCCCTCAAGCCCTGTCCCCTAAGGCCGGGCCCCCTCTCAGGGCTCCCCATCTCACTGAATGGCCATGCCGTCCCCCTACTTGCACAACCCAGAGCCAGGCTCGGCCCTTCCTTCTCTGTCCCACACCCTTTCATGTCAACCCCCCACAATGAGTTCTGCCAGTGTGAATTCTTCCGTATCTCTCCTCTCCACCCATCCAGGCTCTCTCCTCCTCCGTCACTAGTCCACAGGGCACCCACGTCCCACGTGGTTGCTGTCAGGTCCCTCCATGGCCTCCGTGCCCATCCAGCCCCACCCAGATGTCCTTCGGGAGGCAACCAGAGCAGGTCTTTCGAAACGCACGTTTGATCACACACTCCCTCTCCCTGCAAAACCCTTGAATGGCCTGCTGCGGCTCTTAGGAAAAAGATAAAATGTTTGTGCAAGACTCGTGTCTGCTTGCTTCTGGTCTTCACTCAGTCCTGTAACAGTGCCTAGCACATAGTAGGGCCCTCGGTAAGTATTTTTTGATTGAACCAGCATGTGGTATCAGAGAAACTGGCTCTCAGTTCTGGGGCATTAGTCAGACCCTTTCTACCATGAGGAAGCTGCGGAGGTAGGCTGGTGTGGCTTTCCTGGATACCGAGGCTGATTTAGGATCCCTTGGCAGGACCAGCAGGCCCTGATAGGGGACCGCTGTTGAGTTCCGAGCTGTTGCTGCTGGGTCCTGGGGGCAGATGGGGTGATCCTTTGATGTACCCCCTGTCCAGGCTTGGAATTGGGCAGCCTGAGCTAACATCCTGGCTCCTCATATCTACATGGCTCTCATGTCTCCCAGCTCCTCATGTCTACACCGCTCTGCCCACTCACTGCACTCGGCACGGAGGAGGTGTCCACGCTGACGCCATTTGTAAGGACTCTGACTGCCTGGGGACGGGGCACTGCAGAAGCAGGGAGGAAGGCTGCCGGCTGGGCCAGACAGACAGGCTACCTTCATGGTCGCCTTCCTTCATCCTGTGGGCTTCCTGGGCTGGGGTGGGGGGCCCCACAGGGTGGGCTAGAAGGGAGTCTCTGTTTCTGGGCCAGGGGTGAGTCAGCCATCTCCCTGTGGTCTGAGGCTGTCATCTGAACCGCGACACTCATTTCTTTCTCTGTGGCTTTGAGGTCTGGGGGCAGAGCGGGGTGGGCTCCCGAGACCCCTCGGGCTGCCATATTGGGACCCAGGGGATCCAGGAGGGACTCGGAGGAGTCCCTGGAGGAAACTGGCTTGCTCCCCACTGGCCGTGGGCCTCCAGGTAGGCCGAGGGTCCCCTTGCATCTTCTTAAGTCCCAAGGAAGCCGCTACCCTCGTGTTCTCCTGCACAGGTTAGGAAACTGGAGCATGCAGAATTGAAGGGACTGAGCCAAGTTCCCACGGCTGTGAAGGACACTGCCAGACTGGGTGCTCTGCCTGCCTGGCCCCCAGGGCCGCCCACTTTCCCCTGTCCCACGCCATTCCCCAGCCCCCCTGCCCCGGAGATGGCAGCTCTTCCTCTTTGAGGGGCCAAGGGGAAGAGGAAGTGAGGAGTGGAGGGGAAGCTGTGTCCCAGCAGGAAAGGGATTCACTCAGATGGCTCAAAGGAGGGGACCGTGGGCAGAGGCTTCTCAGCAGGGGGTGAGGGGTGCACAGGATGGAGGGAGGTATGAGGGGTGTTGTGAGACTAGCAAGCAGGGACGCTCTGACCATCCCTGGTCTGGAGAGGCAGGGGGAGCCGTGTTATGGGGACCTGGTGAGAACTGGACCCTGGGGGAGGCCATGTGGTCAGGGAGGATCCCTGACCTGGGGGCCCCCAGCGGCCCACCCCTACCTCTCTCCTCCGGCTCCCATCTCCTATGGGCCTCCCCAGGACAGCCAGCAGGCAAATGAGCCTGAGGAACATGCAGTCCTAGAGGCCAGGCCCTGGGGATGGGTACCCTGGGGAGGAATGTGGGGCCTCGGTGGCAAAGACACAGGTCCCAGGCCCCGGGGATGCACGAGTCTGTGTGCCCCGTGTCTCCTTTTGACCCTGTCTGCCCCCAAATGGAAGGAACCATCAGCTGGGCCTTCTCCCCCTAGCATGGCCATGCTTGCCTCCAGGGCCTCCTCAGTCTCTTCCTGTGTCTGTTTCCTGACAGGCGCTTTCTCGAGGTAGGGGTAAGAATCCGGCATTAGCCTGGGAGAGCGTCAGGGCTGGGGCTGGGCCTCCTTCATCGACTGCCCAGGTGAAGCCTGGCTTCTTATCTCCCTTCTCAATCTCTCTCTCTCTCCCTCTGCCTCCCTCCCTCCCCCCACCCCCTACCTGAGGATGGCAGCCAGCAGGCCCTCTTGGTCTCTTGGGCTGCTTTCTGTTCACCCTCCAGGGCCCTCTTCCCACCTGACTGGGCTTGTCTGCTGGGCCAGAGAGGCTGAGGGACAGACTGGGAGGGTCTGGAAGCCACTTGAGTACAGCCAGCTCCTGAGGCTGTCCGGAAAGACACTCCCTGGAGCTCCTGGAGGGCACCCTCAGCCAGCAAAGCCAGGAAGTGAAACCACCCGCTCAGCACTTGGGGAGGGGGCCCGGTGGGCCCGGTGGGGCTGGCCTGAGGAGCCGGCAGGAGGGAGAGGCCTCTTGGCCCTGAGGAGAGCCTGGCCTCCTCTGTCCTGAAGGCAATTAACCACCTCTCCGGAACCCTGGCTGCTCCTCGGTGAGGGCATTAAATACTGATGAATTAGCAGAGTTCACAATGTTTTCTGAGCAATAAGTTTTCATGATGTGTGTTTGGTGAGCGAGGCAGCCGCCCTGCCAGGGCCTGCTGGGTCGTCCATCCTGCTTGTCATCCCCCGCCACCCTCCACGCTCTTAGAAATAATGTGGCCGGGTAATCAGATAAGGGGGGGAGGGTAGAGAGAGCCCACTCTGAGTGGTGGTGGGGGGCGGGGTTAGAGGGACTAAGGAGGGGTGGGCTGGGGAGGGGGTGCTCCGGTCCATCTGCAGCTGCCAGGAAAGATGGCGACCACCCTCGGAGGAGCTCCAGGGGCCGCAGAATCCCAGCCCCAAATCACCTGCACAAGCGGATGCTTTCCGGGGTGCTGAGGAGGATGGCGCACCCACCACTCCCTTTTGTGGGGCCTGGGTGACTTGCCCTCTGGTCCCCAGAGTCTGGCCTGCACCCTGGCTGGTAGGAGTGTGGGCGGAGAGGGTCCTCACTGTGGGCCAGGCCTCTGTGAGGCTGGTGTGCTGTGGGCCTGGGGGGTGTCACCGCGGACTGGTTGATGGGGACAGAGTCCTGTGCAGTTCCTCCTTCTTCCTCTTCCTCCTCATGGATCAGGGAAGCCATAGAAGGAACAGGCCAGGCTTCCTCTGCTTGTTACCACTTAGTAGAAAGCGAGTGACTTAGTCCCTGAAACTCCACTTCCCCATCTGCGGAGTGGAGGTTAGAAATCGTGGCAAGATTCCCATGGCTCTGAGGTAATGTTAGGTCGCAGGCCCCAGGGGTCCCTTCCTTCCCCGTGGGTTCCCTGAGGGCTTTGTGGGGCACAAGGGCGGTTATTACCGAGTGGGAACCATGTTGCCCGGGCTTTGGAAACTCCTGCCCCTTAACCCACACCAGGGCTGGGATCTGAGTCTTGCTGTGTCCTGTAAGGGGGCTGGGGGCACTGAGGGAGGGGCAGAAGGAGCTGGAGAGTGCGCTTGTCCCCGGACCTAGTACTCAGGCCAGCCAGAGGGGCCGGCCCAGCTGTCCCTGGAGGGGAGAGAAGGGAAGCCCCGCCCCTCCGTAAGTCCCAAATCAACGGGCCCACTCCCTCCACTCTAGACCCATCCAGGCCTTGAGGAGGGAAAGGATGAGGTTCGTGGGTGGGGACAGGGTCAGGCACTGGATCTCCACTTGACAACAAATCACCAGATGGATAAGGCAGGACCAGGAGAGGCAGGAAACTGTCAGGGGGAAGGCAGGGAAGCAGGAACCCGAGTACCTTCTTCAACATCAATATAACCTGGTTAAATGGATTTCAAAGCCAACTTGAGGAGCACGCAAGGGACTACTCGGAAGGGCAGCTCGAGCCGGGCTCTTCCCCAGCCCACAGAAGGGGAGAGCAGGGACCGCACACAGCCCCAGGAGCCACACGAGCCGGGGCCAGCCATCTGCTGCCGGCACCGTGGGCTGTTCTGCCCTTTTGAGAGTTACTTCCATGTCTATAAAATTCATCCATCACGAGATTATCTTAATTAGTAGATATGTCCTTAGAAGCATCCCCACGGGCAGGTGACGTGGTTGGAGAGACACCGCCTCAGCGGTCTGTGCTGTTGGCTTGAACCTCAACTAGAAGCCACCACTATCTCCAGTCTCCCCGTGACCCCCCAACGCCCACTCCTGCCAACCAAGGGACCCTTTAAAAAACCCAGAGCTGATTACGCTGCTGGTTAAAACTTATCAAGGACTGCCCCTTGCTGTTAGGATAATGCCCTTCCCCCCCACTATGTTCTTGGCCTTTGAGGCCCTAGGCGAGTGTCTCTACCCTCATGACCCCTTCCTCTGTGTTCTCCGGCTCCCAGACCTTCCGGCGTGTGGCCATCCTCCTGGTCTCACCGTCTTCGTGCCTGCCATTCCCTCTACCAGCAGTGCTTTGCCCACGTAATTCCTACCCAGCCCTCAGCCCCCTCCGGCCAGCCCGGCCCTCTGCGGCATGTAGACCACCTCGTACTTCTCCTTGAGGATGCTACCGCAGTGAACCGGCCACTTGTTGGATTGACCTTGACTCTCTACCTCTCCAGCCTGACTGTCAGCCTGCAGGGGTGGGGGGCGAGGGTGGGTAAGGACCACATCAGTGTTGATCACCCTGGTAGACCCCCAGACCTCACTCGGTGCACTCCAAATGTCAGATATTATGGGATGATGAGCCTGGCCCATCTGGGTTCAAGCCCCCACTCCGCCCCTTACTACACACGGGGCTTGACTCTGAATTACAAACAGAGAAGGCTTTATTTCCTCATCTATACACTGAGGCTATAGCTGTTTTCCTGATGAAGCCACGGAGGGCATAAAGCAGGCCACACTTCGGTGGCTTCTGGCCACAGTCTCTGGTCACCTGGCTCTTGGCTGTCTCCCCCTCGGGGCCTGGCTGGGAGCAGGGCATTCGGGGTACCCAATTCCAAGCCCGGCTGGTGGAAATGTGAATCTGCTGAGGGGCGAGGTCGCCCAGTGGGGGGTGGGGGGTTCCCTCTCCAGCCCCCACCTCCGTCTGCTCCCCACCCCCATGGGAACAGAGCAGCAGCCAGAGGGGGAGGGGTGAGGTTTTGCTTTCAGGGTTTTCAAACCAGAAGACAAAAAGAGGACAAATGAAAGCACCGGAAAGCGGCAGGGGCCCATTTTGTCGGCAGCCTCGGCCCGACATGTTCTTCTTGCTGGGCACAGTCCGCCTCGACCATTTATTTTTAAGTAACTGACTCATGAGTCAGTTGGTTGGCTTGGTGGTAAAACGCAAGCCACTATCAAGGAAATAGCTGATGAACGACATGCCGTGGACGCCATGCCAACACACCACTCCTGACTTCTGAAAATCTCTTGTTTCCCCGGCCTGCACGAGCCAACTGGAGCCGTGGTCCCTCGCGCTGCTCTCCAGGACCAAGTGCCAAGTGCATCTGAGCTCCGGCGACGATTGCCTCACGGTCGCTGCTCCCCTCCAGTGCATGTTTGCTGTAATTATACAGTGTCTAAAGGAGAAGCACAAAAGACTTGTTGATTTTGGCCGGGGTCCGGCCCGCGAGGCGGAGGCTGACCCGGGCCCCTGGCAGAGTGTGGGAAGGCCGGCCGGCCGCCCCGGTGAGGACGTGACCAGCTGGAGCAAGCCTTGAACCTGGGCCATCGCCGCCTCTGCCTGCCTCTCCTGCCAGCGGGCTTGAGCCGCTTTCTTTGGAGAATAACCCGAGGAGAACAAAACGAGGAACTGCCGTTCCTATAAAAAGCAGCTCGCTCCTTCCTCTCGCCAAGTCCCCAAACGATAATCATCTCTGAAGCTGGCGGCCCCTCCCTCCCAAGTCACTGAACGTGCTCGTTGTCTCTCTCGAGTCTCTCTGCAAGGAAGCATCTTGGCCTCGGACCGGCCTCTCCGTGGTGGCCGGGGAGCGCCGGCCATCAGAGCCCTCCTTCCTGCTTCCCCCTGACGGGCGGTGCTGGGTGGTCAAGAGGTCGGCCAGAATGTGCTGGAAGGGGGACCCTGGCTGTGGTTTGGGTGCTGCCGCGATGATTTCTGTGACGCGGACAAATTCCTTACCCTTGGGGAAGCTTCAGTCTCTCCATCTAAGTGGAGTGGGCTAAGCCATGGTTTCCATACTCATCCCTTTTTAATTTTTTAAAATCAGGGGCAACACTTCTGTCCAAGGAAATTTTACGGGGACCCTCAATGAAGAAAGCAGAACTGCTTGGTGGAGGTGGGGGTAGGGGGTCACGTCCTAGAGCCTCATCCACTCAATACTCCCAACCCACACCCCTCTCAGAGGTCCCCTGGGGCCCCCCTGGGGGAACCCTTGGCTACTGCGGAACACAGTCTGAAAACCGTGGGCTTTGCTCTCAAAAGCCCCTTCCAGCCTTTGGGTGAGGAGAAGAACGTACTCGCTGAGGTAAAATCCTAGGAGTTGCCTTCAGCTGTCTCTGGTGAACCCGATTCTGTGCTGGGATGGGGGACAAATTCAGTAAGAACACGACAGCCCCTAGTAACGACAACAACAACAAAAACGCTTTCGCTCCCACTGAAGTTTCTTGAGCAACTGGCAGGCTGCCACAAATGTACTTAGGCGGAAAATCACCAGAAAAAAATGATATAATCTGACAGATTTTTCACAGGCTTAAATATTCATGAATTAAAGGAATTGGCAGAATTTTCTACATTATTAGCTTTCATCATGGCTGCAGGAGCAGTTGGTATCCTGGCTGCTCTTCAAGATCCATTAATCTCGTCCATCATAAGAGCAGCCATTTTAAAATTAGCTCTTTTTACCGAGTGATGGTGTACAGGGGAGATGGGGAGACTGAAACGCTGTCCCAGCGTAAAGCTCCGTCCCCTCCTCACTTTAAAAACCAGCAGGGGAAGCCAAACCAATGCTCAGCAGGAAGGGGTCAAGGGACAGGACCGTATGGGGGGCCTTCTGGTTCCTTCACACGGGGCAGTGAGCCTGGTGTATCTCAGCCCTGCCCGCTGAGCCCCGAACGCTGGGAGGTTAAGACAACTTTCTGGGAGGCCGAGACCAAGAGACCCAAAGAGGGGCTTCTGAGTGAGGAAGCCATTTAGACCCAACAGCACAGTCTTTGTGCCCAGATGGCACCTTGGGTGCAGGACGGCCCGATAGCCAAGTAATGATATTACTTGCTGGATTACAGCCACCGTGCTGGGCCTGCATCTTCTCATTCCGGCATCAAAGAACTTGGAAGGTCGGTATAGAGAGGTAGCAGCCAAGGAAACGAGTCAAGAGAGGTTAAGTCAGTTGTCCAAGGTCTCACAGCCAGTAAACAGCAGGGCGTGGTTCCGGTCCAGGTCTGTCCCCAAAGGTGTGGAGAATATGCTGTGTTCATCCGTGGCCTGGGTTCCTTTGAAGAGATGTTCCCTCCAATACATCCAGAACCTGCTAGGAGGAAGCTGCTTCCTTCAAAGCACCGCGCAAAGTTGTGGGTCAGACCATCCCTACAGAAATTTGAGACCCAGATTAATTTCATCTTTCCTAGCTCCCCTGCCTCCTTGCCTTCCTCCCTCCCTCCTTGTTTCCATCTTCCCCCTCCTTCCCTCCCTCATGAGGTTCCTGTTTTAAAATGCAGGTTTTATTATTATTCAGGTATGGTGAGGCCAACAGATCAGGAGAGGATTGCCTGGGAGAAGAGAATTTACTGCTTACACTTCCCAAGAACTCCAGGAACCCGCGTGCAAGCCATACCATGCAGGGTCATCTGTGGGAGTCCTGGGGTCAGTCCGGAGGCAGAGGGAGTGAGGCACAAACTGGGCCAGAGTCTTTATAGTAATTTCCGAGGGAGGGAACAAGTGGGGCAGGATAAGCAGGTTTAGGATTAGTTAGTACAAATAATGTCGGTAGGCTCTGGGGCATAGGGACTGTCCCTGGTTGTCTGGTAACTGACCCTGGGGTAAGTAGAGAAGGTGGATAGTAGCCAGAGTCTGTGAGTCTGATAAAAGAGGTAGTTGGGGGGTGGGGGGCGGCGGCAAGGGCTTCGGATAGGTTTGCATATGAAAGGGATGGTCACAGGCAAGTTGTTTACTTTCTCTAGGAATTGACTACCCTTGGGAGGGGCAGTATCTCTGGGTCCTTGAAGCCCCAGGTTTCAGTGTCAGAAATACCAAAATTAAAAAGGCATGATTAATACTCCCTTTCATCCATCTATGCATACAGGCAAGCACACATCCGTCCATCCATCCGTCCGTCCGTCCTCCATCCATCTATCCATCCATCCATCCATGTACTTATTGGGCTCCTACTATACTGGGACTGAGCTAGGCCTGGGTACCTCTGTAGGCCTTGCTCGAACTCATTTTTCAGCATGGTGGTGAGAGCCTTGGGCTCTCCAGAGCCTGCTCCTTACCTATCTGCCCTCATCCCAGAGGCAGCGTTCCCAGAGCTAGTCCAGGGTTTTCCCAGGTCACTCTCTACCCTCACTTCTGCCTGTTGCCCATGAGCCAGGGCTCAAGGAATTGCCATGGGGTGTTCTTGTTTAGGTGATATCCAAAATATTTAACACCCAGAGACAGAGGAGCCCATCCGAGGTAGACCGTAAGCAGTCTAACTAGCCAGATGGGGTGTGTTTGGGTGAATGTCACCTGCTTGGGGGGACAGGCATGCAGTGCAGCTCAGAGGGTTGCGGGGAGGACGGTGCTCCCTGTGTACCAGCCTGGGACCGGCAATCTTCCCGGGTCCCAGCATATTCTTCATGGCTGAGGCGTGATAACTATCTGCAGACAGATTGAGTGGGGGAGCTGGTGTTTGGGTAGCAGTTCTCACGTTTATCATCAACAATAATGATGATTAGTCATCATAATAATTAATAACTATTTAGACTTGCATGGTGCTTATTTGTAGAGCATTCCATGCCAAGTGCTTTATAACAGCTTATAATTGTAGCCAAAGTTTACTCAGCTCTGCTGGGGGGCCCATCGCCGCTGAGCTTAGTACTGTCCAAGCATTAGTCAAAACACCATGAGGTTGAGGGTAGAGGTAGGTGAAGGCTCAGAGAGGTTAAGCCACCCCTCCAGGGCCACACAGTGAGTAAGCAGAAGAGGTAAGTCCCCAGATCCTGTGCCTGACGCCTGCCACTGGCCTCTCCTAGGCCCAGCCCAGCCCGACCCTCAGGCCTCTGGAGCCCAGGTCCCAGGGGATCAGAGAAAAGGTTCAGGGCCTGGGCACCTGGTGAGGAGCAGAGCCAAGGTCTTGAGGCTGTCACCGCCCAGGTCTGTGTCCCAGGCCAGGTGGGAGCACTGAAACACTGAAGGGACAAGAGTTCTTACCGCAAGCTCATGGAAAATCTCGCACAAAGTCCTCCATCCTAGCCTGACATGAGCCCACAGCCCCCGCACCAGAGTCCCTACGGGAGCCTCCACGATTACCAACCACCTCCCTCAGCTTGGCTCTGACTTGTTTGGACTTCCCAGCTGGATTCAGAGCTGGCATCAAGAGTCCTCAGCCGGCCCCTCTACCCCACTGCTTACGTGGCTGGTGCTTATGTGATCGCACTAGATGACACAGAAACACACACAGGAAATCCTGGGGTGTGCTGTGAAGATGCTGGGAAAACCCCCACTGGGCCAGCTTTTTTACTGTATAATCAGGACCGCTGAGGAGTCAGCTGGGGGACTCAGGGGCTTTGGATGGCGGAGACGGGGATGCCAGTGGTTTTCCTGCAGCCTCAGAATGTTCGATTCCTACAGGATGACTTCCCTAGAAGTCTGTCCTTGGGATAGGATATCCTGACTCAGTTAAAGCAGGAAGGGTGGCCGGTGGAGCGGGACGGTGTCCGAGGGAGCAGAGGCTGGGTCCTGCCTTCTTCAGCAGCGTCAGGAGGAGACGGAGAATGGCAGAGCTTGGGGAGGAGGGCCCTGCAGGGGACCATCGTTCAACAGGGGTGGCCGAACACCGGGCCCCAGACATACCCCAGGGCTTGTGCTATGGGAGAGTGCCCCTCTGCACCTGCCTATGGCCTCCGGGGCTGAGCCCAAACTCCATGGGGGCTTGTGGGTGGGACCAGAGACTGGCCTTGTCCCAGCAGGCTGGGTCTATGCCCCAACCCCATACACCCTCCACTCTAGCCTCATGGCACCACCTGTGTCCCCTCCCCTTCGCACACTTGCCGCCCCCCACCAACGCCGCCAGGACCGCTCTCCCTCTATCTGTCTGTCCTCAGGCCCAGCCCTGCTCTTGCTCAGCAGAGTGAGCTGTCTATGCACCTCGGTCTCAGTGTTTATACATGGCAGGTGAATTCCCTTACGTACGTTCAACCCCTGCTGTTGAAGGCAAGGCCATCACTGAGTTATTCGTGAAAAGTTCATGTGGGACCACATTTGATGCAGAGAAGTGCCTGATCTCCCTCACCCTAATCCCCAGCACTGGCCCAAGCCCTCAGCCCCGCTCCCAGGGCAGACAGGACCTGCAGGGGGGATGCTGGAGCTGGTGAGCAGTGGGTCCCTGAGAGCTGGAACATTCTGGAAGCAAGTGGACTTTGGTGACTCATGGGGAGTGAGGGGCTTATGGGGAGTGACTGCCAGAAATGGAGAGGTGCAGATTACCTAGCTCCCGTGTGCTGTTGGGGTGGGATTCCCTGGGGGAGTGGGGAAGGCAGGTGCGAAAGGTTCCTGCACCCACCACCCTCTTCTGGCCTAGGGAGACTCACCTACAAAAGCCGACACTCCCGGGTCTTCATGAGGCACCAACTTGCCTGTGACCGTGGGCCAGAGGCTTCTCCTTCAGAGTCAGGTTTCCACTCTCTGACCGACTTAGTTTGGGACGAAGTCTAGAGCAGCTGGGGAAGTGTCGTGGAGGCTGAGCCCCAGCCCCCACCCCATGGAACCTGAGGAGAACAAGGGACTCTGTAAGCAACCTGCACATGGGTGTGCGCTGAGGGCAGTCCCTGGGACCAGCCGGCCTGTGTGTCCCCTGCTGGGGCTCGCTTGCTTGCTCCCTGGGGCTTGCCAAGGCCACCCCCATCTGCTGGTATCCTTAGCTGGCTGCTTCCCACCTCGCTGTTTCTCTGCCTCCTTGCTCTCTCCGTGTATATGTTTCTCTCTCCGTCTCTGGCTCTGTTGTCTGTCCCTCCTTCCCCCTCCTACCTTTCTCATTCTCCACCGTTCAACCCCTGCCGATTCTTCCACTTGCTTTGCCATCCCCCATTCCCAGCTAAACCCATTCTTTGCCCCCGACCCCAGGATTTCCCCTGCACCTCTGCATCTCTCAAACCATCTACCCCAGCTTTTCGGGGACACAGAAAAAAATAGTAACACTCCCAGGCTTTCAACTCATCAGCAAAGGTTAAGGGCCTGCTGCTGCCAGAGTGGGACCCCTTCAGGAAGGAAGCCAAGGCAGGCCCAAGGGTCACGTTTCTTCTGGAGGAGCACACAATGCTTTTTGCTTCTTAATACCATTGTCCTCCTGACTTCTGTGACACGTGGGGGAAAGACAGTGGTACTGCTGGCCCTGGGTGAGAGTTACACGTCTAAGTGCTCAGTTTTCTCACCTGTGAAATGGGGATGATGACGTCTAATGGATGCTTTTCTGGTGAGGTTTAAGCAAGTCCATCTGTCGCCCGGAACAGAGCGCACACTGCTATGTGTTAACTGTTGTGGTCACCTTGATGACGGCGTTGGCTATGGCCTTTCAGCTGTGTGATGTTCAGTTCACCTTCCTGAGCCCACTTCCTCCCCTCTAAGATAGGGCTACAATTCTTGGGAGGTATTTCTTGGGGTGGGAGGTATTTCAGGGAAAACACCTTGCCCTGTGCCTACCTCTCAGTAGGGGCAAATTTAACCTCCCTTCTCTTTTCCCTCCTCCCCCTTCCTCCTTATACATAAAACTGAAGCCCAGGGAGGTGGCCAAGGAGGCTGGCTTGGTAACCCAATGGCAAGTCTAGAAATAAAACCAGACTTGGACTTGCCTTTTCCCTCAGTCCCTTGGCAGACAATACCCGGCTTTGCGGCTTAGTCTGCATTTTGGCTGCAGGTTCTAATTCTGTTTGTCCCCAGAGGCTGGGCTCTCTTGACCGCTCGCCGGTCTGTGCCGATTGTCCCTGTCACGTGGAGAACAGTTCATCCTAGCTCTAAAGCACGGGGACACGCATGGCCTTGTGGACTTCTTCTGCCGAGATTAGGGTGAGGTTGTTAAAGTCTTTCGTGAGCCAGAAAAGAAAGGTAGGACAAGAAACGTAAAATATGCTTTCTGAGCTCAGTTAATCCTGTCTGCAGGCAGGACTGTACCAGAAGACTGACTCATTCCAGATGGTCAGGTGTTTCTTGGAGCTCATCTCAGTGCCTCCCACCACTTGTGTGCAATTTCCTTTAGACCCCACCCCCCCCCCCAACCCCTTTCTTCCCCTGTAGGGTCTGGATCATCACCGCAGAAGAGCCCAGATGCAAAACTTTCCAGGTCCAAATCTTCCCAGTCCTCTGCCCATCCCTTAGCCACCGTGGGAGAGGTCCTCAGGTCACCCTTCTGCCCAGAGATCCTGTAGGAGCTCAGTGCCTTTGCACGGGAGGCCTGTAGGTGGCAGCAGCTCCTGAACCCAGGAGGAAGAGCCAAGCTGGAGAGGGGGTTGCAGAGAGGCAGGCTGAGCGAGGAGCAGGCCTGGCTGGGAAGCACCTGGAGTTAAGGGGGAGTGGGGGCAGGAAACAGGAATCAGGTGAGCAGTCTGGAAGGCCGCTCAAGACACTGTTCGCAGTGGAGAGAACTACACAAGGAGGGGAGTGGGAGAGATGGACCTACAGGAGGACGGCCTCGCTCAAATCCCCGCTCTGTCATCCACTCGCTGCGTGACTATGGCCAAATCACTCTACCTCCCGGGGCCTCAGGTGCCTGATCTGCAAAATGGGAATCAGAATAGTACCCGTGTCAAAAGATTGTTTCAAGATTACATTAGAAGTTAGTTGCTAGGGTATGTCCTCATTAAAGGTTAATTCTGTCCAAATGGTCAAACTATGAACGGTGTTACAAAAAAATGCCTTGTCTTCACCATCCAGTCCGGGAGTGGGAAATGGTGTGTCAGCAGAACACGTCCAGCCCCCAGGGTTGCAGTCTGAGTAAGGGGACAGACTCCAGGCACCAAGCTGGGGCCCTTGAGAGCTGCGTGTGCACCTGGGAGCTGTGGTTCCTTCCTGCCCACCCCTGCAGGCGTTGACCCACAGGCACTGAGGTCCTGGGACTGCAGGGTGGGGCGGAGGCTCCAGACTAGGTGGGAAGGGAGGGGACAGGGAGAAAAGCCGCTGAGACCAGCGGCCCGCCACATGGTTAGCTCTAGACCTGCCTTTTCATTAAAACCATCTCTTTTCAAAGGCTCCAGTCCCCAGCCTCACTGAGGCTTTGGTTCCCTCCAGTGCTGTCTGTTTACTTTCCAAAGAGCTGCCTCAGTGTCCCCCAGAGCCACTGACAGATTTCGGAGCAACGATTATGGAACCCACAGACGCTTCTGGGAGTAAGCGTGAGCCTTGCTCTCTCCTCACACCAGTGTGCCCCAGGCCTTGGGAGGGGGGCTGGATTTGTCACACAGCCCAGCCTTCTGGGGCTTTCCGGCTGCTCTCAGGATTCCCAGGGAAGTGAGGAGGCTTTTGGTAGAAAAGTCTGCTGGCTCGGGTCCCCAGCTCCCACCCTATCTCCCATTCCTCTCTCCTCCCTGCCTGCCAGTGTTGTGCTGGCTTTGAACTGGAATGCCCTAGAAATGCCTTCATTAGGCAGATAGCACCGTTGATCTGGAAGGCTTTGGTCTCTGCCTGCAGCATCAGATGCTCCAGCCTGCCCACGGAGACTTTCAAAGGCTTCAGACTGGGGCTCCCCACGAAAGGGTGAGCCCCCTTTGCCACCTCTTCTCCAAGTGGCCCTGGCTTTTCTAACCACAGATAATGGAGAGCTCAGTACCTCTGGAGGCAGCCAGTGACTTTAGCTACGGGTTTCTGAGACAACTCCCTGGTCCCCCCAGAACAGGAGGACATTCTGTACCTTACCCTGTCATCTGACCTCGGTCCTTAGAGCTGCCTTGGGAGCTGGGTCAGATCCCCCACGTTTCGCAGGACAAACAGGAAGCTGGGTACCTTCCCACTTTGTGGCCAGGCACGGGCTCGCAGAGGAAGGATGTGCGAGCCCGAGGGTGGGCGCGCGATGCTTCGGTGATCAGGCGTGGGTGCTGGTTGTGGTCTGTGCGTCTGCCCCTGGTGGTGGCTTCGGGCAGCCAGCTTCCTGTTTATCTGTTGCCAGGGGCTCTTTCATTATTGCCCACCTTGCTCTCTGGGCAGGAGACTGAGGCCTCTTTTTGACCCTTTTCTGCATACTCACTCACCTAGAGCCGTTTCCCCTCCTGGGTTCCCTGCAGGCCTTGGGGATGTGGAGGAGCCAGGATCCCCTCCCAGGGTTCCTCTCCCCATGATCCTGTGAAGCTGACGTGCCCCCTTCTCTGGGGACAGCCCCTGCTCCTGGAAGCTGTCTTTGAAGTCACCTTGCCCTGAGGCATGATGAGGCATGAAGGCACCCAAGTTTCTCTTTCTATCTCAACCCCTGGGGCCTCAGAATATTTGAATGGGGAGTAGTGGCATCCGATGGACCTGGTGGTGGACCCCAGCGCCCCCTTCGTGTGACCGTGGGCTGGTCACTGCGCTCTCGGAGCCTCTGTTCCCTCAATGGTAAAATGAGGATGATAATTTAAAAAAAAAAACAAAAAACGCCATCAGTTTACGTTCCTATTTTATGCTGAATGTCAGGCATTATTCTAAGTGCTTCATATAGATGATCTCATTTAATTGTTGTAACAACTGTATGAAACCATTAACGTCTTTTAATCTCTGTTTTGGGGGAGGAGACTGAGATCAGGCAGCACAGCGGGGATCCAGGAGCAGCCAGCTCCACGGTCCTCGCCCGTGGTGGTCCTCTGTGTCTCAGGAACGCACACGGCTGGTCTAATCAGTACGCCCGCTGCGCTGGGTAAGGAGAAATGCGACGGTGTTTGTATGGGTCCAGCAGTGAGCTTGGCACATTACAGATGCTCGAGAAAGCTCATCAAACTTGTCCCCTCCTGGCCTCCCAGCCTTTCTCCTTCTCGGCCCCCCATGTGAGCACACACTGTGGCTACAGCAAAGAAGCCAGCAGGCTGTGTCTGAAAAAGGCTGGGCAGAACAAATGTGGGCCAGTGTCTCTCACTTCCCTTTCTCCCTCCGCAGCTGGTACAGCTGACAACATAGCAAACGAGCAGATGTGGGTCGTGTCCCCTGCAGCTGACATCTACCTCTGACGGTTTCTCAACACAGGAGAGTAGGATTGTCCACTGGCAGCTCTCAGTAGGCCTGGGGTCACAGGGTTCCTCCGGTCCGCTCCGGGGACGTTGTCTGCTTACGTTTGCCTCCATTTCCTCATGGGCGCACTGAGGGTCAGAGGTCATGTGGCCTGGCATCTGGGAGCGCTGGCGAGGAGCTGGCTCACCCGCTGGGGTCCACTGGGGCTGGGGGGGTCCTTCCTGCTGACTGCATCACACACCAATGGAGAGAGCCAAGGCCTTATGCAGAATTCACACTCTCCTGATCTCTTTCTTTAGGTTTCTCAAACCCTCAACCAGCTCAGCCCCAAGGGGCAGCCGCTTACAGTTCCCCATAGACAGACTAAACCCTCCTGGAACTCTGGGGAAGTTTCAAGAACCAGTTTGACCGCAAAACCGAGAAGCAGGTCTGTTAGGCCCTATCTGGCCAGAGTGGTCATGCTAGCTGTCAGGTGAGGATCCAAATTAGTCATGGGAGGAACAAGAGCCAGTCTGGGGGTGGAAACAAGGCCCAGTGGGCTCTGCTCCAGGCCCTGGGATCCGGCTGGGGCAGGAGCAGGGGTGGTGTTGCAATTTCACTGCAAATCAACTGGGTCATCTCTTGTGGGTGGCACTGT
Source organism: Meles meles (assembly GCF_922984935.1). Taxonomy (NCBI): domain Eukaryota; kingdom Metazoa; phylum Chordata; class Mammalia; order Carnivora; family Mustelidae; genus Meles; species Meles meles. Next base: position 37,379,993 of record NC_060071.1, on the reverse strand, counting down.
GTAGGGCTGCCAACCCTCGTGGGTTTTTTCTTTCTTTCTTTCTTTTTTTTTTCAGAGATACGGAGATGCTATCATATCACTCAACTGCCTTCAGCATTGGGCTGTGAGGTGATGCCAGAGGGAAGACATACGATAGGTGTTTTTGGCCACGCCCGCAGCTCTGGGGGCTCAGGGTGGGAACGGAGCAGAGTGGAGTCAATGTTTGGACAAACTGGGAGCGAACGTTGGAGGCACCGTGGGCCGGAGGTCCCTCCCTCCAGGTCAGAGTGGGTCCCTGGGTCTGTTTTCAAGAGAGGAGGGAAACACCACCTCTCCGATTTGGACTACTGCTGGCTGTGATACAGTAGCTGACTCACTGGCCCTGGGCCCATCCTCAGTGCCTTGAATACACAGTGCCTGGAGAGGCAGTGAGGTGCGGTGGGAAGAACGCTGGCTTTGGAGTCCAACCAACTTGAAATTAGTCCTCAGCTCTGCCTGAAACATTGGCTGACCTTGGACACACCATTCAGCATCTCTGGAGCCCGTTTTCCTCGTCTTGGAAAAAAAAGCATCACAGCTTCTCAGCAGGGTGGTTATGAAAAGTAATAATGATAACATGCATGGAGGGATGATATACAGTAGGACGTTAATAAGGGTCTGGCACGTTTCTCCTCCTCTTGCAACACACACCTTCCTTCAGCCACTCCCAGGTTTACCCTCTTCATCCTGGTCATTGGCTGAAAGGCCTCATGGCTGGCTGCCTCTGCCTAGGTCAGGGATTGACAAACTCTTTCTGCCAAGGATCAGAAAACAAATACTTCAGAGAGCAATTAAGTGTTTCTCATAACGACTCATCTTTGCTGTTGTGGTGCAGAATTAACCATAGATGATATGTAAATGAGTGACTGTGGCTGCGTTCCAATAAAACTTTATTTATAAAAACAGGCAGTGGGCCAGATTTGGCCCACAGGTTGAAGCTTGCCTACTTTTGTCCCAAAGCTTCAAGTACAAACAAACTTATCTCTCAGGGGACTTCTCCAGGTTGGGCTCACATTGTCCATCCAATCAGGCTTATAATTGTTCTCTTAAATGTTTCCCATCCCTATCAAATAAAACTTCCTTTCATTATTTGCTCATGAAGTCTTCAGTCTTGCCCCCAAGACTTTGCCTGTGCTTTCCCTGCTGCTAAGAACAACATCCCATTTCCTCCCTCCCTACACTTCCACAATCCCACCTCTAGTTAATCTCCTAGGTTGTCTTATAAAATAAAGGGCTCAGATCAAGGTATTTTGATACAACATCGGGTGGGGGGGCATCCTTCAACATCCTGCAAGGCTGAGCTCAGGTCAGCTGTCCACAGGAATTACTCCCTTTGCAGAAATCCTACATCCATTTCCACTGATGCCAGCATGACCTTCTTGTGGACCCCTGGGTTGCACTGGTGTCCCCTTTTGGACAGCCTTTCTACAGACCCCTCAGCCTTTCTACATCGAACTCACAACTACTTGCACTTCATCCTTCCATCCTGTTTGGTATCTTCGGGACTTCCTGCACATATGGATCTGGAAATTCTCCAGCATTATCTCTGCAAGTGTTACTTCTCTCTCAGCTCGCTATATTTTAACCTCTCTATCACATTGTCCTTGTCTTTTATCTTGTCATGCTACCCCCCCCCCCGCCCCTCCATTTTTTGGCTTTTCTTATTAGTTGGAGTAATTTCTTCAAATCTCCCTTCTAATTCATTCATTCTTTCTTTATCTGTGTCTAACACAACCATGGACATTTTAATTTAATTCTTCCATTTTCAGATGTTCTTTTTGAGTCCTTATAAACATCTGCCTCTAATTTTTTGTAGTTTCTTATTCCTTGATCATTTTCTTCCATTCCATCTTTCAAGTCTTTAAACCTTTCATACATAGTCAGTTTATGTATTTAGTTTATGTATTTAGTCAGTTTATGTATATACAGTTTATGTATTTAGTCAGTTTATCTAATTATTTTAATATTTGCAATCTTTAAGGATCTAAGTCACTGCTTTTCTGTGGGGACACTTTGCCCCTCTGGGGACATGTGAAAATGTCTGGAGACGTTTTTGGTTGTCAAAACTGGTGTGTGTGTGTGCGCGCGCGCACGCACGCGCTCGTAGGCATACGCCATTGGCATCCAGCGGTAGAGGTCAGGCACGCCGCTAAACATGCACAGACAGCCCCCACAGTAAAGAATAACCTGGCAACGTGTCAGTAGCTCTGAGGTTGAGAAACCGTGTTTGAAATCTGTTGCTTGTTGTCTCTGCTGACTCTTGCTCATGGTGACTCATTGCTGTGAGTGTGTTTTTTTATAGGTTTTCTTTGGTAAACCAGATCGCCTCTAGAAAGGGTTTGCGTTTTTGCGTCTTCCAACCACCAGGGGGCACCACCAACCTTGGGACCACTTTCCTGTTTCCAGCGTTGTGGGAGGAGGCGGTTCCCTCATCACCGCAGCAGCATGGATTCAAACCCCAGACTCCCAAGAGAGCCGGAGCTGTGAAATTGTGTGCATTAGTGCTGGATGACCTGGGGCCGACATTCACCGTCGCTTTGGGTTGCCCCGCCTCCGCCGATTCACGAAGATCTGAGCCTGGGCGCGCGCGCGAGCGCCGTCTCAGCCCCGCGTGTGCTTAGTCCACTCCCCACGGTGTGCGCACGCCTGGGACTGTGCCGGAGCATTTTGCCCCATATCGTTTCCTAGAAGCGAGTAGACAACGGATAAATGCAAAAGCTGGCGTGGGAACAATAGTTTTCCAAATCTTCATCCAGTTGTGCCAAACATGGAAACTATTTGGCGTCATCCAGGCTGGCCTCAGGGGCGCCCTCACCCCCTTAACTCAGCTGTGACCACGGTGTGCTCAACCAGGAGAAGACAGAACCGTCCGGAGACGCAGGCACAACGTGGTGGCCTTATATTGTCTGAAATGGTTTTTAAAAAACGTAAGACTTGGGGCGCCTGGGTGGCTCAGTGGTTTAAACCTCTGCGTTCGGCTCAGGTCATGATCTCAGGGTCCTGGGATGGAGGCCGCATCAGGCTCTCTGCTCAGCGAGGAGCCTGTTTCTCCCTCTCTCTCTGCCTGCCTCTCTGCCTACTTGTGACCTCTCTCTCTGTCAAATAAATAAATAAAATATTAAAAAACAAACAAACAAAAAACCAAAACGTAAGACTTCATCAGGGGTCATCTTGGGTTACAGTCCCTCCCCCACACGGTCCCTTACACACAGTTTCAAAATCCAGAAAGATCTCTAATACCAAAAATTGATTTTGTCAGTTCAGCACAGACTCATTCAGGAGCAGAATCTGACTTCAATGACCTGCGGTTTTGCAGTCTTCATATCCAGTGTGAGCATTCGTGCACTGTGATGCAGAAATACTGTGTGTGACTCTAAGGCACCAGGAGTACTCTGCTGGGAGCACTATGCAGCAGACAAATTTTGTACACAAGCACTTACTAAAACGGTAAAACTTCTGATTTTCAAAACACATCTGGCTCCCAGGGTTCTGAGTAAGGAGTTGTTGGCCCACCTTATGGAGTTTCAGAGAAAGGGTCCCTCACCACCACCCTCACGCTCACCACGCATGTGAGAATACAGATCAGCACTCACAGTTCAACTACCTAGCACTGAATTTTTTTCAATGTGATACGAGAAAGACCTTCATCCTAGCCCAAGGCATATAAGGTAAGAATTGTTACCCCATTTCCCAGATAGGGAAGATGAAGCTCAGAATGCCTGTGTGATCAGTTCACGCCACACAGCTAGCAGGGAGCGAGGTTCAGAAGCAAAGTCGTCTCCTTTAAAACTGCTTCCTCTCCCAGGACTCTGGGTTCCCATCTGTACCCTTCACATACATTCTGCAGGAAAGAAGCGGGAACAGGAATATGTGTACACACACACACAAACACACACATGTGTGCTCGCATATATAGACACAAGAATTAACCAGAAATTAGTGGAGGAGCCTGGGAACAGGGTGGAGGGTATTGGCACGGGAGTAAAGCTTTTCCAAATGGGATTTTTAATAGTTATGTGTTTTTAACCATGTCCATCATTTATATGTTCAAAAAAAATCAAATTACAGAAAAAATTAAAAAAGAAACTCCCTAGATGGTGCACAAAACATAAACAGGTGAACCTAAGCTATGAATTAAGTTGAGAACCTAGCCATGCAGCAAAGACAATGATTTCAAATAACGTGGAAAACATACGCTGACCGTATACTTGCGATGGAATATGTTCCCAGGACAAATACAACTCTAGAGAAGTCTTGAGCTTTGCTTAGTAGGCTTGTTACTATGCATGTTGTAACATAAAGCTAGGGCCTATATCAATGTTATTAGAAACCAAGATTTTCTGTGTAAGAGACTAGAGATTCACTTATTAACAACAAACAACAAAGAGTTAAAAACCACCCAGAATGTTCAGTTTTATTTTAGAGGTCAGGAGGGGCAGAGAGAGAGGGAGAGAGAGAATTTTAAGCAGACTCCCATTGAGTGTGGAGCCTGATGCAGAGCTTGACCCCACGACCCTGAGATCATGACCTGAGCTGAAATCAAGAGGCAACAACTTGGGCGCCTGGGTGGTTCAGTGGGTTAAGCTGCTGCCTTAGGCTCAGCGGGGAGCCTGCCTCCCTCTCTCTCTCTCTGCCTGCCTCTCTATCTACTTGTGATCTCTCTCTGTCAAATAAATAAATAAAATCTTAAAAAAAAAAAAAAGAGTCAACAACTTAACAGACCGAGCCACCCAGGCGCCCAGAGAATGTTCAGTTTGAGTTGGTAAGTCGCCATTTGCAAGCCGCAATGTGATTCTTGATTCTGGTTGGGACCATCCATAGATGCTAAAACCAGTGAGTGAAGGGTGTTGGGGGGTAGGATATCTGTGCAGTGATGAAGATCTTTTCCCCAGATTATGTACTAATTAAAAAGGGAGGAAACGTACACGGGAGAGATTCGGTGGTCACGAGTTTATCCCAGCTGACCTTCATTAAGTCATAGCATGACAACTGGCCAACAACCCAGGCCTCCTGATGTGAGGAACACGGGATTATCCATGCAGTGTTCTCACCCAAGACTTTAACCTTCGACCCCAACTGCCCGTGCACAGGATTTACAGGGCAGAGAGGGACAGGCTGGATGACACCAAGCAAAAACAATCAGGGAAATCCATGGTGAGAGCCTTTCTGAAATACCGATGTTACCGGGTTGGGGGAAGCCAAGGCCATTTTCGTATGAAAGAGACCTGATACCCGCACATCACGTGGGAAACTTCCTAAGATCCTTCTGAAAACAAACGGAAGAGCCAACAAACAAAAAGCATGGAAGAAATGTTTGGGGCAATTGGGAAGGGGCTACGGACTAGAAGTACAGCTGCATGGCCCTGCGGCAGGGGGGATGGATTTGTTACTGTGTCCAACATCCTCAGAGCGGATGGGAGCAGAACAACAAGGAGATAAGTGTCCTGGGCACCACAGCACGTCTTCCAGAATCTCAGCAAGAACACGTGTTTACAGAGCAGGATAAAGCAAGTATGTCAACAATACTAAAATTGTCCCATGGGGCCAGACCTGGGGTGAGGCCAGCAGGGTGCCTCGGGTGCAGTTCTCAGCGGTGCACCTACCCAGCCTGGGGCCGGCGTCTCCTTCCCCGTGCACCAAGGCAGCCCCCGGGCCTCGCCCCGGTTCTTGCCCGGGAACGGGAAAATGGGTGCTCATTATGTTATTCTGTCCATATTTCTGCATGTTTAAAAATGGTGAAATAATCCGTATGTCCAGCCACGGACAAATGCAGTGGAATATGATTTAGTCGTAAAAAGGTATAAAGGACGGAAGCGTGCTGGAAGCCAGAAAGCCTCGGGAAGAGTATGGTCAGGACGAGAAGCTGGACTCAAAAGACCACGCGATGTAGGCTTTCTTTTGTCTGACCTACCCAGAATAGGCAGATTTAGAGAGACAGAAAGGAGATTTGGGATTATGGGGGGTTGGAGGAGGGGCCTGTGAATGGGGAGAGATTATTTGATAGGGAGGGGGTGTCTTAACAGGTGCTGAAAAGTTTCCAGAGTCGAGAGAGCTGCTGGCCACCCGACCTTGTGAGTGCACTCTCTCCCACTGACTTGGACCTGAAAATGGCTAATTATGTGTCCAGTGAATTTCCTCCAAAAAATTAACCGCAGCAAAAAGCTGGAGAACATGGTGGTCAAAAGTCAGGTGTAAGGCTGATGGCTTTTCAAAAGCAATTAAAATTGTACCCATCTGCCCACAAAGGAAGATTTCTTGGAATGTCAGTGTGTGGCAAGGTGGCCAAAGCAGGGACAGGAGGCAGGTGCTGTGGCTAGCAGTGGCTGTCACCTGGCTGTTTCCCGACCGTGGTGCATTCCATGCCCCCTCTTGAACCTGGGCTTCTGCTCTCCAGTAGGTTCTAGGTCTGCTCGGGCCCCGCAGCAGCTGCCAACCTTAGCCTCCACCCGGGACGCGGGCCACGCACAGACAGGCCACACAGAGCAGGTGTGGCTCCCCTCGTTCCTCCCGGCACCTCTGGGCCTCGGCTGAGAGTATTGCACGGAAATATTCTCCTGTTCTGGGAATTTGCTAGCACCATTCCTGACCTGACTCCAGGAGCTGGGTTCCTTGTGGGTGACTCAGGGGTGCCAAGTGTCCCATAGGTGATGTTGATCCGGCTGGGAGGTGTGGATGATGAAACAGTTTCTGGCTGGGGCGGCACCTGCCTCTGGGTCTCCTGGGGTTCCAGGAGCCATGCTGCCTGTGACTTTGACCTACAGGAGGAGAGTTGTGTGCCTCTGTTGGGTGTGTGTTATAAAAACAGTGGAACCACCAACACTTGCCGAGCACTCCCTCCATGCCAGTGGCCTCCTGATGGCCCTCTGCCCTGGCGACTGTTATGGGTCCCTATCACCTAAAGGAGAGGGAGAGTCTGACAGGTTAGGTTAGTTGCCCAAGGCAAACCCAGCTGGTGAGGGGTGGGGCCAGGATTCAGACCCACAGTGTCTTGTCCACCCCGCAGGGTGGGGGACCCCAGATCTGCTCAGGCGGTGAAGGGGCAGCAGGGGACCTGTTGTCTGTTGAACACCTGCCATGTACCACTCCACGAAGCTGAGTCCAGAGGTTCTCACTGCATGGTTGCAAGTGACCCCCTGCAGCAGGCATTCCGTGCTTGTGACCATTTCCCAGGTCAGGGGGTGGGGTGGGGAAACTGAGGCTCAGAAAGATCATGTTGCCCAGTACCACACGGCCAGTAAGCCAGCAGGGCAGGATTCCAGCAAGGTCCACCTCAAGTCGCGTGAATGACCCCCCGCTTCCCAGAGGCGAGTGCCTGTCGGGGTTTTGATTTTGGCTCTCCCCTTCCACGGGCTTCTTCAACGAGCATTTCAGCCTCGGGAGAAGACAGGAAAGGAAGGGGCTGTTTCTGTCTAGGAAAATGCGCAGGGCCGGGAGGTGTCCTGTGCGGGCAACAAGCTGAGCAGAAGCCTGTAGCGTAGCGTGCGTCTCCTTGACAAGCCTGACAGGGACGTCAGGACCCCCAGCTGCCGTGACCTCTCCTCACTGGAGGAACAGGGGCCTGGTTTTGATGCCCCATGGAGGATGGAGGTGATGGAATTTTCCAGAAGGGAGGCCACCCACTGCAGTCTGGCTACCCACAAGCCTGGAGCATACATAGTTCTCCAAGGACTCCAGGGCAAGGACACAGGTGCCTTCAGGGTCCTCTGGTCACCTAGAGCTAGGGCTCCCCTTTCTCCGGAGGTCTCCACCAAACAGGGTTGGGCCAGGACAGGGCTGAGGAGACAGGAAGCCCCAGCCTTGTTGTTTCTGAGTGTCTCTGTGGGCATGTGTTGGGGTCCATCCTGTGGAGAACCCACCTCTCCCGTGTGCTGGGCGAGAGGTCCAGCTCTCGGAAACACCCAGGCTCCAGATACCTCTGGCCGCTCCCACTCACCAGTGTGAACCACTCACTTCCTCCCCTGCTCAAACAGAGCAAAACAGGCTAAGTCTGGTCTAAACCAGTTCCTGTCAGTCTCTGCACCCCTTCAGGTCCTGGCCCATCTACTCTGGGCATGGCTGCTCTGGAGGCGAGACCCTTTTCTGGGGCTAGACGCTGATGTCACCCCAGGTCATGGGAAGGGTGCTCAGGGTTCCAGTCCTGGGCTGGAGGGAGGCCCCAAGCAAACTCTCTGAGGGAGGGAACACGGCAATGGCTTGAGTGGTGAGTAGTTAATGATGCCGAGCAGCAGGCCGTCTGTCCTCCCTCCTCCTCCACAGAGAGCAGGCTGGGCTTGCCACGGGGATGCATCTGTCATTTAAGGGTAAAGCTGGGTTCCCATGACCCCCTCTAGGCTTTGGGATCCAAACCAATGGGTCAAGCACTCACTTGGAATCCAAGGTATGAGAGTATGAGGGTGGAGTAGAGGACCTTGAATGGGGCCTCCAGCCCAAAAGGAATATATAAGGCTTTGTGGCATGGAGGGGGACCCCAGGCCTCTCTCCTAGGAGAAGGAGCAGGTCCTAGGACTGAGGCAACTAAATTCCAGGGAGGCACCCTCCTCTGCCTGGACATGCCCTTCATCCTTCCCGTGCATGCATCCACCAACTGCCTGCTGTATGCCGGGCTCAGACCTAGACTTCGGGAGCAAGAGATAAATTAAGGCATTGGTCCCTTTCCTCACAGCCTGGAAGGGAAACAGCCAGGAAAATAAATGATCTTGGCAGAAGTGTGTGCAGAGCAGATGACGGTATAGTCATAACTGGTGGGGGTGCTGGGGTGAGTTCTCACCCAGGGAAGTCTTCATAGAGGAGGATATTCAAGCAGGTTCCTGAAAGATCAGTCAGGCCAGAAGGAAAGAGAAAAGCATTATGGGCAGAGGACCTGGTAGGTGCAAAGGCACTGAGGTATCAGAGTTGAGGGTGTGATATGCCTGGCAAACTTTCTGATGGTTCAGCCATGTCCATGGGATAGACAGAAGGTGGTGATGCTGAAAAAGTAGGCTGGTCCAGAGCGAGCCAGCCTTAAACACCATGCCACGGAAGGAAGACTGTGGTCCCACGGAGAGGGCGAGGAGGTGAGGAGGCGCTGCCGGAACATCCACACGCTGACTCTCACGGCAGGCAGCCTGCAGCCCAAGACCCACGCAGCAGAGCCCTGTCCCCAAGCAGGCCTGGCACGAGAGGAGGGGCCCAGCCTGAGCTCATCTCCGGTCTCGGCATCCCCCGTCCCAGCCCTGAGCAAGTGAGTTCTCCCAAGGGAACTGAATGTCTCCACTCAGGAACGGCCCCATGTGCGCTATTCCCAGAGCGGAGGGCCAGCGGTCTGCTCCTGCCCTCCGTTGTCACTGCTGGGCCGCGCGTTATCTCCCACTTTGTGCTGTCACCTTGCATTACAAAACCTGCAGAAGTTCTCCGAATCAGCTCACGGGTTATCGTGCTCCCCACAACCTCCGGCCTGGGCCCCGGGGGCCTGAACCACAAGGTAAGCACAGCCCGTCAGCCTGGCTGGCTGGTCTTGCCACACTTCCTTTTCTCTCTTTCTTTGGCTTTTTCTTTCTTCTTAAAGATTTTATTTATTTATTTATTTGACAGAGAGAGAGAGAGATAGTGAGAGAGGAAACACAAGCAGGGGGAGTGGGAGAGGGAGAAGCAGGCTTCCCGCTGAGCTGGGTGCCCTATAAGGGGCTCCATCCCAGGACCCTGGGAATATGATCCAAGCCCAAGGCAGATGCTTAATGACTGAGCCACCCATGTGCCCCTCTTTGGGTTTTTCTAAATCTTCGAAACTGAACTGGAGCAGGGCAAGGCCTGGGGGTGACAAGGAGAGCCACTGAGGCCACCCCAGCAAGGGGGCAGGTCAGGGCAGGCCCGAGGGGCTCTGTGTGGAGGAGGGCTGGGCTGGAAGTGGGAGCAAAGGGCTGGAGCAACCTTCTCTCCCCATGGAGTTCCTTCTGGGTTCCAGAAAGTACCCTCTCTCAGGAGAGCAGAGAAGGAAGGGGATAAGGAGCTTAGGCTGGTATCAGACCTGGCAGTGTGGGCTGAGGACAGCCAGAGCCAGCAGGAGCGGGGTCTGGTTCTTACTATTTTATATGCCCCCAGAAGATGCTCCCAGAAGAAGATATGTGTAAGTCTGCATAGAGTTTCCGGGGGTTCAAGGTGCTCCCTCAGGAAGAGGGAGGGAGCCCGGGAAGGGCTTCCTGGCCTCCGAGTGAAATCCTGGTCCTTACCTATCAGCCCTCACCCCAGAGGCAAGGTTCCCAGAGCAGGACCAGGAAATTCTTGACTCACTTAGGGTGAGAGCAATTTTAGAGAAAATGGGATTTTTTTTTTCCTCCTAAGCCCAACACAAAACATGTGGGCTTCAGGGATTCCCTGCTTCTCTTCCGTTTGTCCTTAGCATCTGTACTCTGGCACGCAGAGTGACGGCGCAATGTCCTCAACTAGTGACCCAATGGCAGCTAAAGCAAGGCAGTGACTAGCAGTGTGTCACAAACAGGTCCCAGCTCTACACATCTATCCCAACGTAACATATAAAGCTAGTCTTCGAGTCCTATCAAATGGACATAAATGTTGACTTCTCACCGTGATTACAAAAGGGGCTCCTGCTGCTATGAAATCTGAAGAGAGACGACACAATGGCCACCTTGCGTGTGTCATCAGTGCGACCCCGACTGCTATGTTAACTTGAATAAGCATTAATTAAACTTTTTTTCCCAAAGATTTTATTTATTTGACAGAGAGACACACAGCGAGAGAGGGAGCACCAGCAGTGGGAGTGGGAGAGGGAGAAGCAGGCTTCCCACTGAGCAGGGAGGCCGATGTGGGCCTCGATCCCGGGACCCTGGGATCATGACCTGAGCGGAAGGCAGAAGCTTACTGACTGAGCCACCCAGGTGTCCCTAATGAAACTTTTATTTAAGAAACTTTTTAAAAATCATGTTGCAATTTGGAAGTGCAATTAGGCAGGATAATATTTGAGGGGAAAAAACCCACCCTACTAAAGCAGTGTTGGAGCAGGTGCCCACCTCCCTTTTTCTAAAAGACACATTCTTGCTCCAGATAGGACCTCTCTGTTCCATTCTGCAGCCTTTAGAGGCTGTGTCCAGGGCCTCGGTGGGAGAAACAGCCCTGACGTGTAGCAGCCTATAACCTTGGGGACGGACCATCACCTTCTCTTTCCAGGCAGGAACTCGGGCTGCCCAGAGGCACAGTCACCTGCCCCAGGCCTCCCCAGTGTTTGAATGTGGGCCCACGTCACTCCGGAGCCACTGTCCTTTCAACGAAGCTGTGTCCTTTCTGACACCGCTGGAAAGAGTGAAAAGAGAGTGCGAGGCAGAGAGGACCAGACAGCGTGATAAATACCCACGACCGAAGTGGACGTGGTTGAAAGGATGATCAGTCATGTCTTGGACCCCTTGCCAGGCAGAGAGACCCAGGGCGGGCACCAGACTGCTCCTCCTCCTGGTGGCCTCCTTGCTTGGTCACCAATCTCTAGTCCTTTTGTTTCAGTCCTCCTGACGCGGGTGGGTCTGAAAAGTCGTGTGGCCTAGGAAAGGGAATGCGTGTCCTTGAGAACCCACTGGGTGCTGGGTGCTGGGTGGCCCGTGGTGAGGAAACTCCGTGCTACCAGGCCCATTGCACGCATTTCGGGGAACCTGAATTTGCTAAGCGAGTGGCGGCCTCTGGCCTGAGCCGCCAGAATCCTGACGTATCTCCTCCCTAGACTAGAGCCTAGTCTCTCTGGAGTGTTCTTTCTACACAAGGGGACTAACAAGAGTGCCTCCATGACCGGGATTTTGCGAAGACGTTCTTAGAGCACACATGGCGCATGATAAGGGCTGCACGAAGGCCAGCCATGGCCACTACTGGCTGGGACTGAGCCCCAGGTCGGCCTGCCTCTCCAGCCCCAGAGGACCCAGCGCTGCATTCCTGCTTTATGGTGTACAAGCTGTGTTTCCTTGGACCTGTCGCTTCCCTTGGCCCTCGGCTTCCTTTACTGCCCAGGGGAGATGTTACTTTACATGGCGGTCGTTGATTCTCAGTGGGTTAGAAGTGAAAACATTTACTAAACTGTTAAGAATAACATGTAGAGTTAAGTGTTAGCTGGCATTTTGATAGGAGTTGGCCAGGGTTTTAGGGTTAGTCCATGTTGCCTTTGGGGTTCAAAGTGGAGAACGCTAACCCCTGACTCCCTCGGAGACCAGATCGAGGAAAAGTTCAACGCACGACAAATGCACAGAGACTCAGGAAAGAAGGGGATAGGAAGGGAAGTTGATAGCATTGACACCTACTTTATATGTCATCGAAGGACAGGTGTTTCAGGGATACAACCCAGGCGGCCCGGCCCCCCAGCCTGGGACTGAAAAATCTCAGCCCCTTTGCTTTCATTGGCTCCCACTGTCAGAAAGGAGTGTTTGCTGGGTATTTTGGCGTCTTGGAGGCTGTCCCTTTTGGTATCTGCCCCAGCCTTCCTCTCCTGCTGTCGTCTCTGTCTCTGCCCACCGTCCCTACCCAGGATGACCCCTGTTGTACGAGGGGGCCATCCCCAGCCAGGGTATCATACACGGGAACACAGAACGTTCTGGGAAGAGGACGGAAGGGTGCACCTCTCTTGGCTTTCATGCCACAGGCTCTGTTTCCGTCCACAGTCCTACAAAACCTTTTAACTTCTGACTCCAAGCTTCTAGATTTCAGAGCTCAGCCCAGTCCCAGGGACCCGATGACAACAGGCCCCATATTGTCTCTCTTCCTCTGCTCTCCTCTCAGACCAAGCCGCCAATCCAACATTTTCTTTTCTCCCTTTCTTACGGAGAGGGAGATCATATCAGTGGGCAGCAAAGATATGGGAGAACGTTGGTAGGGGTACCATCTGCCCTGATCGTGTTTGCGATCAGGCTCAGCAATTTCCAAATTCCATGCTGCCTCCTTGCAAAGATGCTGTGAGATAGATATTATTCACCCGTTTTACAGATGGAGACATTGAGGCTCAGAGAGGAGAAGCTGGGCCAAAGATTCTCGACTAGGGAGTGGCTGAACTGGCTTCCAGGTGCAGGGCCGTTTGGTACCACCCTGCATCCAAAAGCTAAGGGAGGAAGCCCTGGCCTGGGGACAGGTAGCAGGGGTCTCTGGGGCCCTTCCCACTGGCCACTCAGGCATTAGCGGATGGGCCCATCCCAGCTTCGGCTTTCTTTATGCCTGCCCTTGAGAAAGTCAAGGAATTCACCCTGTACAGACACCCAGGCTCCCCCAGAGCCTTCTAGTGCCGTTCTGAAGCTAAGCAGGGTTCGTATTTGTACGGGAGGGTCTTCTAGTGGCACTAAAATGAGGGAGCCCAGGGTCAAGATGGACTCTAAGTTCTTGCTTCTCAGTGATGAAGCAGCCTTCACCCGGGCCTGTGGGAGAACTTCCCCCACCCTTTCTTTCCACCCGTTCCTCCTTTCTCATTCCGAGTCTTACATGCAAAGAGCCCACCTCCCGTCATTTTCTTCCCTGCCCTTTGTGTCTCGGAACCCTTAAATCACGTGCCACGGCGACCGTTTTAGCATAAGAAATTAGATTAATTTTCATGCTCCAACTCCAGATGTAAATGCCTTTATTAATAATTTAAAGCACATTTATTTATGCAGTTTGATATTTTTTAGGTTCAGGGAAGCAATTAAGTTCTACTCAAGTCGTGGATCAGCAGATGGCATGTTCTTCGCCCTCTGTCCCTCCAGAGCCGGGGGGAGCAATCGTGCAGGCCAGGCCGGGCCAGGTGGCTCCCTTCACCTCCTGCAAGCCCCCCCCCCCACCACCCCGCCTCTGGGAGAGCTGTGCCTTTGAAATTGAGGGGACCCTAGCTATTTGCTCGGCCCGTTCCTAGAAAGGCCAGTCTCTTCCTCAGAATGGCCCTGCGTTCTCACACTTGAGCTTCCGAGGTCCCAGCCACTAAAAGTTGCCTCACCCAGTTCCCGGGGAGATGTCAGCATGGAAAAGCCACCTTGAGCTTTGACCTCCAAAAGCGGTTCCTCATCTGTGAAGGTCTCCCGGCTGGCGGCGGAGCGCGGGACCCCTTCCGAGCTGGTGAGTGTGGACACCCTGCTTGCTTCTCTTCACTTTTGTTTCCTTATCTGAACAAGGAGCCACTTCATAGGGCTGCCAGGGACCGAGACTGGGCAGCAGGATAACATGCCACAATGCTTAGCCAATCTGCACTGGCTCTTTCCGGCAAGCCCGGCCGGGCCCCCTCCTCAGGCCTTCACTTGGGCAATGTCCCCAGCCTGTAACGCCCTCCCTTCACGCCTCCAGGTCTCGACTCCAGCCCACGCTTGGTAAGGCAGGTGTTTTCTGCTCACTCACTGCTTGTCGCGATCAGAAGAGCTTTGGTGTGCCTGGTGTCATTTTACCCTCAGGAACCATACTTGACACAGAGATGGAAGGCAAGGTCCCGGGCGACATAACTTCCTGGAGACAGATCAGGATTTAGAAGTGGGTTCGGGATCCCTGGCTCTCCATCCTGAGTCCGGGGCGCCGGGGACAGGGTGACATATACTGTGGGTGGGGATGGGGCACGCCGTGATGCCTGGGGCTCGTCTCCAGCATCTCACGCTCGAGGGGCACAGAGAGAAGCCGTATCCCCGGGGACCCCGCTCTGCTCAGCACACACTGTGTGTTGAGAACAGACGAGAGGGGTCGAGGCTGGAGCCTGGCTGTGAGGTCTGGGGCGCATGTCACCCTGATCTCAGGTTCCGACATCTGAGCTTCTTCACCCATGTTCGTCCACGGAGTGGAGCCCGAAGCCACGCTTGACTTGGCTCTCCCGCATCTCCCCCTGCAATGCACTGCCCAGCCATGCCGAACTCACCTCCCGACTTTGTATCTCTAGGACATGCCTCCTTCTCTTCCCCGCACTGGTACCCTCCCTCTAGAGCATCCTCATCCCCTCTGGGCGCAGGCGCCGGCTCTGGACAGGCCTTCTGCTGCCATCTCTTGCCCCGCGGAGCCAGTCTCCCGCCCGCCTGCAGGGGCAAGCTTTAAGGAACATAAGCGTCTCTCCTCCCCACCTAGTCCCAGTGAGGAGCTCCACAGGCTTCTCATTACATCAGGATCAAGGCCCAGTGTTTTATCACACCCATCACTCACCCCACGCTGTGGCCCTCACCCACGACACCGCCACCCCTGGCTGTTTAGCTTCAAAGCCACACCAGCACCACTGCCCTGTCCCTTTTCCAGAACTCATCGTGCACCTTGCCCCTGGCTGTTCCTTCTGCGGGGCCCTCTCCTCCCCAGCCCTCCACCCTCGGTTTAATGCCAGATTGTCGTTCCTGCCTCTGGGACCCCCAGAATAAATCCGCTGTCCCCCTTATCAGAAGCTCTCCTGTCACCCCTTTCTTGCCTATCGCAGTCCCCGTCCTGGCGCGCGATCCTGCAGTCATGTGGGCTTGGTCACCACCCACGCCCTCCGCTTGCGCGCAAACTCCACAAGGTGGGACGCCCTATCCGTCTCCCTGCCCACAGTGTGCCGGGTGCCTCACGTGGTAAGTGGCACACAGTGGGTGCTCAGTGCATGTATGCGACTACAGAGAGAGCAAGGAACAGATGAGCGAGTCGGATGAGGCACTTGAATTACGTTCTCTGGCACTTCTGGCTTCAAAGCACTCACCTGAGATCAATCAGTTCAGCACGCGGTCTGCCCCGAGAACAGAGGGTGGCTCCTGAGTGCCCTCCCGAGGGATTACTCTGTTGGCTGGATTGCGCCTGGAGCTCCGCGGTTGTTTCTGCTCCCAGCCATCCATGTAGACAACATGCAGGGGCTGCGTGGGGGTGGAGGGGAGGGGAGACTGTCCCAGGTTTGGGGGAGGGGGTAAGGCTGCGGTCTCATACGGTGCCTGGAAGGCAGTGGGATTTGGAAATAGCCCGGGGCTGGAAGTCCGGAGGCTGGGCCCTGCAGAGTGCGGGTCTGCGCTGACTCCGAGTCTCTGGGAAACGCTGGGAGCCTCAGTCTCATGCTCTGGGTGGGGACAATCTCTACCTTTCCTGGCGAGGACGTAAGTCCAATGCCGTGCAGGGCGGCAGAGGGACAGGCTGGGCCGTGCACTTTGCGGGACAGGCTGGGCCGCGCACTTTGCTTCGTAGCCTTCTTAGCACGTGGCACGGTCAGAGGCCATCTTACTTCTTCATCCATGGACCTGCCCCCCGCAAGAAGAATAGAAAGTCCGAGAGCGGGGAGTACGCACGGTGCCCTGCTCACTATCAGTGTCTCTCCGGCACCCAGCACAGTCCCTGAGCTTTCACGGTTCCCTAAATACGCTTTGAAAATGAAGATGGAGGGAGAGGCACTTGACCCTTGGACAAGTGGGGGGTGAGGGACAAGGAAAGGAGGGAGGTGTGATCTAGGGTTACCCTTGGACTGAGGAGGGAACCAAGGTTGTGCCTGAGACAGGACAGATGTCCGTGGTGGAGAAGGATGGCGGTCGCCAGAGTCTGGGAGAAGAGATGACCATGGTGGTGCCCCGTGCAACTGGGGTCCAGTCTAGACAGCGGGCATTGGTGTGGGCACCAGTGGAAATGGCGTTTTCCTCAGACCTGGCTCTGATTTTAGCTTCTGCCATCAGCCCCTAAGTGACTCTGGATAAGTTAGCCAACCTCTTTGGGATCCCGTAAGGGACAGGAAAACCGAATGTGGCGGGGGTTCATTTGTGGTTGTTGTGCCCCTCCCTTCTAGAAAGGCCCTCTGAGGGAAGAGCCACGTGCAGGTTTGGGTGGGTGGTTTCCAAGGAAAGGAAAGCCTGTTTTCACTTTGGTAACACTGGGGCTATAGTCTAGTGAGCCTTCACAGCAATTTCTTTTGACCTCAGGACCTTATCTGGGGGAAAGAAGAGACTGGTGGCCTTTTTCTGTTGGAGGGCCAAAGTGGGTGGGAGTAGGGCTTGGACAGAGAGACCAGTGGAAGGACACAGAGAAAGGCCGAGGGTGGGAGAAACAGACTTCCAGCCTGTCCCTTGAGTTGAGTCTCCACTGGGGCTGTGGGCCCAGGGGGCTGGCCTGAAGTCTGGGTCTCTGGGTCGGGTCCCCAGCTGGCTTTCCCCAGGGGCGTGGTCACATCATGGTGCCCTGCTCCCCCCCACCGTCCCGCCTGTCCCAGACCTGCCATAAATGGGAACTCAAGACTTCCCAAACTCCCTGCCATCAGATAGCCATGTGGCCGTCCCTGGGCAAGGTGCTCTAGGCACGGTCAGCCTGGGAAGCACCAGGCCCGAGGGTACCCTAGCTGGGGTTGGAGGGGTAGCCCTCACTGTTTGCATGTAAAAATCGGGATGGTAGCAAGTGTGTGGGTAGTACCTACTTCCTTGTTTAACGTGTGCGGCTCAGTACCTTCCAACCGTCACCCTGAGGGTTCTCTGTCCTGGAGAACAGGGTGACTGGGGTAAGACAAGCCACCCACTGAGCTTCATTTGAGAATTGGGTATCTCCTCTGTGGAGTTATGATATGGAAGAAATTTCTAGTAGGCAGAAGACACAGGGAAAGAAAATTCCCTGCCCTTTCCTTTGCCCCCAGACCCTGAAAACTGCGGGACAGGGGACAAGGCAGCCTGAGCCCCTCCTGCGTTCCAGCTCCCACATCTCCTCCAGACCGGCTCTCTAGGGCTTAGGCTCCCCTCGCCAGCCCTGTCCCTGCCTCACCTGCCCTGAAGTGCGGCCGCCAAAGTGTTGACATGCCCCTGACATATTCCCACTCAAGGAAGCCGCTGGCTGAGTGTGACGCGGGACCCGTGCTGAGCTCCTCTCTCCTCTCGTGATTGTCACTCGTCACTCAGCTGACTCCCACAGGCAGGCCCCTCTCCCAGCCAGCTGGGGCGGGGGGCGGGGGGCTCTGGGGAGCTGTCCCTCCGGGCTGACAGGACAAAGCCGGGTTTGCACAGGGGTAGCTCCCTGCTGGGGACGAGCCTGAGACATGCCCTAGAAGCATAAAGTGACAAAGCCGAATGGGGTGGGAAGGCTTTCCCTGAACGCGTCAAGCCGAGGCATTGTCTGTCTGTAGGAGAAACTGAGGCCCAGAGGGAAGGCCTTGTCTGTGGTCGTTCCGGGGCAAGGACCAGACTCAGATTTCCTTCTACCAACGTCATTCAGGATGGGCTGAAGACTGGGCATGGTGGTGGGGAACACGGCTGAGGAAGACTCGGGCCCTGCCTCTGGGCTGGAGGGACCCCGTCCCGATCGCCTGAGTTTGGGGGGCCGGGCAGTTGTGTGGGGTGAGAGGCTGGGGCTCCCAGCTGTCAGCTCTATGACGCCCCCCGCCCCGCCTCAGGGCTCTGCACAGACCTGGGCATGCTGCAGGTCACAGCGGTGAGTCTGGGTTTTCGGGATCCCTCAGGAGTGCTGCCCGGACTTGCCTCTTGCTCTCTTCTCTGTCGCTTGCTGTCTCCCTGCGAAAGCACAGACAGCGCTTTAGGGAACCGGATCCACCCCTGTGACCCCACGGTCAGCGGATGGTCAATGCTACTTAGGTCGGTTTAACTATCCACTCTGTGTTTTCCAAGATGTGAATAGCTGGGCTCAGTTCCTGAGTCACTTCAACCTCTTCATTGTAAAAGATTGAGAGATTGGGGGAGGCCTGGGCCTTTATTCCCATGGAGCCCCGCATCTTCCCTCGCCGGTAGGTGGGGCCGATCTCTCCAGGAAGACTGCAGGGGAGTTCTGGAAGCAGCTCCCAGCCTCGCCCCATGCCTGGGACAGAGGGCTGGCCCACGCCCACAGCTGGGAAGGACGAGTCAATTCCTGGATGGCCCATCTGCTTACACGGCGTTTCCAGAAGCTGACTCTCTAGCTGTGAGCTTCCTCCTGCCTTGAGCAAAGTGTTGTGCTAGGTGCTCGGGGGTGGGAGGAAGACTGACCTCACTGAGCTGATTTGTGGGTGAGAGAGCTGACCCAAACTAGGACGGGCTGGTGAATGAGAGACCCGGTTGTGGCATTGGCCAATTCCCGTGGTATAAATATCCCCACCGTGGCCCATGTCTGGGTCCCAGTGTGACATCATTGGAAGAGATGCACAGAATCCATCTTGAGAGCCAGTGGAGGCTGGCTCCAGCCTGCCACCCAAACCAAGCCCCTGGTGAGGCAGTTTGAAAGATGCCCTAAAATAGTAGAAGAAACACAATTCTATGGGCCCTGGGTGGGGGAGCAGTACCTTCTGACTGTGCTTCCCTGGGGAGGCTGTAAGGAGCAGGTGTTGCTTGGTTTGGGCCTCAAGGGAGGATGAGGCTTTCCCTGAGAGAGCGATGGGTGGGAGGTCCTCTGGCTGTAGGGAGCGGCTGGAGCTGGGGAAGCGCCCCCACACCTGGCACGTATGGGACCAGTGGCCTGAGGCAGGACCATGGACACCCGATCACAGGAAGCCTTAGAGACTCTGCTGAGGAGTTTGTCCTTTGTCCTGTCATCAGTAGGGGAAAGAGTGGTGCCTCTTCAGCAGGTGAATGGCATGGTAACATTTGTTTTGCTATTTTTTTTTTGAATCCTGAATTTATCATTTTTTCCCCTAAAAAATGATTCATGTTCCTTACCCCCCCCAAAAAAAAATCAAGCCAGGCATCAAAGTACAAAAACCATGCCTTTTTAACATTAAGTGAACATTTCCCAACACATCTCCCTATATAAATAGACATAAGGTTAGACAGGTATAGTAGAGATTACAGGAAACCAGTAGAAAGAAACGTAAAGAAAATAAGAGAGAGACACAGAATTAACTAGTCTCTCTTCTTACATTGGATATCATCAGAATTGTGTCTCTTGGTTGGAGCCATGGCAGCCATTCTGCAACCATGAGGGAAGCTAGTTGACAGAGTGGGAATATGGAGAGAATACGAGTTTTTATGATGTCAGGTAACTGCTGTCTTTCCATCTAGATCACCATGGGACAACTCTGGTTTTCATATGTGTATGGTTTCCTCATCTACCTAGGTTCTGAACTCTCTAGCCTCAAAACTGAGTCATAATGAAGCAAGTCAGTGTGATGTAGTGTTTAAGAGCTCCAGCTTTGGATTCATTCATTCCCCAAATGTAGGCTCTTCAAACAATGGACATTGTTGCTTAAAGGAAATTTATTTTCTGGGGGAAAATTCTTTAAAGGAACCTGTATTTGAATTGAGTTCCTTATGGAGGAATGCTTAATCTCTTAGTGCCTCAATTTTCTCACCTCTGAAACATGAATAATTAAGCTCCTTGCAGAAATGTGAGCATTGCATCCGATCACATTGCAAATGGTTCCAGCCACCATGCTCAGGGACAGAAGGCACTCTGGCAGTGATGGTGAGGTCTACAAATGCATCTTTGAAAATACTAAGCATGCCCCTGGGTGGGGAGAACACTGTATTTCTGTTTCCTCAGCCCTCTCAGCAAAGACTGAGCTGACAATGAGCGCTGATGCCGGCAGAGTAATTTTGAGCATTTCTGTACTTCTCTATCAGTTCCTTTAGCCATAGAATATGATACATCAAGTAGAGGCTTGAGGAAGGTTGATGTCCAAACTCTAGTTTCCTTCTTTGTTGTTCCTCTTCAACACATATGCACACACACACACCCCTTTCTGAGCCCCAGAATCATTTAGGAGGAATTTTATAAGGAAGTTGTCCCTATGTCTGTCTGCAAGCCATCCTGTTCCCCGGCTGCAGTCACAGGGTCTTTGTCTTTCTCTGGATTCTTTTCCCAAATGTAGGCTCTTCAAACAATGGGCATGCTTGCTTAAAGGAAAATTACTTTCTGGGGGAAAAATACTTAAAAATGACAGTATGTATTAGACACACATCTAGTAAATCCTCTAGTAAATAATTAGATGTGTGCTGCTTTGAATACAAAGTGCCCCGTTTCTACAGACGGACAGCTACCTGGGCAGTCAGAGGGAGTGGGGGACAGAAGCAAAAGGAGAAAGCATGTTTTCCCTTTCTGTCTACTGTCGGGCTGGGAGGGGCCTGCCGGGCAGGCTGTGGCTGGGATGAGGGGAGAGGAAGCCAGAATTGGCTGCAGGGGCTTCCCGGCTTTGTCCAGGTGGCGAGTGAGTACACTTGTCCTTCTGTCCACTCGTGACCATCTCGGCTGTGCCTTCACGGGATTCATTTCCCAATTCCATTCTCTCCTCCTCTTCCCTGTTCTGTGCGGCGTCATTACAAGTATGTCCCTGAAATGTTACTTTCCTCATGTCACGCTCCTGCCTGAAGACCCCCGTACCCCACACTCTGTGTCCTATATCACCGGCCTGGCTTTCCAGGGCCACAGTACTCTCCAGCCGCTGCCGACAGCCCCATCTCCACGCTCTGCAACCATGCCCCGTCCCAGAAACCAACAGGCCCAGCCCTGGGTCACGCAGCCGGCTGGAGTCACATCTCTCTTAAAGGCCAAGTCTAAGCCTGAACTCAGTCCTAAAGCCATTCTCTCTGAACCCAGCATTCCTCTCTCCCACCCGTTCTTTCTCTCCCTGATGCTTCTTTCCATTTCACCTTCCTTGGTTTCTTGGGCTAGATGGTCAGTTGTACTCCACCGTCTTTGACCTGACTCTCCAGCTAGCAGGTGGTTTCCATGGCCCTTCCGGCCAGACAATCAATCCTTTATGGAGGCTTTCTGGGGCATGTCCTAGCTAGGACGACAGAGGCACGGACAGTGTCTGTGATCTGGGAAGAAGAGGCCATTCTACGATTCACTGAGAGCTCACTTTCCTCTGTGTGTGTGTGTGTGTGTGTGTGTGCACACGTGTGCCTGTGTGTGTGTATTTGCAGCGGGGAGTAGTGTTGGAGGGTGGGGAGAGTACAGTTGCACAGGAGAATAAAACGTTGTCCTTGAACCCTGGCAGCTAGCCAGAGGCCAGTCAATGGAATTTTATCCTTAATTGATTTATCAGATTAGCTTTAATGGAAGCCAGAGGAAGCAGGAGCAAGGCAAGAAGTGATTACAACAGAAGAGACTGCACTCAAGGATTCCTTTTGATCTTCAAACAACCCTGAGAGGGAGGGAGTTGCTCCTGTTGCCTCGCCTGGGAAGCAGGCTCAGAGAAGCTGACTGACTTTGCCGAGGTTACCCAGCTCTCGGTTGGGAGGCAGCGGATGAAAGTCCTGCAGAGCCACTGTGCATCCTGTGCTCACTGCTGAAAGGGGCGCTGACCCCAGGGCTGTGGTCAAGTCGCTTCCTGACTGTTGACCGCAAGTCCCTTCCACAGGGCAGATGAAAGCCATGCTCTCGCTCTGGACACCTTCCTCTGCCCGCCACCTCGTCCTGCTGGCCTCCCTGTGGTGGCTTGGGAGCATAAGTGGGGTGCGGGAGGGAGGCACTGCCGAGCTGTCATTTGAGCACACAGCCGAGGCTGCAGGGGGAAAGGACACTAATGCATCATCAGAAAGGCTCAGGATGATGCCGGGGAAGAAACAAGGTAGTGGAGGTGGGTGGGCGAGAAGGGCTGGAACCGAAAACAATAAAAAGACTCCTGCAGCCCGAAAACAGAGCCCGCCCTCTGGTTCCTGGCAAGCTGGGCCAAGGATCTCTCCCAAGACTGAAATGCAATCACGAATGAGGAGACATCATCTTGGAGCCTGGGTGTGCCTTGTAGGAATGAATTCAATTAAAAACGTACCCACAGACCCCCCCCCCTTGATTAACAGGCTTGGCACGCCAGGAAGGGCAGGCTCCCGGCGAGCTGCTTGACTCTGTCCCCAGCTCGCCGGCGTCCCTCTGCCACCGCCGCGTCACCTCTGAGTCTTGGCGATTTTATAATTGGCCCAATGGGTTATGATTTGAAACCGGAGGAACCAATTAGCAGGAGTCTCCTCTGACCTCTGGTTTGGGGTGGTAGGAGACGAGGTAATGACTTGAGACAGAGAGAAGGAAAAAAAAAAAACAAAATGAAAAATAAAAATAGAAAATATCAAGAGCAAAGACCTAAATCTTTTTGGCTCCCTGATTAATAACCCTGTCATGCCGATCACAAACCCTAAACAGCAATGCTGGTAGCAGCTGAATTTTTTATACTTTCTATTAATCTTTAATGATAGCTTGGTCACCTAGTCTCTTTTATCTTGTCAGATAAATGTATGGTTAACAGGATAATGAGATTTCTAAAGCCCCATTCCAGCTCCCAGCGATCCAGGGCAGCCGGTGACCTCTGACCCCAGGCAGACAGCGGCACCAGGGTGCTGGTAATTGGTAGGTGTGCTGGGAATGTATTGGAAGCTGACGGATAGTTTAAACTTTGATTTGAGGTCAGCGAGGTCACCAAGCTCTGGAAGACCAGCCCGGTTTTATTACCAGCTGCCTCTGATGGGGATATAATTAGATTTAGCTATTGCTTTATTAATAAGTAATCGCTTCCCCCATCGCTGTGGGTGGGCAAATGTATTCCTTGGATAATTTGAGGACACTGGTATGGCTTTATTAATAAGAATATATCATGCGTCTTTGGCCAGAAGCAGACACCCATTTGGGTTTCTGGATCTTGGAGGAACTCTATCATTTTTTACTCATTTGCAATATTGGATAAATTGGCTGTGCCTGTGAAATTTGTCCTTGCCTCAGTGACCTTGAACTTCCGTTTTGACCTGTTTGCTGTGACTTAAGAGTAAAAGGTAGGTAGATAGTCTCATCCACTCAGGTATCCATCCACCCATCCATCCACCCACAATCCCTTCAGCTACTCAATCGTGTGAGTACTTGTTAAATGCTAGTTAGCGGGGGAGGGTTCACAGGGAGTTAAAGACCTAATTCCTGCCTTAAGAGATTCACAAGAAGACAAGTAACTCACATTCAAGGAAAAGTGAGCTAAGAGCCATAAGCAACATGTTAACACATTTTTTAGAGCGTGCCTGGAAAGGGGGAAGCATTGGACCTAAAGGTCAAAACTGTTCACATTTTGGAAACAGTTATTAACATTACTCATATTTTTCGGAGGAGGCCTGGGGCACGAGAAGGAGAAGGGTTGAAGATTCTCTTTAGATATGTAACCATTTTGAGAGTTTCTTCCATGCATCCCTAGGATAGAAAATTAGGAAGGAATGGCTGGGGGGGTGGGGGAGGGAAGAGAGAGAAACAAAACCTAAGAGAAACAGAATTAAAGAATGATGACTCAGTACTAGACTCTTATAATAATTCAGCAACTATTTACGGATTGTGTACTGTATGTAAGTCACCTCCAGCCACCCTCCCCATTCACCCAAAGGAAACCCAGTATAACTGGAAGGCTCTTGTCGGTGGTAACCCCCTACACAGAGCACTGGAATTTTGCGATCCGTGTCGGGGTACTGACGCATTCGGGAGTCCTTAGGGAGTGCACAGGACAATAGTTTTGAAGTCAGGGCCAAACTGGGAGACTGGATTTTATAGGAGTACCTAGTTTCCTGTGGCTGCTGTAACAAATCGCTGTGGCCCTGATGGTTTAAAGCAACACAAGCTCGCTCCTACAGCTGGAGAGGTCGGAAGTTAGAAATGAGTCTCATGCAGGTGAAATCAAGGTGTCAACCTATGTGGTTCCTGGTGAGGGCTCTGGAGGGGAATCCCTTTCTTGCCTCTTCCAGATCCTATGGCAGCCACACTCCCTGGCTCATGGCTACATTTCTTCCCTCTCTCTTTTGACATCACATTGCCCTCCTCTCTTCTGTGGTGAGATCTCCCTCTTATGAGAGAGCACTTGTGTCTAGCTTTGGGGCCTCTCTGGATAATCCAAGGTAATCTCCTCACCTCAACATCCCTAACTGAACCAAACCTACAAAGTCCTCTTTGCCACCTGAAATACCTTCACAGATTCTGGAGATTAGGATGGGGGTATCTTTGGGAATTGTTGTGTGGCGTACATCAGCATAGACTGAGGTCTTAGTTCATGGGGAAGTTGGGAACTTTTCCAGAATGGAAGACAAGGTGTAGGTAGCCCAGCACAGCCACTCTTTGGCCTCAGCCCTGAAGTCTTTGAGAGGAGACGCAGCAGAGACTCCAAGGGCTTTGGAATAGCCAAGTCTGCACTCGCCTTTCTGCTCTGCCCATTGCCAACTGTGTGGCCTTGGACAAGTCCGTTGACTTCCCTGGGTCTGTTTCTTTATTCTTAAACCAGGGGAAGTTACACCTAATTGCCATGACTACTGTAAAGAAGAGCAACAATTTGTGAAAAGCACTTTGCACTGTGCTCAGCACATGGCAACACCCAAAGGCTACAGGAATTATCCCCAAACCCCCACCCAGGACCTCTGTGGGCATGTCTGTCTGCCCAGCGGCTATAACATGACATAGACCCGGGAGCTTAAACAACGGACATTGATTTCTCATTGTTCTGGAAACTGGAAATCCAAGTCGAAGGGCCAGCAGATTATGGTTCATGTTGAGAGTTGTCTTTTGGCTTGTAGATGGTTTCCTTTTTGCTCCGGCCTCCCATCGTAGAGAGAGAGTGAGTGCGTTCTGGTGTCCCTTCCTCTTCTTCTAAGGACACTGATCCCATCCCGGGCCCCGGCCCATGACCTCAGCGTGATTATCTCCCAAATGCCTCCCCTGCAAATACCATTGCATTGGGGGTGAGGGCCCAACCCATGAGTCTGGTCCATCACAGCAGGTGCACGAGAGCAAGTGAGGGAGACGTTGGCATCTGGGCAGAGGGGAGATCCCAACAGGTGCCCGCATTAGAGGGGTAGGGAAGCAGGGCCTGTCCAGCAGCAAGGACCGCTGGGTCACCAGTGCTCCCGTGACAGAACGGAGTTGTGGATGCAGAACCTGTGATAGGAGGCATTTTGGGGGAACAGCAAGGCCCTGAAAGAAGGAACCTGCAGGAACAAGATCCCAGCCCCGACTCCCTGCCGGCCTCCTTCTCAGGAACCCGTAGGGATGTCGGCGACACGATGCTGGTGCAGAGACCCCGGGCTGGGCTCGTATTTCCACAAACTGTAAAACTCTTCTCTTGCTCACCTCCTCTTGCTGTATTCCTTCCACCTTCCAGGCCTTTCTGAGGCCGGGGACAACCCCCCAGCCCAGCGGTTAAGAGAGTGTGTGTTTAATCGAACCTCTACCAGCTATAGGCTCTGGGACCCGGAGGAGCTACTAAGTTTCTTCGTGTTTTCATTTCCCCACATGGGACTGCAGCTGATAAGGGAGGCCACTACAGGATCGCTGTGAGGACCCCTGGGTTAATACAGCTGGCGGAGGGGACACTTGGGG
Organism: Meles meles; assembly: GCF_922984935.1. NCBI lineage: Eukaryota > Metazoa > Chordata > Mammalia > Carnivora > Mustelidae > Meles > Meles meles. The sequence continues at coordinate 37,353,851 of NC_060071.1, read as the reverse complement.
GCCCTGAGACCCGCCCCCATCCCAGGCTCTTGCACCCCTCCCCCGCCCACACTGACCTCAGAAGACACAAGCTTGCCGCCTCAATGAACTGACTTCCAGACCAGTTTGTTATCAAAACACAGTATAAATGTTGTTTTTATGCTCCATAAACAGTTCCTCAGCTCTGCAAAATGAAATATTCCTTTCATTATGAAACTGAGAAGCCATTTATCCTGTGTCTTAAGTGGTATAAATAGACGACGTGGCAGTCAGCGGAGGGATAATGGCACCGTTTGTTTTCACTAGCTCGGGCTGGGCTGACACGGCGTGTACCGGGGGAGGGCGCACAGCGGCTCGACGGGGACCCACAAATCCGTCACGTGCGCCAGGAACAAGGTGCACGGCATCTGTTCCCAGGCTCCTGTTGCCAGGCCCACGCCAGTGAGGGCAATGTTGGGATTGTACCTGGCACCTGGCAGAGCCCGCTCCGAGCTTCAACTGGAGAGGATTCCCCCACCCTGGGGAGGGGGAAGCCCCATGATACCACCCACCTCACTGCCCAAGATGGCCAATGCCAGGCACTCGGGCACAAACTGACTTCACGGCTTAGAAAGCGCCCGGGGCCCCAGATAAGTGTGATGAGACCAGACACAGAGCCTGAGTGCTGGGTCCAAGGTCGGGCTCTGGCCCTCTGTGTCCATGGGATACTGGGCAAGCCCTCAACTCTCTGGCCTTCGTCCTCTTGTTTCTGCAGTGGGGACACCTGTCTGCCTCGCCTTCGACACGATTAAATGAGAAAGCACGTCTGTAGGTGTCTGGCTTTGCACAGACTTCCCCGATCATTCTGGAGAGGAAATGGAATTCCATGGCGAGAGGGTCAGTTGCTGGAGGGAGACTCCAGATCAGACTCTGATCTCTTGACCCCTAGCCGTGAGCTCTTCTACTGCTGTGTCCCTTTGGACTTAACCTTGTCGCTGGAAAGGCAGAACCACTGTTCGAATGTGCACTGCGTGCCTCCAGGTGGTGGGGGAGGGGCTGTGCCCATGGACAATGACACGAATGGCACCCCGCGGGGCTGGGGGGTGCACAACTGCACGGCTGGAGGTAGGGGTCAGTTCAGAATAAATGTATTTCTCACCAGCAGTTGAGTACTGATTGTTTTGATTCCCTTGGACGATGGCACCTGGCAGAGATAGAATCTAAGACGTTGTGTTGTGTCGGGGTCTCAGGAAGGAAAAGCCCAGGGTGTGGGATTCAGCCCTGGGGAGGGCTCTGCATAGCTGAGGGTTGTGTCTGCCCCACGAACACCTGAAAGGAAAGTGGCAGAGGCTGGTGATGGACAAGAGCATTTTCTAGAAGAAAGTCGTGGGCAAAGTCCTTTCTCTTCTCCAAAGTCACTGTTTTTGTCTGTACAATGGGCATAGCAGTATTTTGCCATGCTGAAGAGCAGGGGCTAGACCAGAAGGTCTCCACCAGGCTGCTTCAATCCAGAGTTATCTCTGAGTTGTGCTGGTGGCAGACGTCATTCCTTTCTCTGCTGTGTCGAAGGTGTGAGTTTCCTACTGTACACAGTTGAGGATTCTGTCCTAGTGGGGTTGCTGGGAGCTCCTGTGCAGTTGTGGAGAACCAGTGAGATGAGGAGGTTTCGGGCCAAGTCATCAGAACAGAAGAGCTGAGCCCCTTACAGAGGGGAGGACCAAGGGTTCAAGTCATTGATCTGTTAGAACAGGTAGAGGCCCAAGTCTGGGTTTTGATCTGAGGGTGGGGTAGGACATGTATGTGGGGTGCCGAGGTGGTTCTTGGCACCCTAGAGGGCCTGGGCTAGGGTTCAGAGAAGGATGTGCAGAGTAAGTGAGAAACCTTCCAAATGTCGGCTACCTGCTCTCCCCAGCATGCATCAGTGCCCAGGCAGCAGATTGGAACTGCTCTATCTGAATGTTTCAAGCAGGTTTAATGCAAGAATTGGTTACAGGGTGCTAAACAGGTCAGAGGGCAAAAGGACATGAAGGTTCCTACCCCCCATCCAGGAAGCTGCCTTTGTCCTGGGGGCTGTGGCACGCCTGGGAGTGCCCGCGGCTGCTCCTGGTACGTGGCCCTTCGCCTCTGCCAGCAGCAGGCAAATGCCTTCCTCCTCTTTCTACCTTCCTATCTCCCACCAATGTTTCCCATTGGTTGAACCTAATGGGAAGCCAACAGGCAAGGGACCCTGGGAAATGTAGTTTCAGGGCTAGCCCTGGGCAGTGAGTCAAACCAGGAGAGTGTGGCACTGAGCGGCAACATGCACTATTTGGCACTATGTGGGTACTCAGAGGTACCCACTATGTTCCGGAAAGACCAGATCCATTATCTGATTTAAAAGTTAATTCTGAGTCTTTCCAACTTTTTGAAGAGTGTAGTATTGTATATGTTTTATGTATAAAGATCAGAGAGGGTAACTGAAGTGCCCAGGATCACACAGCTGGCAAGATGTAGATGCTGGATTTGAGCCCTGAACAACTATTCGTGGGGGCGGGGCTGGTCATGGGGTTTGGGCAGAGGCCAGGGGAGGTGGATGGGCCTTCCTGAGCGGGGCGGTGTCTGAAGCCCATGTGGCCCACAGAGCTGGGTTCACTAGCAGCCGACGGGCTCACCCTCTTTCTGGGGACAGGAAGGCGTGGCGTCACTACCGTGGGCCAGTGTCTCATTGCCCAGAAGGGGCAGGGGTGTGTGTGTCGGGGAGGCAGGGACAGAACACTGTTTGAGAGCAGAGGCATGTGACTCTGGGGGCACACGGGTGCAGTCATGAGTCAGTGATTCCCGGGGTAACCACTGGCTGTTGGCCCCTGGGCTGCGGGAGAGGTGGAGAGATCCCAGGCTCCATCCCAACCTGCTGGAGAAGATGGGCAGGTGTGTGGCATCCCAGAGCTGGGGCCACAGGCTCCCACACCAGCTGTTACTCTGGTTCTCACGTAAGGGCAGTGCACTGAAATCCAGGGCTCAGGCTGGAATTCCGGCTCATCACCTCCTCACTGAGGGGTCTGAAGGATCAGTCACTTTGTTTCCGGCCTCTGTGGTTCTCCAGGGAGGGACCAGGAGTGGTGGCATCAGAGACCCTCAGAGGAAAGCCTGGCCACTTGGGGGCGGCCCCGACCTCCCTTTCCCTCTCCAAGCTTGAGCCAGCGGTTCTGTTCTGGATCACCGGAGCTTTTCCAAAGATCCTTGTCTACTTCCTGTCTCTCTAAATCCCAGCTGGGCAATCTTTGTTTTTTTCCTTGGCTGACTTGGCCTTGCTGTAACCACTGAAGGGGTTTGGGGGCTTAAACTGACTCCATCGCTGACAGATGGGAGCCTGCGGACAGGAGGGACTTGGAACTCGCTTCGGGCCACACCATTGCAATGGCCAGTGGAGTTTTGGAGGCTGGGACTCCTGGCTCTCTCTTCCAGTGCTCTTCCAACCAGAAGCATCTGGGACGACCATTGGCTCCCAGAAGGACTCTTCTTTTGGAATTGAAGCGCTATACAAATATCGGTGGGATTATTTGGGAGAAGTGGGTTAATATCAGCTTCCCAAGGATTATCTTCTCCACCTAGTTCTACACAGTTCCAGTGTGTCACTTAGTGACTTAAAACAATAGTTAGTTTGGCTCACGGGTCTGCTGTTTCGTTCTGCTGGTCTGTGCCTGCTCACGCGTCTGCAGTCCCTTGGCGGGTTGGCTGGGGGCTGGCTGGTCCTTGCTCCCACTTCCGGTGGTTACCTAGATGTCAGCTGGATGCCTGGCTTTCTTGTCATGTGACTTCTTATCCTCCAGAAGGCAAGCTCCCGGCGGGCTCGCCCATGTGGGTGAGCCCACATTTGAAGAGTAACACTAGCGGGATTTGCAAGAGCTCTTGAGGCCTAGACTAGGAACTGGCTTCTTGTTGCTTCTACTATACCCTGTTGGTAGAAGGAAGTATCAGGCCAGCCCAGATGCAAGGGGCAGTGTTATAGATGACAGATTACAATGTATTGTGGCCTCTTTGGCAATCTGCCATACTTCCACAGATGGCATACCTTCCCTGTCCTAAGTAGATGCTGCATTGGCTAAGCCTAACACCTACTCCGCACTTCTTCCTGAATGATAGAGCCCTAACATTGATCTGGGCATGGAATTATGGCTACATTTCCCTGACTTTCCTGAGGTTGGGATAGACTATTGCAACTAAATTCTGGCCAATGACATGGTAAAAGGACCTGGCATAAATCCTTTGTCCCTTTCTCTTTCTCTTCTTTCTTCCTGCTGCATGGATTGTAGATGCAATGGCTGGAGCATGAGCAGCCATATTTGACCACCAGAAAATACATTAAGCATGACAGAGAAGCAAGATAGAACGCACCTAACTCCCTGGTGTCTTAACATCTTTTATGGTAAAACAAGCTTATGTCTTCATCACACCATGGTTATTTGGACATTTTTGTTACTCACAATTGAGCCCAATCCGAATTGATGGACTGTCCTTCATATACTAATTGCTTTTCAGTTTTTTTCCTATTTGCTATAGTTGTTCCTATTCTGTGAAGCCTTCCCTGATCACACTCATTTCTTCTTTTCCGGATTCTCAGAACCCTGCTTCTGTGTATGAGTCCCTGAAATCCCCCCACCAATCTGGCTTTGGTCTCATCGCTCTGTTTATTTTGTTCATCTCGGTATTTTACATATATGTCATGGCTTTTACTTTATTGTAGAGCTGGGAGCTGTAGTCTTCTTTGGGTTTCTCTCAAATTCATTCATTCATCCATTTACTCAGTAACTCAAAACTATTTATGGAATACTTAACCTCGTGTCAGGAGCGGTGGTAGGCTCTGGGGACATAAAAGTGAGTGAAACAAAATCACAGTTGTTTGCCATCCTGGAACTGAGGGTTTAGTGGAAGTGAACAGGCTTTGGGAAATAAGCAAACAAAGTCGTATATAATTTCCAAGTGTGATATGTCTTGAAATAAAAAGTACCAGGAGCATCTGGTTAAGGTCAGGAGCTTAGGGAAGGCCTCTTTGAGGTGCTCAAGGTGCAATGGAAAGACAAGGGGAAACCGGGCGAGTGCTGTCAAGAGTGTTCCTGTTGGAGGAAGAGCAGGTGCGATGGCTACGCAGCAAAAAAGAGAGCGTGGAAGAAGGTTCATGTGAATGAAAAGCAAAGGAGAGAATGGAAGAAGGGATCAGAAGGGAAGCTAGCAGCCAGATCACATGGGGCTATGTGGGCCGTGAATTTTATTCAGTATGCAACGAAGGGATTTTATGCACCGATAGGTCTAATTGTTGGGATTAGGTTCTCCTGCCTGTAACTGAAAACCTGAGCACCAGGGGCTTAAACACGCCTGGAGGAAGGCTCACAGGAAGGCTCCACGATGCTCTTAGGAGCCTAGACTCTGTTAGCTTTCAGCTCCTCCATCCTTATCCCATGGTCCTATTCTCAAGTCTCTCCATGGCCCAAGATGGCTGCCAGAGCTCCACTCATGTTCACACACTGTGCAGAAGAAAGGGGGAGCGGGGAGGCCTCTGGCTGGCTCAGTGCCCCCTAAAGAGCTTCCCCGCAGCTCTGCTGAATGGCCTCCACTGTCTCATTGGCTCATTGGTTTCGCTTAGCTGCCAGGAGTCCTGAGAAACGTGACTTCTCAGCTGCGCATTGTACTATCCCACACGAATCGGAGCTCCGCTTGCCCGAACGGAGGGAGAAATGGATGTGTGATAGGTAACAAGAAGCCTTTGCCAGAACTGGGTTCACAGGAGGCATTCATTAAAAGCCTATTTGTTCCGATAGCTACACACAACATGGATAAGTCTTGCAGACATAAGGTTGAGTGAACAAAGCCAGAGCGGAAAGATTTCTCTCCACGATTCCAGACAGAAGTCATCTATGGTGGGTGGAAGGAGGGGCTACTCCTGGGGTGGCGGTGCCTGGGAGCGGGCATTGGGGAGCTCCCTGGGGGGCTGGAAATACTCTCGTTCTTGATCTGGGTGGTAGTTAAGAGCTGGAGACTAATAGAAGAATCTAGTGAGGCTTCTGCTTACCACATATATGTTAGGCTTCCATCATTTCTTTAAAAGTACATTCATTCATTCCGGGCCTTGTCTTCAGAATGTGTGTGTGTGTGTGTGTGTGTGTGTGTGTGCGCGTGCACGCGTGCGCGTGTGCATGTGTTTTCTGGAAAACTCTAGTGTCAGATCAATCACCAGCTTTGCTCTGTGCCTTCTCTAAAGCCCAGCTCCAGGCCTCTCTCCTGAAAACCTCTCTCCAGCTCTGAGCTGAGGGTGCCACACTTCCTTCGAGTGTCCCAGCTCTTCCTCCCTTGATAGCACTTCAGACTGTCTGTCCCCAATGAGCCCCACAGTCTTTACATGGCACAATGCCTGGCATATGTTTGTTGAACAAATGGACGATTTTACGACTCACATTCTATGTAACAACCTTTATTCAACCCATTTATCGGAACAGGCTCTGTGTGCGGGGGGTGGAGGGATAAAGACACCGTGAACCCTGCGCACAGTGTGGTCTTACCTTGGAATCGATGGAACGTCGAGGGAACCAGGAGATCAGGGAGAAAGAGGAGATTGACGTTATGGGAGCAAACCTGGGAAGGCTTCCTGGAGGAGCTGGCCCTCTGAACCAGGTGCTGAAAATGAATGGGACTTTGTTACCAGGTAGAAGTAGCTGGAGAGGGAAGAGGCAGTAGAGAAGCTAGTGGTGTGTGCGTGCAAGTCTGAAGTCCCAGTGACCGGGCAGATGGAGCAGCAAGCCCAATACCATAGCATGGTTGTGCATCACGTGTGTCTATCTGTCTGCCTGCAGAGAATAGGGACCCTGGGGGCTGTGGAGTGGTGACCTGTGTCCCCGGGCCAGGCAGCTTGCCTCTGGGAAGCCCACTTCCTTCCTTCCCTCTCCCCTCCTCTCTGCTTTTCACAAAATGGTCCTGAAATGACACCAAGAGCAGCTGCTTAGGCAATTTTGCCAATTAATGGGTCTCTGAAATTAAACCGCCTACACAGTCTGGATGGGCCTTCTCCAGGAGGGATTTCAGCAATTGTCTTCATGATAATCAGGCTTGACTTGCCTTCACACACATTAATAAAAAAAGTGAAGGCGTCGGGAGAGATGCCCTTTCGAGGGGAATATCGACAATATCGTAATGAGGCTCTAAGAAAAGATGGTGAGGAATGGTGCTGCGTGCGCAAAGCTGTTCCCTGCTGGGAGCCAGAGCCACGCTGGCTGCAAGCAGCTGGGCTTACAGGTTTACAGGAAATAACGGCAGTGCCTGGGAGCTGGGGAGGCTGGAGGGTCCCAAGAAAGGAAAAGAGAGGCAGGCTAGGCTGTACGTAGGAAGAGCGGTTGGGAGGGTCTCCTGGAGGAATGATCTGGACGGAAGTGGGAGGAGGAACAAGCCAGCCAGTGCTGAGCAGTCAAGGGCAAAAACAGCCAGGCTGCCTTCTACCCTCTGCCCCTGCATCCTGCGAGACCCAAGATGTGCCCATCATTACTGACAGACATCGTCGATTGATCGTGCGTGACTTCCCCCAAGCCAGAGGTGATCTCAGAATCTTCAGCATGACACCCGCGGTAGCTTCTACCCATTGGTTGGAAGTAGAACCAGAATTAGAAATTGCCTGGCACCGGCCGTATAGTGTGTGTGTGTGTGTGTGTGTGTGTGTGTGTGTGTGTGTGTGTGTTTGCTTTTAGCACCTGCCAGCCTCTTACTCTGCACCGTTTCTTTCTTTCTTTTTAAAGATTTTATTTATTTTATTTGAGAGAGAGAGAGAGCAGGAGCAGGTGGGGAGCAGGTGGGAAGAGGGAGAAGCAGACTCCCTGCTGAGCAGGGAGCCTGCCATGGGGCTCGATCCCAGGATCCTGGATCCCAGGACCCAGACACTGAGATCATGACCCAAGCTGAAGTGGGATCATTAACCCACTGAGTCAGGCTCACTGTACTGTTTCTGCCATGCCCAGGCCCTGAGATTTTCTCCCAATGGGCACTATATTTTCACAAGCGTCGGCAGCTCAAGAGATCACGTCCTAATGGTGGAAATCCATGCGTGAAAGTACAGGAGGACTGCATGGCTACCCGAGTCCTTGAAAGAACTTGTGAGAAAAAGATACCTACAGCCATCTGATAGCTATGCAATCATAGACGCAGGGCCCCCGCCTCCCGTCTTGTCCAGCCCCACGTCTGTTCTCCTGGCAGGTGGACCCTTCCTTTCGCACACCGGGAATGGGAGGCTGAGCGAGGTTCTGCACTTGCCCACAGTCACGGTGGGGAACTGGCAGGGTTGGGCTGGGACCCCGGGTCCGTGTGATCCCCAGATGTGTGCGCTTTCCGCACCATCAGGTTGGGGAGTGGACACACACACACATACATCACTTGGGCACTCTTACGTGAGTTCCCTCAGCTCAGTGCAGGAGAATTCAACGAAGGAAAGAATGGTCTTCACACGCTGCATGTCTCAGCTGCCGGCATAGACGGGGTGGGAAGAAGGGACGATGGAGGACCGGAGGCAAGGGCAGGGACGAGGCAGCGATATCCCCGATTTCATTCATTCAGCGGTGGATGAAGGGCTTGCCATGTGCCCAGCAGAGCGTCTAGCCTACGAGGGCCAGCCCCGACAGCTAACCGAATCTTCCAGTCCCTCTGTGTGAAGTGAGCGCTTGCGATGAGCTGGCCGCACGTCGGAGCCGCGCCTGTCGCACAGACACAGCTTCATGAAACTTCGCCGCCTTCAAAGTCTCACAGTTCCCAAGGAGCCCGGGGAGGCTCCGAAAGCCCCACGCGGCCGCATGCCCATCACCGAGCGCGGGGGCCACCGAGAAAGGGTGGGCTGGTTCCTGCTGGGGGAGCCTGTGCAGAGCCCCCGCCCTTCCCGGGAGCTGTCCCAGGTGTTTACAAGGTCTTATTTAAATGGGCCACCCCGGGCTGTCGTTTCTCCTGTTCCTCCTCTCAGTCGCTCTCTGAGCTAAAGACCGCCCTTTTTATCTTTCTCTCTCCCCACACTCCGAGCAGGCTCATTAATTTTGGAGCTGATATACTTACTTAAACCCTCAAATAATGTAAGACAGTATATGATGATGCCAGGACTATACTAAATATAGCACAGAGCCTCTACAGCTAAGATTGCATTTTTTTTTCTTAAAAAAAAAAAAAAAGTCTGTATTTGTTGCTCTCTTCTCTGTGTGATTGTTTGTGATTTGTTGTCTGCAGGAAGGTGTTTGGTGTCAGCTTGTTTTTGCTTGAGTGATTTCAAACCACGCGCGCCCATACAGTTCTAACTTACAAGGCCACGGGCAGGCGCAGGAGTACGGATCGCAGGCTCAGACTGGGGTTATCTCTTAGGACGGAGGGCAGAGAAGCCTGTCGCCTCCTCATCACCACACTAACTGCCTCTTTCCTGCCTTCATTGGTTCTGAGGTAGTCTTCTATCCTTGCCCCCCCATCTTCATTAATTGACACTCACAGTGCAGGTACCTTGAGCTGGGGGGGGGTACCCACAGGTGTCCTCTTATTTAAATCTCACACAATCTGAAGAAAGTCCATTTTCCAGTTGGAGAAATTGAGGCCTCAAGAGACATCCCGTATGTTGTCCCTCATCACGCTCCTTCCCTTGGCTCCCCTCTAGACTGTCATGCCCTCCCTCTGATGGCCCAGATGCCAGGACTGAGGGCAGCAAGGCAAGGCTGAGTCTCGGCCCTATAGACGGGGGCCTGTGACCTTGGCTTTCCTGCTCATACCTGTGATAGCCTGGAGCGAGCCCCACGGCCCACGGCAGAGAAGACTGCTGTCTGCCAGAAAGTCATACTCCCAGCCCATACTGAGGCTGCGGCTCAGTTGGGGACCACGACTCCCAGGCCCTTGGGACTAGTTCTCACCAACGGGAGCTCACCTTGTCAGCCAGCGGCTACTCTGGTCCCAGGACGGCTGGACTCTGGAGCCCAGAATCACCATGTGGAGGAGAGCTGCTCATTCTCCACAAACAGCCTCATGGAACAACAAATCCACTTATTTTGTCTTCAGCCCCTGATCATTTCAAGTTCATTTGAACTTGGCCTGATCAAAACATCTGGTGGGTAAAAGCCCAGGACTGCTGAAGGATTTGCTCTCACCTGCATTTGCCCAGGGCACAGCAGGCTCATGGAACCGTGTCCTCCTGTCTTAGACTCAATGTCAGCACCGCCAGGGGTCTGGGCATAATCTCTACCGAGGCCCAGAGAGAGCCGGCAACACGTCTGTCATCCCGAGTCTCTGTCAAGTGCTCACCATGTAAAGGCAGGAGCACACAGTGCATGGGAATAAGCAGGAACCGTGACGCTTCCTTTCACATCTCAAGGTCTGTGTGTCTTTTCCTCCATATGCACCTTTCTCCCTGGCCGTGTCCCCCCACCGTACCCCCTGGAGGAGACTAGCAGGCTCTGGAGGAGGGCCCTCCTGGGCTCCTGCCACTAGGCTGTGTCACCACGGACCACGCCGGCTCCAAGCAGCCATGGTGCTGGGAAAAACCCGGGCTCTGAGACATCAAGACAGAAAACACAACGTTTTATTAGTGCTTGAGATGTTTATTTCCCGAGTTAACAACAATAATAAACTCGTTTATGGCTGTGAGTTTCATTGCCTTCCCCGGTGGGGCTTCCACCTGCTGCCGTCTGAGCCTGCGAGGCTCCTAGTGTGGAGGGGCTGGCCTGGCAGCTGGGAAGCTGGGGGCGGGGGTCCCCGGGGTGTTGTGCTGTCAGCAGGGCTCCCGCCTGGGTGTGGGGAGACAGGCTCACTCCCCTGGTGGGACCTCGGGCAAGCAGGTGTCAGCAGAAGCTTCTGGGCTCTCACCTGCCCATGGCGCAGGTGTCTTTTTCCCATCAAAGAAGGAAATGATGTCTCAACTCAAGCGACTTATTTGGGGGAGATGAAAATCCTAAAAAGTCCTTATCTTCATGAAGGCTGGGACCAGGGCGGGAGCAATGAGGGACCCAGGGAGCCAGCGTTTAGCAGGTGCTGCCTGCTGGGGTCAGGCAGACATCTCCTTAAATTCTGTGTCTTAGGCTCTTCCCAGTCCTGGCAGAGCCCTCCTGCTCCTTCCACGGACAGCACGTGTGGCCTCCTGGGCTTTTCTCCCAGTCTCCACGGAAAAGTGATCAGTCTTTTCCAGATCTCACAGAGGCAACTTTGGACCCCAAGCCGTCCCCCCTCCTCAAGTCACCAGGTTACACGGGCTGGAGGAAGGCAGTGAGGCACAGCTCCTCCGGACTGGGAGCCGATGGAGGGCGCCCAGAGAAGGGAGGTGTGGGAGGGAACTCTCATGATTTTAGGAAGATAGGACTTACATTATGCTGTTGTTTTCAGAAATGCATTCGATGTAATGCTCCTCCTGCTGGCACTGACTTCCTCCGTGATTCTAACTGCTCCTCCCCGCCCTTAGAGATGTGCTTTGCCTGATCCTGCTCTGCACGTGGCTTTGAAAAGTTCTGAAGCTTCCGAGTGCCAGGTGGGAGGGCGGTAGGGAGGCTGAGGGAGTGTCCTGCTCTCTCTCTCCTACCTGGGGATATTGAATCCACATTAGGGTCTCCTGGAGGGGCAGGAATGCCAAGTGCTGGGCCTGTCCCCAGAGTCCCTGGCTCAGTGGGCCTGGGCTGGGGCCAGAGAATTTGCATTTCCAGTGTCCCTCCTGGGCTTGAGACCCACTGCCCTAAGGTGCTCTGGCGGAAGCACTCTGCAGTTGGCCAGAACTGAACTCAAACCCAGCTCTACTGTTTAGCAGCTGTGTGACCTTGGGCAAGTCATTAAAACTTCCTGAGCTCATAAGAATAACTGTCATAATAATCACAGAGCAAACCCACAGATGGATAGAGGTCGGTGTTTTTAACAGCTCCATTTTATGGATGCTAAGAGGGGGGCTCAGGAGTCTGGGACTATTTCCAAGTTCACACTGCTCGGAAGTGGTAGAGGCAAAGAGGGAAATGGATCTGACTGTAGAACAGAGAATAACCTTGGACTTCCAGAGCAGTGTGGGGATTAGCTTTGTAAGATGTGCGAAGCACCCAACATAAGGCCCCAGAGAGTAAGTCTGCCTTCCTGATGACATCCTATAAGGCAGAAGGGGAGGAAGTCAAAGGCTGTGCTCACTGAGGGGTCAGCCTCCAGGTCCCCAGCCTAGAGAAGGAAGAAGAAAGGGAGGAAGGAAGGAAGGAAGGAAGGAAGGAAGGAAGGAAGGAAGGGGAAGGATACAGGAGAAAGAAAGAAACGGAAAGAAGTGGACAGAGGTCTGCACGCCTGCCACAGTTGGAAAGGGCAAGCCAGGGTCTGTTTCAGACACGTGGGGAAGAGAGCTGCCCCTCGTGCTGGTAAGACCTGGGCTTCCTATCAGGGGGGACCCCCAGAGACGTGAGAGTGTTCTCCCAGTCAGAGGCCTCACTGCAGTGTCCACGCAGCTCAGGGTGTCCTTGGAGAGCACCTGGGGTACTCACAAGGCCTTGGGGCCTGTCATTGAGCCCTTCCCTGTGCCCCTGTGTCTCAGGCTGTGGCTCTAAAGCCTTCTCCATGGCAACAGTCCACCCATCGGAGCCAGACGGGGTCAGGGATGCGCTGGGGATTCCTGCATACTTCCTCTCCACTTTGCAAAAATAGTTACTGTCCTGTTTGACGTGACTTTGTTGCCGTCATTGTTATGCAAAGGTAGCATACTCACAGACAGCCCTGGCACCCTGCAGGGTCACGTGAAATGGGGCGTCCAGGGCTTCAACTTCCCAGCAGAAAAGTAGCAGAAGGGTTCCCAGCCCTGGAGCCTGGATGATCTCCAGAGAGCAAGTTTAGATCAGGCTCTTTGGGTTGGGTACAGAGAAGTGGGGAAGCACTTCTGCCTCCGTAATGCTCTAGCTCATATAGGGAACGGGTTCAGTGTGATGAGGCGGTCTGCCCATCCTGCTGCTGGGTCTACCTGCTGGGCCACCATCTTGGGGATGAGCTTCCAGGTCCCCCTAGATTTGCTCTCCAAAACCACCCCGTTACCACAAAGATGTCCCTGTTCTCTTCCCAATAACCTTCCAAGCTCAAAGGGCCTTCTCCACGAACCTCTGTATAGGAGGGACAACGGGCTGCATTCTGCACAAATGGAGAGTTCTGGGTGGCAGCCTGTGCTTTCTGCTTCTCCATGCCCCAAGGAACCCACGTGGAGCAGGTGTCCCGTGAACGCCGGTTGGAGGAAGGACACCGCAGACCGTCCTCATGGCGGGGGCACTGCCGCCCCACCTTCCTGAGTTTGCTGCTTTTCACACCATTGCCTTCTACCTCCTGACCGCTTCCATGGCCTCCGTACCAGCGGGCGTTTTTCATCAGAAGACATTAAAACAAGTAGGTTTGAAAATGTCACCGTCCCTTTGGGTGCCACGAGGGTCAGGCACCCTGTCACTAACAGTGCAGAGCGTCCTGGCTTTGGTTAAAGAAAGAAATACTGCACGGAAGCATGAAGACCAGAGGAAAGAGAGGGCTCGAAGCACACAGAGTCTTCTCTCCCGCTGAGCCTGTGACTTTGGGTGGGTCACCTGTGAAATGGGATGTGACGATAGGCTGTCCCCTACAAGATGGTTTATGGTAAAGCTGCTAGCTTGGGGCAGATGCCTGAGCAGTATTTGTGGAGAAAACAGATTCCTGTAATAATCATCTCCCATATTCGAACAGGGCTTTACCATTTCCAGACAGTTTCAGATAGGTGACTGGGCTGAAAGTTAGTGACTGCGGACACATCAGCAGAGAGCAAGCTCTTGGCCCCAGACCGTGGGAAGCAGGTTCCATGGGTCTCCGGGGAATGGGCGAAGCTGTCGGTGTCTGATCTCTGCAGAGTGATTCTGACTGCCATTCCTTTAGTTCTTCTGGTTCTATCAGGAACGGAGATCTAATTAAATGCTGATCTGTCTTTAACAAACTTTGAAGCGCCTTTTCACTAGGAGAGCTCAGAGCGACTTGTCAGGAAACAGGCAAGTGGGTCGCTGATCCAGGCACAGAGAAAATATTCCAAAGCACGGTTCTGGTTTTCTGTTTTATTTAATCCTGTGTCTCTGGCTCTCCAGCTCTGGGACACACACACACATTCCTACAAATGTCAAGTGATGAAGACATAACTGTTGGAAACCTCCATACACGGTCAAGTTAGAGAAAATGCCACATTCCTCCAGAACCCTATTCTGCATGCCAGTGAAGCCTGAGACATTTTTTTCGGACGCCCAGACACCCCTCCCACTGGGCCTTGAGTCTCAGCACCCAGCCCCATCATCAGAGTGCTGATTCAGAAAGGCACGTGGGGCCAAGAATCTGCATTTTAACAAGACTCCATAGCGATCCTAACTCTGGGGGTTAGAAGACCACGCCTTTTGGGACCATTCTAACCTTTGCTGTCCAGGGAAAACACTCTCCCCTCCCCGAAATGGAATCCCTCAGGATTCACACCTTAGAGGAAGCGGAGCGTTGCCTTGACAACAGATGACTAATTTAGAAGTCCCTGTGAACAGGTGGGAGACAGGAAGGGACAAAAGCAGCAACATGGGCCAGTGCCAAGTTGAAACAAGAGACTCCTGGCAGCCCCTGGAGCACACATGGGAGGGGAGGAGCCTTAGGACCCAGGCAGGGAGGGAGGTTGGCCAAGGGAGCCCACTGTTCTGTCTAGAAGGAAGGGGTCTTAATGAACTCTCCTGGGGAGGTCACCGAAAGTCTGTCCTGGAAGCTAATTTTTGGAATTAAACTTCCTTGAAAGAAGTTGTGGTCAGAAGGATATTTTAATTTTGGATACATCCTCTGAGCAGGAAACTCAGAAAGGCAGTATTCCAGGCCAGGAGCTGGCTAGATGTGGGGTTCCCAGAGGGGCACTTGGCATCAGATAAATCTGGAAAGAGCTCACACCTGGCAGAACCCGGCCCCAGGATCATGACTTGAGTTCTCGGCAAATTCTTTCTGGGCCACCTGGGTCCTGTCCCGGGCCGTCTCGTGTTTCCTCTCCCAGAAGACTCCTCTGGGGCTGTTCTGGCCAGCGTCCAGACACTGACCACAGCCCAAGATCCCCTGTCTTGCCTTAGGGCAGTCAATCCCTCTGTCTAAATCCCACCCACCCTCTCCGTCTCTGCGGGCCCTTCCCTGACAACCTCAGCATCCTGTGCGCCCCGCTCCCCAATTCTCTTCTCTTTGTATCTTTACCTCTTCCCACCAGTAGAGTTTCCTGTACCTCCCAGGCAAGGACCAGAGCCTTCAGATGGCCTGGGAGGCACAGGAACCTCATGATGGGGGCCTGAAACGTGGGCTCTATGCTGCTTCCTCAGCTGGGCTTGACAGTTGGCACAAAGGTCTTCACCTTGACCGCACATGAGAACCACCTAGGGAACTTCAATGAATGTCGATGCCTGCCCCTGCCCAACGGAACCCAAATCTGAATGGGGCGACCAAGCCACTGCAAAAGGTTCTGGGTTATTCTGGTCTTCAGTGAAACCTGAGAACCACCTCAAGAGGCTGTTTCTCATCCTTAGCCATAGAAGAGCCGTTCCAGAATAGTGCACTTCTCCTGTGTTCTAATACCGTAAGAGTTCATTCTGTGGCAGCCACTCTTGTTCTTTTCTGATCTCTACCCCTTCAAGAAGGGGGAAATTCATCCAAGACTCCGTGAAGGCTTACACTAGCCAAAGTCCCGGGGACAGTTGCCAAGGAGGGCAAGTACCCGTATCTCCACTCCTCCATACCATGACCTTGACAGACACTGCTAATCAATCATGACGTGCTTGCATTCTGAACCAGAACTGTCCTCACAGCATTTCATGACCCTGGGCTCCGGGCAGCCCCACCCAGCTGGAGATAGCCCCTTCCCTGAAAGCGCTTGTAATCCTTGGTTTGGAAAGGCAGTACCAGGGGATTAAGGAGAAGGAGGAATAGCAGGTGTTTCCTCCCTCGTCTTTTAAGGTGACATCAGGGAGGTCAACTATTATTTTCCCCTGTGTCCTTTGAGATCCTTTCTAACCTGAGGTGAGAAAGACAATTTTTAGTTTCTCTGAAGTGAGTTAGTTTCCTCATCTTTCTTAGAATTGGATGTGGTCTCTTCTTGGCTCTCTTAGCCGACCCAGGGCAAGGAAGGCTAAGTAGAGAGAGTAGAACATCAGAGAAGGGTGCTTTCAGATAAAGTTAACAATGTTGTTAATTTCCCTATCCCTTGAGCATGTACTAGAAATAATTAAGCCAAATTCCTTCTTCTCTGGATTTATCAGATTCCTTAATTTTTCTCCTCCAAAGACTCGACTGCCAGCTTGCTAACCTGAGCTCCACTTCTCCAAACTATATTCCAAATGCCTTTGCTTGTTCTTCACATCCTGACCTTCAAGGTCCCATACACCCTGGCCCTGGCCTGACCTTCTGGCCTAATTTTCCTCTTCACCCTACCCCAGATTCTAGCTGTACTGACTCTCCTGAATGAGTCCAGTCTTCCATGCCTTATTCTGCCCCTGAAATGTTCTTGCTTCCATTTCTGTCTGCTAAGACCTTACTCCACATTAAGACATAGTCACATCATACTTCTGCCAGTGATTCCCCTCTCATTGATTTTCCTGCATGTCTCCTACTCCTGTTCTTCCACTTGACTCAGTTTATCCTTCCATTTTAGCCCAGGGAACAGTCTGAGTCCTTCTTAGACATCAACCAAGGGCCAGGCACTATCCTAGGCAGCAGTTTTGGGACTCAGCTTCCATTGAATCTTGTTAGCATTTCTAGCTCTTAGATCTCATTATCTACATTTTATTTATGAGAAAATAGGTACCCTTTGCAGGTCGGTGATTTGCCTGAGATAGGAGAGGTGCTAAGCAGGAGAGCTGGGAGAAGACCCCCATCTCCTTGCCCTTCAGAGGCTCTATTTTTGATTCCGTCCTTCCTCACCTCCAGGGCAGAATTTCCCCTTGTCTGCCTTGTACATAGGATTTGGAGTCAGAAAACAGAGAAGGCCTGTACCACCTATTTAAGTTACTATGTTGTTTTGGCAGTCTGCTGGAACTCTCTAGTCCTGTTTCTTCCTCTGTCAAAGAGGATTAAAACCATCCCCACTCTGCCTGGATCACAGAGGGGAGCTCCTTTCCCCATGTGCTCTGCCTCTTGGGCCCAGGCCTTGTTATCCTAATTTCTGTACCTCCCTAGTGCTTGGTTGGCATGGGCCCTAAGACAGTAAATAAATCAACAAATCCTCATGATTCAATTAAATGAGATTAAACAGCATGAGGCAGTAGGTAAGGGACAAAAAAAAAAAAAAAAAAAAAAAAAAAAGCCACCGCCTCCACTCGAAGTCCACAGTTGATGGTTCCCAACAGCATCCCCTGGAATGGGTTGTGATCACAATCACTTGTAACTTGTTTGCTATCTGCTTTGTTTAGAGAATTCCTTCACAGAGAGCTGGGGAAGGAGCCGGGGAAGGCAGGGTAAGGGTGTGGGAAGATGCTGGAATTCGAGAAGGAGCTCAGATTGTTGGGTGAACATATTGCTGTCTGTGTGGAAAATGTTCACAGCAGTTACGACTTTGGATGAATATGCATTAGCCGCGGTCCTGTAGTTTGCTGGCGAGCAGCACGCGACACTCGGAGACTTGGCAAGACGGGTAATTATCTCCACATTATGTGCCTTGTCTCTTTCTCTTCTTAATTAAGTAACTAATCTGGTGGAGGAGGGCTCTGTTTGTATTTGTTTGGCAGGTGGGGCCTCGTGACAGTTGTCTGGAGAAGTTTCTTGGAAATTTATGAGATTTTCAAAAAAAACAAACTGCTCGGAGCTGAGCCCACCTACTGGAGCTGGGGAGGGTCAGAGCATGCCTCTCCGGGGGCCCAGGACAATGCGGCCATTGCCCTTCCTCCGAGATTCTGGGGTTCCTGCTGGTGGGGTCCACTGGGGCCTCTGACCTTCCAGAGTGGAGAGGAGCAGGGTGCTCCCGAGGGCAGGAGGGACATCAGAGGCTAGAATGAGAAGAACGGTGTGTCCTTCCTTCTACCTGGTTTCCTTGTGGATTTCTCTATTTGAGCGGACGTCTCCCCACAGCTCTTGCTAGCTCTCTGTAGAGGAATTGATTAAATAAAGCCAAGTGCTGACCACTTATTAAAGACTGAGCACATGGCTCGTGGGCAAACCTGCTGGTGCAGAGGTGCTTGGCTGGGTGGAAGGGACTCTGGATGAAGCTCCGGAGTCACTGGCAGAAGACCCCATCCAGTGGCCCAGGAGGTGCTGGGTCCTGCGGTGTGACAGCATGGTCCCTTGGCCGTGCACACAGACCACCACTCTTGGGACCCCTCCAGGCTGCCTGGGAACCAGAGCAGCTGGCAGGGTGCAGGAAGGGGCAGCTTCTTTAGAGTTTCTTTCCATTCATTCCATGGAATGGGCCAGGCCAGCTAAGGGTAGGAGGTAACAGATCCAGGGAAGTCAGTGGAGGAAGCTACTGAGGAAAGGCTAGTGGCTACGTGGAGTCTCATGGGCACACTTGGGCGGATCACAGATAGTGTTGTTAGCTGTGAGGAGAGTTCACTGAACAACACCGTTGTGTGACAGAGTTGTAGTGGACTGCTCAGCCCAGATGAATCTGCTGACCCAGAGGGTCCTTGCTCTGGTTCCTAAGTTCTATTTTTTTTTTTTTTTTTTTACCTCGAGGGGATGAACTTGCCTTCTGTGCACCTTCCCAATACATACACCCATTCAACAAAATAAGCTGTCAGATGCCCCTCATGAGTAATCCATCCCAGGGAGCCTTGTGGTGCTGGGGGCGGGAGGATTCCAAGATGGCGGCAACTGTCCCCACCCTCCCATTATCAGACCCTAGTGGACACATACTTTCTCCTCTCAATCAACCCCTAATCTTGGTTCGGCTGTGAGGGGATTTGGCTGCTGTGCTTAAGATCACTAGAGTGTTGACCTTAAAATGAGACAGTATTGGGTGTGACTGACTTAATCCCCGGGCCTTTAAAAGCAGAGTTTTCTCCAGCTGGTTGCAGAAGAGAGCATCAGAGGTTTGAAACATGAGAAGGATTCACTACACCATTTATGGCTTGAAGATGGAGGGGTCCTATGGCAAGAAATTTGGGTGGTCTCTAAAAACTGAGAGCAGTCCCCCCAGTGATAGCCAGCCAGAAAACAGGTCCTCAGTCCTACCACCACAAGGAACTAAATTCTGCCCACAACAGAAATGAGCCTGAAAGTGGATTTTTCCTCAGGTCCTCCAGATGAGAACCTGACCTGGCCCATACCTTGATTTCAGTGGTGTCATGCCTTGAGCAGAAATCCCAGCCATGCCATGCCAGACTTCTGACCTACAGAACCATGAGCTAAGTAATGGGTGTTGTGGGAATCACTGTGTTTGTGCTGGTTTGTTGTGCAACAATAGGAAACTGATTCAGGGGTTAAGCCTTGCATCTGACCTGTGGGAAAAGTTGCATAAAGAGACTCCGCCATCTCTTTATGATCTAGGCCCATGGGCACTCAAACCCTAGTCCAGGTTTTGCCAGTGATCTTGGGCAGGCCATGTCCTCTCTCTGCTGTAGAAGTAGGAATGGGACTCCACGTTTCTTATGGCCCCTCCTAGCATGCTCTATTCAACTTTGGCTACAGACACTGATGTAAAGAAATGCAGAGAGATGGGCCACCTGGAGGTCACAGCTTCCTTGGTCTGAGATCTGGCTTCAAAGTGAGAGCAAGACCCCAGTGAGACTGTCTGCACATTGCTATAGTCTGCTCCAATACCCTTCATGGATCTTCATTGTCTGTAGGAGAAAGAAGGCCCTCCTTGCTTTGCTGCTCAGGGTCTAGATAATCTGGACCCAGCCGAGCTTCTGACTCTAGGTCTGACACCTGCCCTGGGCCCGCTTGTGCTTCACCCACATGCCACCCCGGGTATCTGAGCTCGTTTTCTCTTCTCCAGTTTCTATGTTCTCTCAACCCCAAAATTAAGCAAATAAACTTCCCATCTTCCAAGATGTCATATTGGACTTACCTGTTCCAGGCAGCCTTCCTGGCTTTTCTATGTGAGTAAAGCTCTTCTTTCACAGCAAAAATCTCAAACAAGCTTGAGAAGAAAAAAAGAATCTACGGGTTCGTGTAACTGTGACCCTAAGGTTAACTCCGGACCCAGATGGGTTCGGGGTAACAAAATATGTCATTGGGACTTCATACTCCCCATCCATCTCTTTTCCTTGCTTCCCTCTGTGACTCAAAACCCTTCCTCATTGGAGTAAAAAAGTGTAGGCTCTGGTACCCTCAGCCTGCTTCCTCATGACTTGAAATTTAAAAGCAAGACCTATCTTTTCTCCCCTCTCTGCCCTGTCCACCCAAGCGTCTCTCTAAAAAAGAGCAGAGAAGACAATTTGTCCGGTGCGGGGCAGCATCCGCTCTGAGCCAATCACTGCCTTCATGCAGATGCACACCTCTCTGATTGGTCAGAAGAGTACCTGCCTGAGCCTCGGGGGGAGGGGACTGGGGTGACCAAGAACCTCACCCTGACCACGTGGGCAGAGGGAGGTGTCGCCCTCCAAGGATGGTGGCCCGAAGAAGTGAGAAAGAGGGGCTAGTCAGACAGAAACAAGAAATGCCCATCCTGAGCTTACCATTTCCCCATTTATTTGGCCATAATGACCCTCTGCCCCGCATAGGAGATTCCGTATGGCTGATGTGATGGGTCAAGTACAAAATTTATATACGCAGAAAAACTATAACTGGTTGATTTTTTTCTCCTCATGTAGCCAGATCTTCCTTTCCATCTTGGTGAACAGGGGGAAAAAATTAACTAATTGCCTAATATGATTGGATATAGTTGGTTCTGATCATTTGAAACAGTCCCATTAGGAAAATTTTTACTCATTTGAGTAAAAATACTCAGCTGCTGCACTTGCTAAGATGGGATCCAGGTGTAGGGAGAGAGAGGGGCTTATAAAATCTTTATAAATCCACGTGGTGGGAAGATGAATCCAAGGCTCTGGGGCAGAGTTTCCTCTGCCCCACTGCCTTGTCCACCTGAGTATTATCTCAGGGGTACTCACTGCCAGAACCTGTGGCAGGGGGGAGACCTGGGCTTGGCCAGGCTTCACTGGTGCCCTTAGCTGATACACCCATGGGATATAGTCCTAGTGGGGTGGCGGGGGGACTGGAGATGGCCAGCCCTGGATCCACCACTCTAGCCCGGCAGTCTGTTCCTAGCCTTGTCTAAGGGCTCACCGCTCCCTCCTTCAGAGGGCCTTCCAGTGTGTGGAAGGGGACGGTGGGGGCTTGCATTCATGATGTCTCCCCCTTCTTATTTCCAAATCATTGCTTGGCCTTCATGGCCAACGGGACCCATAATGTGCCCATGCAGTGTAAGGACTCCGTGAACTGAGGCAGTTGGTATACTAATGGAAAAGATAAAGGAATGTAGCAATCCTTTCTGAGACAACAGCTTGGTTTACGCAACTATTGCCCTCGATGCATAATCCTGTTGTGTGAGTCAATAACCGAATATTGCCTCAGTCTTTCTGCACCCCTTTTGAAACAAAGTCTAATCTCCTTCCAAGGAGACAGTTTCCTGCAATCAACCAAGAAGGTTACCTTCCAAGAAGGCAAAAGAGAAAGCACGTTAAACATTTAAAACAGACAGCCACGCCATGCATGTGCCTCTGGCTTCCTCTGCCACATTGCGTGGTCTGGAAGGCAGGAGCCACGTGGCCCTCACTGGGGCAGGAAGCATTCCCTGGCTGGGCAGAGCTTTGATCTGCAAGCAAAACTGGGGTCACTTTATTTTGCTGAGTGCCGAATGCCGTTTACCCTATATACTTCTTCCTGGAGCAGACGGTTCCTGGGGGCCGGCTGCGTGCCAGGTGCCGTACTAGGTACTGTAGGAATTAAAGATGGATTGAAGCTGGAGAGCGTGCTTTTTGTTGAAACACTCTCGATTCACACAACCACCTCCAATCAGAGAGACTCCTCGGTAGCAAAGGGGATTCCCTGGGAGTTCCCATCTTCCCTCCCGGTCCTTGGAGGCTGCCTGCACTGTTCTGCCACCCGCTCCATTTCCTTCATCCTCCCCCCGGGGATGTCGAGCATGCAGAGACCTCTTCTTCTCAGAACGTGGCTGATGTGTCAGTGCTTGACCCCACCCGTAAATATTGGTGCCCGCAGTGCCAACCCCCTGATGCTTGATGGGGAGGCCACCCTGGCAGTGCAGATCAGTTGAGCACCTGATTTATTTCCTGGGTTACAGACGACTGAGAATTCTTAATGGAAGTAGCTCCTTTGGTGACCCAGGAAATGTGGGGAAGGCAGAAGCTCGCTAAATCCTCTCCTCCCTGAGTTTTTTAGGCCATAACTGCTCTGCATTTTGTGGCGTCCACTCAGAGACAAACGCGCCCAGGGACTGATTCCGGCTTTGAGACGCTCACGCAGGCTGACTGTAAATTTCAGACCCATTGTAGCTAAAATAAGCAAATGAGGCTGCAGTAATTTTAGGACAACAAATGCATGATTGCAAAGTGGAGGAGAAGGATGCTGTTTTTGAAGACAAAGGGAGGGTGAAATTTTTGCCCGAGGGCTTTGCCAGAGATGACTCCACTACTGAGAAATTTGGCATGGGAAACAGTCACCAGC
The DNA here is from genome assembly GCF_922984935.1 of Meles meles. Classification (NCBI taxonomy): domain Eukaryota; kingdom Metazoa; phylum Chordata; class Mammalia; order Carnivora; family Mustelidae; genus Meles; species Meles meles. The sequence goes on along the minus strand of NC_060071.1, from coordinate 37,331,291 downwards.
TTAGTGGGAGGGAGGGAACACCAAGCTTATAGAATCGAATGCAAATTCTAAGCCTGGGTATACCGCGGACTAGCTGTGTGACCGTGGGAACGTCACTGTCTCTCTCTGGATTTTTCTTCCGTGGCAAAACAAGGCAATTGGATGTTACAGTTTCCAAAATTCCTTCCTGATCCAGGAGGACACGGTTTTATGATCCAGCTGAGGTCACATTTGCTCTTTAAATTGGCTCATTGTCATGGTCACTCGAAGTGCTGTCAACACCAGCCTTATGGCTCTTGCTCCTGAGTGAGTGGTGGGGGAAGGGAGGGCGCTGCCCGGTCCTGTGTTCCAGAAGCCTCTTATTTATTTAAGATCTTTATTTTTTTTAATTTAAATTAAATTAATTAATGTATAATATATTTTTGGTTTCAGAGGTAGAGGTCACTGATTCATCAGTCTTACATAACACCTAGTGATGAGGCTCTTTTTAAAGGCAGTTCGTATATAGGATTGGGTTAAATCATTATGTTGTAAGGCAGGTAGCCCACCGATCCAGAGGGAAAGCTGGACAGGATTTTGTTACTGATTCTTGTTCTTGCCCTGCAGTTCGCTATCTGTGTGACCTTGGACCACATTTTCTGTAGTCGGCATCCTCATCTAATGAGATTCTCTCCAGAACGCCTCCCAGATCTCACCCGCTCCTGCGCCATGATGCGGTAATGCCGCGCCTCTCTCATTCAAACAAAGCACAGACCTTCATCTCTCCAGGCTTGAGAGGAGCAGAGACTTGTGCAGAAGAATCGAACCTCTCTGGGCAGCAGAGATCAAAGTGTATCCTGCAGGGAGCAACCCTAAGCGAAGACAGCTATGAACATGTTAGCATCACCACCCCTTTCCATGGGAAATCTTCCCTGGGGGCTCTGGGTTTGCTTTAACAAAGGCTGCTTTTCCTTACAGAAATCCACTGGTCGCTCAAGTGTGTGGTACGAGACCAGCATGGGTTTCAGAACGTGTAGAGAAAGTCAGGACAACTTCATCGTGCCCCGGGGATGGCTGTTCATTGAGTACCTACCACGTGTCAGCCTCTGTATCAGGCCCATTTCACATGTGGCTTGTTTCATTCTTTGGGCTGCCAAAACCTAAATCTGCTTCCTCTGGGTAAGTCTTGGTGGGAGGCAAGGCCCTGATTCCAGCTAGGAAAGAAAATAAAGCAAGATGCTCCCTCCCTAGTCATCCCGAAATGTTTAAGGTAGGGACAAGTAGTGCAGGCCTCATTAGTGCATTGCTCCCGTTCAGACTCTGAATTGTGAGCAAATAGTCAAAGATGAAGGGACTGCTCAAAAGGACCCAAGACAGAGTCGGGCAGCAGTGGATGTGGGGCAAATACACCGGCTAGTCTATTCTCCCTAAAAGCTGGTTGCCCTGTCTGCTGTCTGGCTGTCAGCAGCAACCTTAGTCTTTCCCACTGCCCCAGCCTAATTATTCAAATTCCTGTGGATCCTCAGCATCCTTTCTGCCTGTAGTAACAAGAACGGCTTTCTGTTACTTGCCGCCCAGGTCCTGGGCTGATGCCCTGCTCTTATGCTATAATGACCCCCTGGAGAACTATATCAACACCCTTTGGTATCACTGAACATCTTGGTCCCTGTCCTTCTCCAGTCACTGTGATAGCCAGTTCTGAGGTGGTTACCCCAGCTTGGCCCTGTAGCTCTCACTTCCCACCTTGGGGTTTCTAGGATGGCCAAGCGTATGGTGTCTGGGGAAGCCAGTGGACAGGAAGGCAGCTGTAGAGACACCTGTGACCAATGAGGAATAGAAGCCAGTGGAGAAAAGTTCTCTCAGTTCCAACGCCATAGTTCTAGGATGTATTTCATGAGGTGCCTCAGAAGGTCACGCCAGCAGCAATCTGAGTAATAGGGGTGACACAGGACCCGGTCTTGCCTCTCTCACTGGCTGGACCTTCTTGCCTACCCCTTGGACCCCTTCCAAAATAAGTGACTTGAAGCTGAGCCTATATCTTGGGCTCTGCTTGGGGGTGGGGTGCAGAACTGAGGCTCAGACAGGAACCGAGGCTGGGATATTAAGGAACTTATTCTCAGATCACACAAAGCACAGAATCAAAGCTTGAACCAGCACCCTTGGACTCCAAAGCCTTTGACCGGCTCCTTTCCATAGGGCCTGATATTAATGACAAGTAGAAGTGCAAAGGGACCAGCGCCCTGGGTGGGGTGGGGAGGAGGACTCTGGGGAATTCTGGGATTCTTACCCTGGTGCTAGCTGTTGAACACATGAAACCTCTCTTCTGGATCTTTCTGTTCCTAAGAATGTTTCTGCTTTTGGCTTTTTAAATTTTTCTGTTTTCTTTTGAGCCTGGCCTTGCTTTGTAGCATATGAAAACATGCATCAAGAGACCCAGATCTCAGCCCCAAGTTCATCACCAACTTATTGTTTGACCATGGGCTGAGAGGTTCCCTCTCTGGCCCTCTGGGTCCCACCTGGGATGGCCATGCCAGTCAGCCATGAGGTTTTGGGGGAGAAGTGGAACTTACTGAAACTTCAGATTCTCAAGTTCATCTCTTGGGACTTATCCAGCATAACGGGTAGAAGGCAGAGGTCTGTATTTGTAATCCGTTTCTCACATTGTAGCAAGTTTCTCTCTCCTGCTCCATGTTGACCGCCCCCCCGCAACTTAAGCCCTTGATTTGGGAATGATTCAGGAATTCCAAAAGGCACTTTCACTCCCCAATATCTCCCCTATCAGCCTGTCAGAATCCCGCAGTTTCCACCTTCCAGAACAGGTGTTGTTTCTGTTAAAACACCAGTGAGTTACCCAGGGGGTGGACATGTCATCCCCTTAGCATCGATAACATTGCGTAGCTGTTTACCGTGTCAGGAGCAGGGAGTCAATCACCTTCAGAGGTCAGGGTCTGGGATGGCAACAGCAAGGAGCCCAGCGGGTAGGGTGTTCTCTGAGCAATGAGTGGACAGCCAGCGAGCATGAAGACCAGCCCCTGGGTATGCAAAGGGAGATGTCAGTATGAAGAAGGGATAAGGCAATGATGACAAGGTTCACTTACCTTACAGAGACCAGGGACTGGCAGGAAGCTGGGAAGGTAAAAAAATTAAGAAGCACAGAAGGCTGAAGCCTGTCGTGGACATCTCTGGGTTCAAATCCTGGCGTCACCACTACATGACCTTGGGCAAGTTACTGTACATCCTTCTCTCTGACGATAACCCTCTCTGTCTCTCTCTGTCTCTCTCACACACACTGCCATGTGCTGGCATGGATTCCCCACGTTCTACGTGGTCTCAGTGCTGTGGCTGATTGGACTGGGTAGTCACTATCCAAACCAAGCATTTGGAATTTGGCTGGAAGACAAATGCTCTAGGTGACCAGAAGTAACCCGTGTCCGTGGGTAGGGTTGGGCAGGCAGCCGGGATTGGTACGAGGAGTAGTAGAGAAGGAGCTGCTCGGCAGAGAGCCTGAAGCAGAGACTCGAACGCAGAAGAACGAGAAGGGGGCGTCCTGAGGGCTGTCAGATGGTTGCTTTCCTGAAGCCCCAGCCAACCGGTGCATTCTGTGAGGCGCTTTGCATCTTCTTAAAAAACAAACAAGTAGGGGCCCCTGGGAGGCTCAGGTGGTTAAGCGTCTATCTTCAGCTCAGGTCATGATCTTGGGGGTCCTGGGATTGAGCCCTGTGTTGGGCTCCCTGGTCACTACGGAATTGTCTCTGTTGCTGCCCCCCTCATTTTATTCATTTTATAAATGAATAAAAAATCTTTTAAAAAACTCAAGCCAATAGGGGCACCTTGGTGGCTCAGGGGGTTAAGCCTCTGCCTTCGGCTCAGGTCATGATCTCAGGGTCCTGGGATCGAGCCCCGCATCGGGCTCTCTACTTGGCGGGGAGCCTGCTTACCCCCCGCCCAACCCCGCGTGCCTCTCTGCCTACTTACGATCTCTCTGTCAAATAAATAAATAAATAAAATTAAAAAAAAAAAAAAGCAAGCAACTCACCTTTCCCTTGCTTAAATTCGTCTGATTCTGTTGCTTGCAAACTGATGATCAAACACTTCCTTAAGCTGAGTGCACCATGGGTGCAGGTGGCCACAGTGGGCAGGCCACGGCGGGTGGGACAGACGCTGTGTAAGGGCGCTCCAAGGACCAACACAGTGCCCTGGGTCCCTGAGGCGACTTGGCAGCAGATGCCTGGCAGCCATTCTCCCAAAGCAATTTCTTAAAGCCTTTCTTACAGAGCCTCACCTTGGAGCACGATCATGGCCATTCTGCCTCTCCCTCCGTTTGCCAGCATGCCTAGGACATTTCACAAGGGCTCAAAACATGCAGATCAGAGTTTCTCAAACCCTCCCCGAGATAAATGGTAAAACGCAGATCCCCATGCAGCAGGCAGTGGCTCTCACAGGAGGCGGATGCTGCTGGGTCAAGGGCCACGCGTGGGCTTGCAAGGATTTAAACTCCTTACGCCATGAATTATGAGCTAGTGGCCAGTTAGAACCTCCACATCAGCCGGGGCGTGGTGGAAACCAATCAACTCTCCTAAACAGGGACAAAAACCCTCACTAGTTTTAATTAACAACAGCAACAACAACAAAAGTCTGAGTAGAACATCCATGCTCAGAAGTAGCATTTTATTCCTTCCAATAATACAGGGGAATAGCTGACCTTTCCAGGAAAAAGAAATAGACAAGCCCATACCATCATTAGTGTTTCAATGGCCAATAACTAAAAGGGGGGTTCTTAAAAAGCTAGAAGGGATGTGAGCTGTTTCTTTCTCCCCCTCTCAGGTTCTCAAGTAGTTCTCACGTTCTCAAGAACGGGCAGAGCCTGCTCACCAAGCAAACAGAGTGACATCCACGCGCCCTGAACACGGTGCTCGCAGCCTCCCCGGTAAGACAGCCCGGTTGGAGGTGCCAATCTCCTTACCAAAGACACGGCTTTTGTTTCATTTTTCTCTTTCAAGAGACTGACATCTTAGGGCCTCCTATCCATCTTCGTTTAAACAAATGTTTTGATTACATCCGAGCGAGAGCCCGACAGAAGCTGTGGGTACCGAGCGGACGCGTTCCCTATTAGTTTTAGACAATTTGTTCTAATATTGTCTGGAATCATCCGTTTATACACCCATACAGATTTGATTACTTTACTTGTTTCATTAATCTTTATTTGTTTAATCATCTGTTTAATCTGTTTAATCGTTGGTTTAAGTGGAAAGATTACATGAAGATGTCTAGCGTCGGCTCATACAGGCTTTCTGACAGGGAGCCCAGCGTTCCTTTTCGACTACTTATTGCATTTTTTTTTTTTTTTAATATGGGGCTTCATGAGCCACATTAAAACCTATAGGATGCTTCGGGGAATTCGATAATTCAGTAGTTCTTCACCACTGAACATGATCTATTTTTTAAATGTTATTTAATAAGCAATATTTGTGCGATAATTTGACTTCCTTGCCGGGACGGCGGGTCCTCGTCTTCCAACCAAATGCAGTATTGAAGCTGGCACAGAGACCATTCTTGAAGACGTCGGGACAGTCTGGGAGACTCAGGAATGTTCTTACAGATGAGAGAGTGGTTTCTTCTCTTTAGCTGGTTTTCTTTGGGAGTCCAAGCCGGTTCTTATCTGAAAGTGGGAGGCAGGGCCCCAGGCTGGACCTCACTCGGTGACCGTCAGGACCATGGTGGCCCCATCTTGTCATCCCTCTGTCTCTAATCAGACACAGGGTGCTACCTCCAACCGAGAGAGCCCTTGGGAGCCACCGTGAAAGTGAAATGGTTCTTTTGCCTCCAATCTGTTTAGCAAAATGGCTGCCACTCTCTCTGGTGACAGATTTTTATGTTATGCTCCAGTTTGGTGGGGGGGAGGGGTTGTGAGGTGTGTGTGACAGACGAAACTTGTACACCACGGTTGGTATACTACGTGTTACTTCAGCAGAAGACAGTGATCATCTCCGGTTAGGGAGTCACCGCCCCCACAGACCGCACTGTGGGCACAGCCCACCCCCTCTGGGATTGGAGTCCCTTGCCCTCAGAGGAGAGGCCTGCCTGCCTCCAGCCCATGCCCCTGACAGCCTTCCACCCTTGTCCTCCCCAGATCCTCTCTCCCTTCTGAGAGTTACAGTGTCTTACCTCAAGGCTAGATGGGGGCAGAATTGGGACTGGAACTCACGGCTTCTAAAATCTTTTTGGTAAAGAACTCCCTACCCCAGTTCATAATGTCTGGAGTTTTTGGTCCCTTCTGATAAGAAGCTGATAGGAATACAGGGGCACCTGCGTGGCTCAGTGGGTTAAGCCTCTGCCTTCAGCTCAGGCCATGATCTCAGGGTCCTGGGATTGAGCCCTGCTTTGGGCTCTCTGCTCCGCAGGGAGTCTGCTTCTCCCTTCGCTTGTGCACTGTCTCTCAAATAAATAAATAAAATCTTTTTTTTTTTCTTAAAGAAGCTGAAAGGAAAATAAAAACAGTACTCCTCTGTGCTCCTGTTGCTGTCATAATTAAGTACCATCATTTCACACTTTCTAAGCACATTGATTTTATGCCCTTCCCACCTGGCTGGAGCGTAGCTGGGTTGTTATCCTGGCCATTTGTGCCCTTGGAGGGAATGGACCTCATGGGACCTCCAGCTCCTCACCCATGGCCGTCTCTGACACGATCCTTGAAAGAACGTAGCACCCAATGTCATGAGCATTTCTGGGTCACGGGACATGTGACCTTGGACAAGTTCCTTAATATTTTGTTCCCTGTTTCTCATCTCACCAACAAGGGTGGTAATGGTCCTCATGCCACAGGATTTTGTGAACACAAAATGACAAAACAAGTTTCAGCGGCTGCCCGGCCTGGCGCCTGGTGAGGGTGGGCATGGGGAATGCTGTTGCATTGGCTCTTTGTATTTAAGGAGAGGAGGAACAAGGTGGTGCCCGGGTCAGCACGCAGAGGTCCTGATGATGACGGGAGCAAGGAGAGGCTCTTCGGTGATGGAAATCAAGGAAGAAGGAGGAAATCCAGACAAACTTGGAGGTTCTGTCCCACTTGTCCTAGGTGCTAGCCTTGGCATCCTGCCCACCCAGCAGATGCCTGCTGTACTATGGCCTGACTGTGGGTTCATAGCTGAGTTCTTCACCTTCCACAGTTGCAAGGCGAGGACCACCTCTCATTCACCCGGTCTTGCTTCCCACCTTTCATCTGAAACTCTGGACACTGAATAAGCACATCCATCATAAAGGTAAGACAGACTGGGACTTGGTGCAGGGGAGAGGAAAGTAGTGGGGGTGCCCAGGCAATTTTCTATTAATATATATATTTTTAACATGTCCCATGTGCCAGACCATGCTAGGTCCTGAGCATGGACGAGTGGACCAGCAAGACCCAACCTCGTAAGACTGTTGTGGAGATTAAATGAGAGAACGTGAACGTTAACAGATACCGTTGATGCTGGGAAATTGTACCAGGAACAGAGGGTTTGACTGCCCCGTTATGGACTGCGTACTTCTGTGAGCAATGATTAGTCATCAAGTGGTTTGGGACAAAAAAGTGGGATGAACTGGTTTTGTTTTCGAAAAGTTTCATTATAAAAATAAATCACATTCATTATAAAATGATGAGGTGTATGAGTTCCTGTTTCCTCATATCCCAGAAAACCCTGTGTGTTATAAATCTGGTTAATATTTGTAAACCTAATGGGAAAGCAGTGACTCACTGTTGTTGTTGTTTTTTTTTAAGATTTTATTTATTTATTTGAGAGAGGGAGAGAAAGAGAGAGAGAGAGAGCGAGCACATGAGCAAGGGGAAGGGGCAGAGGGAGAGGGAGAAGCATTTCCCTGCTGAGCAGGGAGCTTGATGTGGGACTCGATCTCGGGACCCTGGGATCATGACCTGAGCCAAAGGCAGGTGCTTAACCTACTTAGCCACCCAAGTGCCCCAACTCATGGTTATTTTATGTGTTTTTAATTATAAGTGAGGTTGAACATCTTTTCATGTTAATTTGTGCTTTGTTGACTTGTTTTCATTTGGTTGTTCATTGCCCGGTGATCTATTGGGTGATGGTTTTTTAAAAATTATTGATTTGTAAGAGGTTTTTTTTTAATTTTTAATTTCGTTATTAACATACAGTGTATTATTTGGCCCAGGGGTTCAGGTCTGTGAATCACCAGGTTTACACACTTCACAGCACTCACCATAGCACATACCCTCCCCAATGTACATAACCCCACCTCCCTCTCCCTACCCCCCCAACCGCACCCCCCTCTGCAACCCTCAGTTTGTTTTGTGAGATTAAGAGTCTCTTATGGTTTGTCTCCCTCCCGATCCCACCTTGTTTCATTTATTCTTTTCCTACCCCCCTAACTCCCCACGTCACCTCTCAACTTCCTCAAATCAGGGAGGAGACCTTTTTATTTAAGAAAAAAGCGTGCCTTTTTATTGAGGTATACTTTCCATAAACTGAAACTTGCACATTGTATTTTTTTTTATTTTTTTATTTTATTTTATTTTTAAGATTTTATCTATTTATTTGACAGAGAGATCACAAGTAGACAGAGAGGCAGGCAGAGAGAGAGAGAGAGTGAGAGGGAAGCAGGCTCCCTGCTGAGCAGAGAGCCCAATGTGGGACTCGATCCCAGGACCCTGAGATCATGACCTGAGCCAAAGGCAGCGGCTTAACCCACTGAGCCACCCAGGAACCCTGCACATTGTATTTTAAGTAGAGACAAGTCAAGCTGTTGCCTGACAAATGTATATACCTCCTATTACCATCGTCTCCACACCAGGATACAAAACATTTCCGTCATCCCCAACGCTTCTCTGTATCCCTTTACTGTCCATGTCTCCCCACTCCAGACTCCAGGAAACCACTGATGTGGTTTCCATCGCAGTGATTGGCTTACTTTGTTCTAAAACTTTGTATGTAAGGAATAATAAGTCTGTATGTTTTTGTATCTGACTTCTTTCGCTTGGCATAAAATCTGATTCACCCACATGGTTGTGTTCATTCATTTTTATTGCTAGGTTGTGTCCCACTGCATGGAAATATCACAATCATTTCATTACTCACCTGTTCATGGACGGTTGGATTGTTTCCAGTTTGGAGCTATTACAGATAAAGCTATTATTTTTATTTCTCTTGGGTAAATACCTCGTGGCAGAATGACTAGATCATAGGGTAGATGTATGCTTAGCTTTGTAAGAAATTTGCCAAAGTGGTCTCCAAAGCGGTCTCACATTGCGTGAGAATTTTACTGGGCCCCTGTCCTTGCCAACACTTGGTGTTGTCGGTCCTTTTTTATTGTGGACATTCTGCGGCTATAGAGTGCCATCTCTTGTGGTTACCTTCTGCATTTGCCATAATGAATAAGGCTGCAGATTTTTTCACAGGCTTCGTGAGCTTTCATACATCTTTGGTAAAGAGTCTTTTTTAAGTTTTGTTCATTTTAAATTCAGTTTTCTTGGGGCACCTGGGTGCTTCAGTCAGTTAAGCGTCTGTCTCTTGATTTTGGCTCAGGTCATGGTTGTGGGGTTGTAAGATCACACCCCGTGCTGGGCTCCCTGCTGGGTGTGGATCCCGGTTAAGATTCTCCCTCTCCCTTCTACCTCAGGAAAAACAATAAAGGAAGAATTCGGTTTTCTTTTGTGCTTGAGCCATAAGTGATCTTACACTCCGGATGCAAATTCCTTGTCATATATTCATATTGTGAATATTTTCTCCCATTTGAGGCTGCCCTTTTTGTTTTTGTTTTTTAATGATGATTTTCTGAAAGCAGAAGTCTTAAATTTTGGTCATGTCTACTTAACTTTTCCTTTATTGTTTGTGTTTTTGTGTTTTATCTGGTTAACCTTTGCTCTCTCTTATGTAAAAAAAAAAACTTTGCAAAGTTGCAAAGAGTTTCTCTAATATTTTCTTCTAGAACTTTTGTAGTTTTCACTCATATGTTTATGTTTAGGTCTCTGATCCCTTGTGTGTTGACGTTCAGTTTGGGTGTGTCTTTTTTTTGTGTGTGTGTCTTTATATATAATACAAATTTTACTGCGTATAAAATTTGGTGATTACTTTCCTCATTCCCAAACCCTGTAGATTTTTTTTAATAGTGTTTTCTGGCATAAAATGTTACTGTAAAGTATTTTGAAATCATCCTGCTTTTATTTCTTAAAAGTGATTTATATTTTCAGCCAGAATACCCTAAAGATTTTTGCGTTCTTCTTAATGGTTCAGTAATTTCACTGAGATGTGTTGTGGTATAATTTGTTCTTCATTTTTCCCGTTTAGTTTAGACCCATAATTTTTAATTTCCGGAAGGTTTCCTTCAAATATTTTGTAAAGTATTTTTTTGAAATTTTTTTCCTATTTTTTTTTCACTTGATTAATAAGGTTGAAAAGAGATTTTGTGATTCCCATACCATGTTCCTTTGGAGACTAAGAAAATAAATTAGAAAAATAGTAAATTTTTCCCTGGAAGAAGAATGTTCCTGAAGGAATGTAAGTTGGAAACAAAAGCACGTTTGTGCCCAACGCTCACACAAGCACACACACACACACTCCACAATATGTGTACTGAGATGTTAAGCCATTATCTCATCTATATGTGTTTTGCCTGTACATATTTTTGTTTCCTTTTTGGTGTATTTCCATAGTTCTGTTTGGTCTACAATGAGCATACTTTGCTTTTGCAGTAACTCCCAACACTCCAGAGTTGACTTCTGGGAGCAGAAACCATGAACCTCATTCCATAGCTCATTTACGAAAGAGTTCCTGAACACTGATTTCCCTTCAGTCAGGAACTGAATGTCTCTTCCCCCATTCAGGCTGCTGTAGTAATTCTAAAGTGAAAAAATAAGGCATGGGGACTTGGCTACTGGTGTAAACAATCTTATCCCTTATGTCTATGCCCTAGAAGCCTTGGTCCTGGGCATGCCCCGGTGGACTGGGCAGACTGGCTGTCAGTGGACCCGACGTGGCCTGCAGATAGTTTTGACTGACCAACATAGTGGGGAGTTTATTATTTTTTCAAATTTCTGAGCCTTAAAGGGGGCATGTGCCCCCCCAGTTTTCCATAGTCTTTGCAGCCCCCCACTAGGGCCCTCCAGGGCTGACTTCACTCATTTCCATTCCCTGCCTCCATCCCTTCCATTCCCTCCCCATCCAGGCATCTGAGTCCGTGACTTACTGGTGATAATGATAGAGATGACAGACGGTTGCCCAATAAGTATCCTAACGAGCTCCTACTTACTTTATTTTCCTTTGTCTGTATTTGTTACTCACACCCTGATGCAGGAAAGGGAGATGAAGGTCAGCATCATAACCTCACCGCCAGACAGAAGGAGCAAGTTCGGCCTGAGCTTCCCAGCGGCTAAACCAAAGAAGATAACCCACCAGTTTTGTAACTTTATATTGTCAGTAAGTCTAGAATGCAAATACTAGCTCAAGAGAAACAAGGCCTCACTGTGAAATCAGGCTCAAACGATGAAAATTGCCTTTATATACCCCCTCTCTGGGAGCTCGGAACCCTAAAACAATCCCAGGAGAAGCTATCCAAAAACATTAAATACAAGCCGGGTGACTACACTAGTTACCCAGGAGGAGAAGGGATTTTTTTTTTTTTTTAAGATTTTATTTATTTATTTGACAGAGAGAGAGAGAGATCACAAGTAGGCAGAGAGGCCGGGGGAAGTAGGCTCCCTGCTGAGCAGAGAGCCTGATGCGGGGCTCGATCCCAGAACCCTGGGATCATGACCTGAGCTGAAGGCAGAGGCTTAACCCACTGAGCCACCCAGGTGCCCCAGGAGAAGGGATTTTAAGCGGAGCATATAAGAACTTAGAATATCTTCATTCTCGCATTACAGAGAGCGTTGCTGTTTTCGAAGTATAAACTGGAATATTGTGTCTGTGTATACAAGTTATCCTAGACTCTGTGTCCAAGGTCTAAAATAAACATGATTATGATTGTGACTATTTTTTTAAAGTAACGCGTTCTACCTCTTTTATGTTCTCCCTGCTTACTATAGTTACACCGCATAGGTGGAGGTATGTGGATGCGATCTTATTTAGCAACTGGCAGTGGAGGGTAGGATCGGGGAGACTCCGCTAGTACTGTCATTCTGAGTGTTTCCCAACCCTGGCTGCTGACTGGAACGACCTGGAAATCTCTTAACAAACACCAGTGTTTCTGCGTCACCCCAGACCAGTTGGATCTGACTCCTTGAGGTATGGACTAGGGAGTTATTTTCGTTCAAAATTTCTTCTGGTTGTGCAGCTGGGACTGTAGGCTCTGATCTCTCTGGGTTGATGGTCCTCAGTGTCGAGTGCCCGAGAAGCATCCAACAAGCTGGTTAAATGCAGGTTCCCGGGCTTCCCTCCCTCCTTGGGATTCTAATTTAGTAAGACCCCAGAGTGACGCCGTGTTGAGAAAAAACTGAACTAGTTTTTGGACCCACCTAACATCACAAAGTATATGGTCTGTCTTAAATATGGAAAGAAATGAAGACTAGAACAATCAATAAAAGAGGAAATGCCATTATCCCGAACTAGGAGAAAGAGTTGTAGGAGAAGCCGGAGAGGACCATCATTCTAACCCAACACAAGTTCGACTTTGCTTTCCCTGCAGCCGGATCCTCTGCCCCCACCACCCTTGAGACATCACTCTTTTGCATTTGGCCAGCCTCAGGCTTCCTCACCTGTAAAATGGTGATGACGTCACCGAATGGAAGCTGTGGGCAGGGGGTGTGGCTGTGGACATTTTGCAAAGAGCCGTGGGGTACGTGGGAACTCCTGGCTCTAGGGAGGCATCACACACAATTCCGTCACACCTGCCAGACCAGGAGCCGCGCTTCCTGGGGAGATCTCCAAGCGGCTGCTCCCAAACACTGACGGTCCATTTCACTTGGGAGGTTAAAGGACATTCGGTCTCCAGCAGGCATTTCCATCAACCAAGAGATGGGGATGGGTGATGTCTGCTGCGGGTGCCTCTGGGGTTCTCAACAAGGGAGACAGCTGGGGTAGCAGGAGCGGGAGGGGGGCAGAAGCACCAGACCCTTCGTCTGCTCCCCACCCACCGCCCCCCCCCCAGCCCAACCTGCTGCCCGAGGCGGAGTTGGAGGATGAATTTTCATGTGACGTCTGTGTCTGTGCTCGGAGGGACCCGATAGGAGCTGCTGCAATATTTCACCAGCTCTTGTGTTTGTCGGCCCCACTAATCATCAGCCTCAATCACTGATGCGATATTTTATGAATTAATAAAAATGATCATGGGCAGTCCAGGGGGACCCAGGGAAGAAATGCGTGCAGTAGAATTTTAATGAGCACAATGGGGAATTTCAACCTTTTCTCTGCTTTATTTTATTTATTTATTTTATCTCCCCTTCTCTCTTCCACACCCCCCTCCCTGAAATTTCTCTTCTTGCCCACCCTGTTTCCTTTAGCCAAACCCTAGCCAGAGCGGCTCTACATCACTGTCTGGCAAATTAGGTGTTTTCCCTCGGCCTGTTGTTTGGCCCACAACAGTGCCGTCCTGGGCCACAAACGCGCCCCGCGCACCTGCTCTCTGTCCTAATTGAGCAGATGAGCTGCCGATTTGTCATGCTTAGTCCAGACCCCCTTCCTGGCACCCCTCCCCCAGCCCGCCAGCCTTGGCTTGCCTGGAACAACGGGCAGCCATAAAGCTGAGAGTGTGTGTGCGTGCGTGTGTGCGTGCGTGTGTTATGACAGATCTTGTACTCATTATTGAATAATTCATTGTTGCGTTAATGTCTTCAGATACCATCTCTCCTTCTCCACTCTTCCCCTCTCATCTGGCTCGCTGGGGAAAACTTGATTATGCCTGCCGCTCTGACGACAGAGTATACAGATAAAAGATAATTGCTTGGCTTGACTCTTCCATTGATATGAAAATAAGATTTAAATTATTCACTCCGGTTTAAAGGTTAGTTGAAGGTTATTACAGGGGATGAAGGAAAAAAAAATCTCTCTTCATAACGTTGGGGGTTGAGATAAGACAGGTCTGAAAGGGCCTAATTTGCACCGTAGGCAGAGCGCCTTGTTGTGGATAAACTGAGAGCCTCTCCAGAGATTTTAATCTAGGAGAAGTCAATTATTTATAAGCAAATTATGGCCGGCTTCTCATATATCTACAAGGCGCTGTGTCATAAATAAGGACGAGGTGGTGTCTGTTGCCTTCTCAGCACTGGGTTTTTCTTGATCTCCAAGCCCTGGTCTTGCTTACAATGGGATTTAATGAGGCGCCCTGGTTTTCAAGGAGGGCTTCCTTCGTGGGGGGCTTTTTTAAATAGACAATAATGATAATAATATAAGGGTAATCTGGCTCTGGGGTATCTGCCCCTGTGCTTGGCAGGAGAGCTCGTGGTTGGGGGCCGGGAGTCCTTGGCTGCATGGCCGGTCTGCACATGGCCCGGCGCCCCACCAAGAGCCCCCTTCCTTCCCAGTGGGTTATGTCAGCTTTACAGAGAAAAACATCTCAGAGCCGCTCTGCCCACAGATAAAAATCCCCCACCTGAGCATCAATAATTAATGGCCTTTCGTGTTTCTGCAAGTTGGGCGCTATTTCAGAAAGTATCCAGTGGTTTCCTCCCCAACAGTGCTCCGTGCATTAATCATGGGTGGCCATTTCCATCAAAATAAAGACCGGGGAAGAAAGACCTCTTGTGTCCTGTGGGGCAGGCAGCCAGGCCCAGGAATGCTTCTGAAGAGCCCCCGGGTGAGGGGCTGGCTTCCGGGCCTCAGTCTCCCAGAACTTGCCCCTACCGCACATTCATTAGGAACCTTGGCCCCTCTTTATCCTGCATACCCACCCCCACCTCACAGCCCTCTGGGATTGGTTTGGGAAAATACATGACCTTAGATTGCAAAGCTGTTGGGTCTCCATGAGGGCTCCCAGCCTGGAAACCCTGGACTTGGTGGCTTCCCACAGTGATGAGGGCCAAGGCCGCTGCCAAGGGAGCGGTCAGGTGACCGTCGCCCTCTCTCTGGCTGCAGGGATCATCAGTGGGTTGCCCCCTCTTCAAAAGATGGCAAAGCCTCCAGGCTCTCAGCCTGGGGTCATTCTGCAAGGGTCCTATCTGGAAGGGAGATCAGACGGACCCATGAGGACCCTTCCCTGCCAGATTTTGGGGAAGGTGTGCAACAGCCTGGGTTTACCAAGGTTCCCAGCCTGGCATCCGAGTGGGCTGACCTGTCTGGCTCAGGGGCCTCGAGGGGAGGAGAGGGCAGCTGGCTGCCGATGGGATGGGCACCATTTCTGAGTAGTTAGGATTCAGGAGGCTTACAGAGGACATTCTTCGATCATGACTCAGCCTAAAGCCAATGACTCCTTCAAAGCTCTGTGGGCAAAGCAAATGAGCTCTGTGTGTGTGCACGTGTGCATGTGTATGAATGTGTATATTGACATATACTACAAAAATGCACACTTTGTACTACATTTCACCCAGCTTCCTCACTGAGGCCCAGAGACATCAAATGACTTGCCCAAAGTCACTCGAGCAAATACGTGGTAAAGCCTCAGTCCAAACCCTCCTCTCCTGATACCCAGCCGATGCTTTTTTATTTTTATTTTTTTGAGATCCAGGAAAAACCTGGATGTTGCCCTTACACTCTAAACGTTCCCCCCTGCTCCCCGTGGCAGTGGAGGAAGGGACAGGGCTCGGCTCTTCATCCAGACAGGGGGCTCCTGGGTCCCTTTGAGCTCTAAATTCTGTGAATACCAGTTTAGCAGAATACTCCTTGAGCGTGTATCCTGAAGTCATTAACCAAAAAGTAACATTAGCTGTGTATTTGCGCCGAATGAGACACAGTCTAGGCCCTGCCGGGGTGATGGGGGACAGGATTCTCAAAGATCTCGTCCATCCGCAGAAATGAAACGTTCAGATGGAGGCATTAAAATAAGATCGGCAATGACCCCCCCAGAGGGTAGGAGTTTGTAAGAAGCTTCTGGGGACACGCAGTCAGGGCTGCAGGAGCCCCCAGTGTTGGGGGAGACCCAGCTTCCCTAGGGAGATGCCAAGGCAGGTGGGGGTGGCACAGAAGGCTAGGCAGAGAGGTGAGAGAGAGAGCACGAGAGAGAGAGCGAGAGCGAGCGAGAGAGACAGAGAGCGAGAACATCTGGAGAGGCTGCTGGGGAAGGAGGAGTGGCCACTGGGACTCAGGGGCAGGTCCGGACGGACGGAGGGACAGAAGGCCACCTTGGGAGATAATGGAGGGTGGCGTGCTCCACAGGGCCCCTGCTGGTTTTAGACAGAAGGATGGTGTGTTAAGCGCCACATCCAAGGGCAGATTTACTGGAATGAAGAGGCTTGAGGTAGGAAGTCTAAGCGGAGGCTGATAGAACCCAGGCACAGACCACGATGTAGGGATGGATGACCGGGTTTGCTAAAGAACTGTAAAGGGAAAGTAAGCACCAAAGTGAGTAGAGAAAGAAAAATGGTGGCTGGAGAGGAGAGGGTGAATTTTGGGTGGGGGAACGCGAGGAGCTGACTCTGGGACCTAAGGCAGGTTCTAGGGGCGGTCACATGACAGAGGAGCAGAAGGGGGCGGGGCCAGGCGGGTTTTCCCCGCCCTCAAGTGCGGGGTCTGGGAAGGGGTGGGACTTGGTCACAAGGTCTCTGGGCTCTGGTGCTCCTTTTCCCTGGGCGGTGTGGCCTCACCGCAGCACCTTGTTTCCAGGGAGAGAGAAGGAAGTGGAATCCTGCCCCACATGCTTTGCCCCTGCCCTCAGTTTCCCATGAGGGGCAGGAAGGCTAGCGCTGTTTGCTCAGGCAAGGGCTGATGGATTATTTGAGCTTCACCTAAGGGAAGCTGGTTTCACCACAGCACATCAAATTTTTAATTATTTCAGATCTCCGGGTCCTGGGAGGCCCCGTGAGAGGTCCAGGATGGAGGCCACTCCAGCACGAGAGACTGATGGTCAGAACGGGGACTGCTAGGTTAATGAGTCTGAGGTCGCTGCAGGAGACAGGTATCCATGCGATCGGTGGATATTAAAGCCTTCCTATTCATTTCTGCAAGCTGCCTCCCTCACGCCATCCAGTGATGCGTCTGGATTTAAGTCCTCATTACCCGTTTCCACCCACAGGTAACAGGTCCTGCTCATTGGCCATGGGCAATTTCCTGCCCCATTACCTGTGAAAACCAGAGAGCAGCTGCCCTTTGGGAGAGCCACGGAGCCCACTTTCTCCTTTTCTTAAAATCGTGGCAGGGTAACACTTCCTGTAAGACTCTGGACTTTTGCAAATCTAAGCACCAGGCGAGGGGACGGCACACCAAGGCCTGACATCGGACAGCACCCCTTGAAGGCGGGCCAGCGTGCTAGCTTGCTATCCCCTCAGCGGCAGGGCCCAGGCTCAGCTTTTCAGGCCCATGACAGGCATCCGCTCCTTCTTTTTCCAAAAAGCCTTCACATCTGAGCAGAGCATGTGGTCTGCGTTTCTGGATCACCACTCGTCCATCACCTCGCAGCCTCAGAAAGGAATGATGGCTCCTATGCACCATCCCTGGGGCCCTGAGCACAAAGGAGCTCCTGATGCTGCCCTTGGCCATGCTGCCCCTTCGTGCCCTTCCTGGGTCTCCTGAGCCAGTGAAATAGGTAGAGGCCACGTCTGCCTTCTCGGTTTGCGATGGTGTGAGCGAGTCCCCCAGACGCAGCAGCACGATGCCCCAGGGCACGCTCCAGCGTCTTGCAGCGTTCTCGCTTCTGGAACCCGGGGGGCTGGCAGAGGTGGGTGCATGAGCAGCCAGGGACAGACGTCCATGCAGAGCGCTGCGTGGGATATGTGCGGGGCGTGCAACACGGTGCAGCAGTAAGTGTTGAAACTACAGAGGGGGCTGGGTGTGAGTGTGACTCTGCGTGGCAGGCAGGGCCGGCCTAACAGGGAGGAGGGGTGTTCACCCCAAGGAGGCAGTGAAGAGGTGCGTTTGCTCCCCAGTCGAGGGTTTGCTCCCCAGGTGGCTGGCTAGTGGCAGGAGGCCTCTGTTTCTGGCCACCTGGACCTCTCCTGACACGGCGCTGCCTTCCCCCCTGCGAGTGACCCGAGGGAGCAAGGCGAAGGTCGTGGAAGTCACACTCGGAAGACAAAGGTCAGCCTATCCCGTGTGCGAGGGGACCACGGAAGGGCACAGTGCCCTGCCACGTCCAACCAGGCTGTACCTTTCCTAGGGCCTCAGGAATCAGCAAGCGCCCACCCGGCTTGCTTAATGTATCCCTCAGCCCTAGGACAGGGTTTCTTCCCAGATGAGCAAGCAGGCCAGGGAAAGGCTTGTTCCCGGAAGCTGCTGAGTGGGCCTTACAACCCAACGCTGTTTGCTTCCAAGTTCTGGGCCTTTCTGCTCTTCCGAGCTGCCTGATGCTTCCCTCACAAGAACTCTGTGATGTGGTGGGGGATATGAGGCCCATTTTAGAGATGAGGAAGCCGAGGCCCCAGGAATGTAGTGACGTCGTGGCAGCTGATAGCAGGGCTGGCACTAGAATTCACACTCCTGTCTTCAGGGCTAACGAATGCTCTACTTGCCGAAAATACCTCTCGGTGAAGTGTTCAGAGGCCTGCATCTGGACTGTGCTCTGTGCTACCCATGGCAGTGAGGCCGTGGGTTAGAGAGAGCTCCCAGGGAGAAGCCACGTCTTCCTTTGGCAGGGAGGTGGGTGGGGAGACTCATGTTAGCCCGGCTCTGTGGTGAGGGGTGTGCGTGGGGTGAGGGCCTCCCTGTCCTGAGCCATGGCCCCAATCCACAGTGACCATAGCCATTGTGCCCTCTGTCCCCTTCATGCTGGCACCCCCCACCCTCTCTCAACTCCCAGACTTCACAGCACACGAAGCCCTGGGGAACCTTCGGGAGGGCAGGCTTGTGTGTCTGTTTTGTTTGTTGGCTGTGCCGTCCGACACTTAGAAGGTCCTCACTGAATACTTACTGACTCCTCCTAAAGACTTGGGGGGAGGTGGGGGAGACACTTACCCTAATGCCATTTGCTGGCTGAGGAGACTGAGCCTCAGAAAGATGACCAGTGGGGGAGCCGGGGGGCCTGGGTGGCTCAGTCCATTAAACGCCTGACTCTTGATTTCAGCTCAGGTCACGATCTCGAGGTCACGAGATCGAGCCTGAGGTCAAGCTTCATGCTCAGCGGGAAGTCTGCTTCTCTTTTTCTCGATCTCCCTCTGCCTCCCTCCCTGCTTGTTCTCTCTCTCTCAAATAAATAAATCTTAAAAACAAAAACAAGTGAAAAAGAAAGAAAAACCATGGGACCACTCCAGGTTGAACAGTGAGTGAAAGATCCAGAAGCACGTGCCACGTCTCTGCCGGGCTGCCTGTCTGGAGTCACCGCGTGTGATTAGAAAAAGAGAAGCCTTCCCCCAATCATTCATGGGTGATTCAGGGGTGGGGATGGAGGAGGGGCTCAAGGAGTGCCTCCTGGCCTTGGGGACTCAGCCACACCTCCCCAGAATCTCTCCACTTGGTCCTCTCCATCTCCAGCTGCCCAAAAAGTGATAATTCACATCAGTCATGCCCTCGGGGCCCCACAGTCCAATCCCAGAACATCAGAGCTGGGAGGGCTGTGGGCTCTCAGAGTCCATTTTTCCATTTTATGGATGGATAAACTAAGCCCTGGGAGGAGAAGACGGTTGTCAGCGAGCTCCCCAAAATGCAGCATTTCAGATGACTGAGCAATTTTGCACCCAGTTCCCTGCTTCTCCCCAGCACCCGGGTATCCATTCATCGACCCCTCCTCAGAGCTCCAGGTCTGTTTTCCCTCCCAGCGTGTTTGTTTCCCCACACCCATTGTCCTGGGAACAAAATCCCATGGGAGACCCCCATCCCTGGGCCTGGTGCAGGCCCTAGCTCTAACTGACTGGCCGGCCTCGGAAACCTCCACCTCCTTATGTGTAAAGAAGGAAGGGGTTGCACCAGAGAATTCCTGGGTCTGAGAGGCTGGACCCTGCGCAGACCTGAGACCCATTCTCCAGCCCTAGGCCCTGGAGCCTCTTGGTAGGAAGCAGTACAGCAGATCGTGGGTCCTGATAACAGAGTCCCTGGCCACGACTAGTCCAGGGCAGAGGGGTCGTCCCGGGCAAGAAGACCCCAGGCTGAGGCTGCAAATTCTCCATCCCCTTGGGATCTGCCAGTTCTGGGGGATAGCGCAAATCCCTGAAAAGCTGGGAGGAAAATGGAGCGGCTCCCAAGGCCGGACCTGGAGAGGCGAGGGGACAGAGATCTGGTTCTCCGCACCCAAGCAGATGCCAGGAGCTCGGGGTTTGGAACAACAGCCTTACTTTGGTGGCCACGTCTTCCGGCAGGCACGCTCTGTACTTTCTGTGCTCTAACTCACCCTGCAGCCCTCTGGCTGCATGCTGACGTCTCATGGTACCAAGGAGGCAGCCCCGGCCCAGGGAGGTCAGGGGATGTACCCTTCCGGGTGCCTCTCAGGTGGGTTAGCACCACACCTGGTTCCCCCCCGCTTCCCCGTCCCGGAGGGGAGGTTGCTCTCAGCTTTTCCTTTGGGTCCTTCCGCCCAGGGTTCTAACAGGACAAACCGATGCAGCAGGACGTCTACTGTGTGGGGCCGCTGCCTCCTGGGAGTGATGGGAGCACGGGACGCACCTGCCTTCAGAGAGACACTTGGTGCCTGTGCATGTTTGCCAGCGTGCACACCCACACGTACACACGTGTGCCCGCCTGACTCACACGCATACATGTAAATACATGCACACGGCCCGTGCGTGACAACGTGCCCGCGTGCACACACACGTTCTCGCCCTACACGCTCCGTTCCATAAGGGTTCAAGCCTTGTGGGAGCCTCTCGCCGTTCCCTGGGAGAGCCCACTCTGCGGTTGCTAGGAAATACGGAGGAGGAGAGAAGTCTAGACCCCTTCCCTTTCCCGCTTGGATTCCAATTCCAGGGCAGCCCCGGCGCCCTTCCTGTCTTTCTGTTTCTCTTTGTCACCACTGGGTTGCTCCTGTTGGCTTTGAATGGGGAGGAGGAGGGGGTCACACCAGTCTGGGGGCCCACTCAGCTCTGCGACCTGGCCGGGGCCTGGCCCCCGCGCCACCCAGCAGCGTTCTGGTGGGAGAAACAGCTTCCTTTGACGGTTGCTATTGATTATGGCAAGATTGTGTGTGGCTAAGGGCTCCTCGGAGCCAACTGGTATATTAAGCAATCATTTCTATAGCGGATGACATAATTCCCCGGGCATCGGTTTGTCCTAATGGGCTTGGTATTACTCATGTGCTAATTGATTGGGCACGGAGGGAAGAAAAACTAAATTCACTTGTGAGGCGATTTTATGGCAGAGCTCATAACAGAGGTAATTTGCTGAAAATGTTCAGTCCCGCTTCGGTTATGTAATATCATCTGTGTTCCTGTGTTTTATCTCCTCTGCGCCGGGCGGGAAGCTGGCCTGGCGGGCTGAGTGTGGGGAGGTGGGCTCCCCCAGGACCCAGGCGCTGACAGCTCGGCTTCCCACCGCCTTCCCTGGGAACACAGGGCTGCCCTTGGGGAGCGCTGACAATTAGTGCCTTCTGCATAACCTCCTCGCCTCAGGGGTGGCTTTCAAAATGTCTCAGCTTCTCCTGTTAAAAAGCGACTCTGTCTAAGGGCAAAATAGTTATTTTCGGATCAGGCGTCTAGTGTTACAAAGCTCTTGTTCAGAAAGGAGAAGGGTGAAGGGGGGGATTATTATTATTATTTTCTAGAGAAAGAATATTTTGCCTGGAAGAGGGAGGGATGGGGAGGCTTAAAAGGCCTCCTCCCCTCCTCCCCTTCTCCCCCTATGTTCCCCCCTCCCTCCCTCCTTCCCTATCCCTTTTCCTCTCTCCACCCCTTCCTCCCCCCCTTTCCTCCCCTCCTTCCCTTCCCCTCCTCTGTTCTCTCCTCTCCCCTCTCCCTTTCCTTCCCTCCTTCCCTCTCCCTTCTCCTCTCTCCCCCTCCCTCCCCTTCTTTCCCCTCCTTCTCTCCCTCTTTATCTTCCTCTTTTCCTACCTCTTTCCTCCCTCCCTTTTCCTGTCTCTTTCCCTCCCTCCCCCTTCCTCCCTCCTTTACTTTCCTCCCCCTCTATCTCCTTCCCTCCCGACTCCCTCTTCCCTCCCTGAAGCAGCCTGCCTAACCTGAGACCTCTGCAGGAGTCCAAGCCTCTGCTTGACTCTTGTGCTCTGCACAGGCCTCCCCGGCCTTGAGCCACACTGCCACCCCAAAGAGGCAGGCCCCGCTTTTCCAGTGCTCTCTGCAGTGACTCTGGGGTTGCCATGGCTGCCTACCTGATGTGTGCAGCTGGGTGAGCTCCACAGGCCATGGCTGCCCACCAAGGTGGGCCTGGTTGCGTGATCAAGTGGTGTTTTGGCTCTCCCGGGGATTTTAAAGTTCCAATTGGAGGGGCCAGGCTGCAGTGATCTGCGGAGGAAACCAAGGCTTTGGAACCCTCAGCCTCATTTGAGACTGGCCGTTCAGACCCCAGCAGTGCGTGGCTGGCCCCCAGTTTGCTCAGGGGACGTCACAGCATCACTGGGTCTGGGACTCCTCTGAAGTTCTAATGCTGGAGCTTGATGCCTTTGGGCCTGACGGCTTCCGGCTTCTGGGACTCCTCCGGCCAGCATCCCCACAGCAGCCTGTTTCAAGTTCCTGGACGTAGCCTGAGATTTTGAGACACATCAGTCTGTTCCCTTGATGGGCTAAAAGGCCCCTGATAGGTTCTGTACCCACCTCAGCTTAGAGGCAAGAAACAGGACTCCCAAGGGGGCCGGGAGCTTGCCCAGCCCATGAATGGGAATGGAGTGGAACTCGGCTCTGCTAAGCTCAAATGCCAAGGACGGCCTGAGCCCTTCCTCCAGTGTCCCAACCACTCAGCTGTCATCTCTGTTCTTGACCTGACCACCCACGCCGCCGCACCATCTTCCGGTGACAGCTGGCCCAGTGGCATCTGCCCACTTCCAGCCCAGCCTCTGCTCCAGGGAAGGCTGCTGGTGGGGCTGGGCGAAGCACGACCCCAGACAAGTCCATCAGCCTCTCTGAGCCCACCTCCTTTCCTCAACGGGGATGAGAAATCATAGTCAACAGGTACCGAGTACTGCGTACGGGCCAGGAATCAGGTTTGGTACTTAGCTTGGTGTACCCCTTTTATTTCAATCCTCATGACAACCTTGGGTGGGAGAGATCATTGTGATCCCATTTCTCAGAGAGTGAAACTGAGGTGCATGGCACCTCATGGGGTAGGAGGGGGCAGATGGTTCTGCTACTGGTGGCTGGGGCTCCCAACCATTCAGGGACACTTTCGCCCAGAGGTTCTTACCCCTTTGGGGGTCCCAGGGCTCTCTGAGGATCTTCCATAAGCTGTAACATATTCTCGGAGAACAAACATGTATGAAAAATGTCCACAATCCGGGGGCCTGAAACGAACTGGTCTGTTCCTAGGAGCATGGATGTCTGGTCAAGGATGCTTATCCTGTCCAGCTTTTCCTGGCATCTCAGTGGGGAGGTGGGAAGGAGGAGAGGCGGTCTGAACTGTGGGGGTGAGGAGCCAGGACCGTGGCCCCTTTTGGTGCCCCAGACCTCCAGGATGGGTGGAAGGAGGCTTTCTATGGGAATTTCAACATGACTCAAGAGGCCGGGGCAGGCCTGAGCACTGCTCAGCTCTCCTCTGAGCACTTTGGAGATGGCCTGGCTTGGTCCAGTGGGAGCTGCGGGCTGGGGAGGACAGGGAGACACAGCATAGCCGGATTTAAAAGGGAGACCGGGGGAGTGTGAGGGTAGGTGGGGGGAGGCGCCGATTTTATCTGTGCCTGGATTTCCCCATCCCTAATTATCTTGTGATAATTAGTAGGTCTAGAACATTTGCCCTGGAGCCAAGCTGGGTAAATAGTGAACAGGGGAATGGAGGTGTCTAGTTGCTTGACTTGGCAGGGAGGGGCTGGTTTTATGGGAGCAGAAGAGAGGATCGGCAGGATGGGCTGGTTGTGGGACCTCTGAGACAGCCTTATTCCCAAATGAGAATTCTCGGCTTTGCCCCCATCCGCCTGAAATCCCACCACTGCAGATACATCATCTGGGTCCAGAAGAACATTCACTCTATGAAATGGAGACACCCCAGTGACACGTGTTGTGGGTTTCATTGGCCACTGCTAGAGGACAAAAGAAGCTGCTCAGGAGAGAAGGTCAGGAGATGGCAGGGAGACAGAGCAGCAGCCTGAGCATGTGGGTCAGGCATAGCCAGCCTTGACCTTGCTACTCTTCTGTCCTGTAACCTTGGGAAGTCTCCGCAGCAAAGTTACAGGGAAGGTGCCTGCCCTCTGGAGCTGTCTGGTTGTCAGGAGGCTTGTAAGGGCTGAGCCCAAGCCTGGGCTGGACAAAGCACTCACTAAATGGTGACTGGCATAATTTGGAGCCCAGGAGGGCGCTGGGGATGTCCGGGGACACAGGAAACCCACATGGCTGACTTCCCAGTGGGCCAGCCTGCAGAGCCCAGCCTGTGAGTAGGGTTGCAGCAGGCCGAGGTCCTCCCTGAACTCCCCAGGCTGGCGTGAGCCCGGAGGCCGGCTGCCTCCTGCCTGCCCCCCATCTCCACCCCCTCCAACCCCTACCCCCACCCCCACCCCTTTACAGAAAGAGAAAGTTCTGGGGAGAGAGCTTGAGGAGACAGGGGCCTGTCCTGCGGAGAGCAGGGCAGGGGCAAAGAGAAGGAAGACCAGGGTTAAAGGCAAAGCCAACTTGGGGAACAGGAGGAGAGAGGGCGGGGCAGGACCGTCCCTGAGGGCCTTCTGGATTCCAAAAGGTCTTCAGTGGGTTGTGTGCAGAAAGAAGAGGGAGACAGGAAATCAGTGGCCTGTGGGACTGAATTTAAATAAGGGACAGAGAAATGACCACACAGAGTCTCCTTTCTAATCGCCACCCCTTCTGCAAAGAATTAAAGTTCCACGAGGGCCACCTTCTTCTCCCCTCACTGCTATATTCCTAACACCTAGAAGCAGTTCTGGGGCCAAGTGCTTAGTGAACGGTCCTTTCTGGATCTCCAGACTCAGGGAGCTGTTGATGTACAGGGCGAGCCCTCTGAATGCAGCCAAGGTCAGGCCCTCCAGGCGGATGGGCGGATGGGTGGGTGGAAGGATGGGGCTCTCCCCTCTGGGTGGCGATTCTGGAATTTAAATGTGCCGGCAGCCGTGAGGCCTGCAGGGCCCTGCTCTAGTCCTGTGGCTCTACTTTGTGCAGGGGCTTTCGCCTGTCATCTGTGAGACGATGGTGCTAACGGTGCAGGGTTAGGGAGTCAAGGGCAAGTGACAGCTGTCTTTCCGGAGCCTTCCCCGGCAGCGATGGTGGAGGGAAGCCCTGAGTTGGGAGCACAGGGCCTAAAATCCTGCCCTGGTTCCTCTACTGACCAGCCACACGTGACACTGGGCAGCTCTTCCCTTCCTGAGCCCTGTGGTCTCCAGGTGGTGCCTGCCAGGAAGAGGCCACGCCCGGCTCCCCGTGACCAGGGTCTCACGCAGTGGATACAGCTCAAGGACACCAGCCTTTAGCTCATGTGGGCTGAGACTTTGAATAAACCCCCCAACATGCTTTTCCTAAAAGGATGCGTTTGTGAGGGGTCTGGTGGCCTTTGGGTGAATGGCAGGCCCCTGAGGGGAAGATGCGGCTGTCCCCGAATATCAGGTGACAGAGGCCTGGGGAGAGCCCCTCAGCAGCCAGCCCCAGCCGTGGATGCCCGGGGCACAGAGCGACACATGGGGATCAAGGGCCTGGAGCCTGGGGTGCTGTTGTTTGGACAGAGTCCTGTCCCAGTCCCCTGAGAACCTAGAGTTAGGTCTTTCTCTCTCTTCCTGCCAACCTGGGCTCCTTCTCTTGCAGTTTTCTCCAGCAGGAATCCCTTCCCCCGCATCTCTCTAGGCATAGACACTGCCCCCTTTCTCCACTTTCCAGAAACTTTCCCAATCCTCCAGCTGGAAGGAACCTCTCCCTCTTTCTCTGACTCCTTACAGAGCTCCACGCTGTCCTGGACTTGTTCTGTGTACCAGCCTGGGAGCCCCGGGAGCCAGGGCCTCGGTCTCAGCTCTTGTACCCTGAGTCCACGGCTCACTGAACTGCTCGGATGCGCCAGTGACCAGATGTAAGTGACATGACAGTCACACAAGCAGAAGGATCCCAGAATGGCCTCTGGAGTCTTCTGGACCCTACAGTTTTACTCGGCATCTTGAAGGCTCTAGAACTGGCCCCATGGGAGGAATGTAGAACACAGACAGCCAAGTTCTCACCGTGACTTGGATGCCACCACGACCTGCGATGTGGTGGGGCAGCGGCAGGTGTTCCATTTTACTGATGGGGAGGCTGAGGCTGAAGCTGGCTAAGGACTGCTCCAGAAACCACCCCCTGCTGTGGCAGAACTGGGCTGCCATCCTGGCCTCTGACCTTTACGTGGTAGGGAACAGTGATGGGCCAACCCATGAGTCCGGGGCCTGGGTAGGGCAGTCCATCTGGAGTTGGGAGTTTTACAAGAACCTCTTTTTAAGGGCTTTTGTTGTTGTTATTTTAACAAGGAAAAATAAAGAAAACAAAACCCTGAAGTTTTTCATTCATTTCCCAGATAATCCCTGTTGTATTATTTTTTTAAGTAAAACATTAATCTCAGAAAGGTGTAAGGTAAAATGTTAGAGCCTCTTTGCTGGTATTCTCTTTGCTGGTTTCTGTCCTGTATAAGCTCTGTCAATGGATTTTTTCTAAGCAAATAAAGTATACACAATAGCATTGACGTTTCTATATGTGCATAACATAGTGTATTTATTTACTTACGTTAAGAGGGTCACACAGTGCCCATGGTGCTGAGCAATGCAGTTCTGTGTTTCTGTGTGTTTGCTTATCCCTCTATGTTCACGACCTGACACCCAGCGCTACCTTCTTTTGTGAATGGCTGCATCGTGGCCCATTGTATGGTGTTCCCTTAAGTTATCTGACTAGTGAGACATTGTTTCCAGCTTCTCCTCTATCAAATAAGGTAGTGAAAATATCCTAACAGCTTTGTGTATATTTCTTGGCAAACTTTTTTTTTTAAAGACATTATGTATTTATTTATTTATTTGAGAAAGAAAGAGAGAGAGAGAGGAGTGAGAGAGAGATAGAACAGGGGCAGGGGGAGAAAGAGAGAGAGAGAGAATCCCAAGCAGATCCCATGCTGATGCAGAGCCCCACAGGGGGCTTGATCTCCCAATCCCAAGATCATGACCTGAGCTGAAGCCATGAGTTGGAGGCTTCACTGACTGAGCCACTCAGGTGCTCGCTTGGCATACTTTTGTGAATCTAAAAGGGTAAGGGTTAAAGTAAAGCTCAGACCTTTGATTGACATCTTCAGGCCTGGAAATCTTTATTGAGTGGTGTCCCCATGTAGAATAAAAAGAATGTTAATATTAATAATAGGAAGACACATGGCACTTACAGTGTGCTAGACACCGTCTAGGCCCTCACATTAATTTTCAGAAACCTTAGGAAGTAGGTGCCAGTAGTATCTTCCTTCGACAGATAAGGAAACTGAGGCATGGAGAAGTGGAAAGCCTCGCCCAAGGTCATGTAACTAGTGTATTAGTTGGCTCGGGCCGCCGTAACAAAGTCGCATGGGCCGGGGGCCTTAAACAACAGAAATTAATTTTCTTACGGTTCTGGAGGCTTCGGGTCTGAGCTGAAGGTGTAGGCGGGGCTGTTTCTTTGGAGGCCTTTCTCTGTGGCTGTGGACAGCAGTGGACTCCTCATGCCTTCCTGTGGCCTCCTTCTGTGTGTGTGTCCTAATCTCTTCTTAGAAGGACCCCAGCTCTATTGGATGAGGGTCCACCCTTAGGACCTCACCTCACTTTATCACCTCTCAAATTACCACCTCCGTATGCAGTCACATTGTGAGATATTGGGGGTTAGGGCTTTAACATATGAACATATGAACAGCCGGGGAGCACCATTTAGCCTGTAACAGCTGGTAAGCAACCGAGCCAGGATTCGAACCCAGCTGTCTGTCCCAGGGCCGCCCTCGAGACTAGTACACCATGACATTGGCATGGCCAAGAAGTGGGGAGCCTGCCCACGTGGGCGGTCCTGGTCCCATGCAGAGCAGATCTCCTGGTGGGGACTCTGAGGTCTCAGGGTCCTGGGACAGCCACACTCCCTGTCTGGCCCAGTGGGAGGAGGCTCCAGCCCAGGTGGCTGGCGAGACCAGAGATGTGGATCAGAGAAACAGGGCACACTGGGTGGGGAGCCCAGGCTGGGGTAGGCAGAAGCAGGTGTACCCAGGGGGAGGGTGGCTAGTCGAAGGATGGGAAACCAGGCAACAGGTCTGTGTACGTGGCAAAAGGATAGGTAAAAAGCCTGCCATCAGCAGGGGCAAGCAAGGTGTCAGAGGCCGGGTGGGGGGTATGCAAGCACCGTGCATTGTCTTGCTTGTTTTTAAAAACCTCAGTGACATATCACTCACATGCCATCCGACTGACCCATTTGAAGAGCACAATTCAGTGGTTCTTGTATCATCACAGAGTTGTGCAAAATCATCGCCAAAATCCGTTGTGGAACATTCTCATCAACCCCAAAAGAAACCCCATCCCCATTAGCAATGCCTCACCATTCCTCCCCAACCCCAGCTCCCCAGACCGAGGCCACCACAAGTCTACCTTGTGTCTGAATACGTTTGCCCATTCTGGATATTTATGCGTGGGAACATATAATGTGTGGTCTTTGGGGACTGGCGTCTTTGACTTGGCTTCATGGTTTCATGGTCATCCAGCACTTCCCCTCTTATTGCCGAGTAGAATTCCAGGGTTCCGATATACCAGGCTTTGTTTCCTTTCACCAACGGATGGGAATTTGGGCTAGTTCCACCTCTCGGCTACTAGGACTTTCGCTACTAACTTACTAACTTACTACTTACTTATATTTATGGACACGTATGTGTTCTGTCGTCATTTCTCTGGAGCATATGCCTAGGAGTGGAATCGTGGGCTTATACAGTGACTCTATGGCTGACATTCTATGGAATTGTCAGATCGTTTTCCAGAAGGGCCCGGTGGCCGTGATGACAGATACTGACAGTCCCCTGAATGGGGCAGGTGGGTGCTGAGGGCCAGGGGAGGAACTGAGTTTGTGCATCGGCTGGAATTTTCCAAAACAAGCACTAGAAGTGAAATGTTTTGACAGGTCAGATCATGCAAATAAAGAAATGTCTTCTTACTTAAAGGAGGCAAAAGAAGCATCAAATACCGGGGAGGCAGATTTAAGGGTTTCCCCTGGTCCCGGCCAAAGGTTTCCTATCCTGTGCCTTCAACACAGAATCCCATAATCTTGTGTATTTATTGAAGGCACAGACGGGAGAAGACAATGCTCTACGTGGTATGATATTAGGGGGACAAGAGAGATATCCCCACACCCTAAAATGCTTTTGGTCAGCTCTTGAAATCTCATCTCCAGGGTCACAGCCTTTCAAGCCATCATTATAAGGTAGGTTTAAAAAGCAGACCCCCCCCCAGGGGTGTAGTGAGACTTTGCAGACACTAGGAACAAGCTTCCTGTGGGTGTGTGTATGGGGGAGGTGTTGGGGGTTCGGGGGTGCCTGGGGAAACCTGACCGGAAGCCATATTTGCTGGAGCCAGCCTCAAGAAGATAGGGCTCTGAGGAAAACCCTGGAGATACCTGGGGGCTGTCCCCAGACCACTGGGTCCCAGTCAGGTCTGCATCACCTCCCAGACCCACAGGGGAGTGTCTCCTTTCTTTCTTCTCAATTAATTTACATTCTCACTTTCAAAAAATCAATCCCTATTCCACACCCCCCTAAAACACATACCAATAAGTTATTGAATGAGACTATTCCAGAAGACACCTTAGGTTTAGGCAAATGCGATGGGAAAATCAAGTTTTGTCCTCTAGAAGCTGTGCATCTTTGGAGGAGTGAATTCCCCTCTCTGAGGCTCGTGTCCCGCCCCTCGTCCGTAGAGACACTACTTCTCGTGGGTTATTGGCGGATTCAGTGATGCCTCGTACCCAGCCCAGTGCCAGGCACACAGCAGCATCTGGTGATGGTTCCTTTCCCCCGTGTCTCAGGCTCCATCTTTCTGCTCTCTCCGCTCTCTGCTGACCCATCTTGGATGCTGATAATTGCTGGACACCTGTTACCATGGCCGTTCATGCCTGGGGAATCGTGGGTCTATCTCCTGTCTAACACCCATACATTTGTCTTTCTTTCCTTGGAGAAGCTGATGCCCCTGGCCCCCAGCTCCTGGCTTGGGCCAGCACCTCTCACGTCCCCTGAGCACGGGCCTCACTTCTGTGCTGCCCTCCGCTGCCCACCCCACAGGCTGTCCCACACACCGATGGATCATGAAGAAACCCGCAGACCTGGGCCTCCTCCCGCCCGGCTCCCAGCCTCCAATCTATTTGACCCCAGATAGTCTAATTTTTCACCTAAATGTGAATGTATTTGCGAATTGATAGAAAATAGTCCTTGCTCTGGTGATATAATACGGGCCGCCCCATGTTGGCTGCTATTTTGATTGTGACTTAAATGGATGAGGCCATCAATAATTATTTTATTGAACAGGCACATAAAAAATGATGCTGGGCTCAAGTAATTTCCCTGACGAAGCCGGCAACTGCACGGTGGGCAGTCCACCTTCGCCGTGCCGAGCTTGCCGGAAGGCTGCGGGGGCTGTCTCCTCCTCCACCTGTCCCCTTCTCTGGCTGGTGGCGGGAGCTGGGGGTGACGGGGTGGGGAGGGCGAGGCTGACCCACAGGTGGAGGAAGGGAGAGGTCAGAGCCTTGCCATGCATCCCTGGACTTCCTGTGGCATCATCTCCTGCTTCCTGTCCTTCCCTGCTCAGCACAAATTGACAACGGGGACCCCCCCCATTTGGTAGTGGAGGAGAGGGAGCCTCTGAGGTTCCCCAGCTGGTGACGGGCCTCCCAGGTCCCAAGGAAGGAACCATTCAGGGCGGGTGCATCCCTGGAACCTCTTCTCCACTTGTGTTTTTTGGGGGAGAAGGATGGTGGTTCAGGAAAGCAGCTTCCCCCCGAAGTTCCCCTCAAAGGATGAATGAAGGCTGCTGGAGGGAGGAGGAGAATGAAAGTCCCAGAGCCAGGCCCCCTGCACCGCTCCTCTGCCCTGGCCACATCTGGGTACATGGTCACCTCCACATGAGCGCCGAATGCCAGCCCTTTCCACGTCTCTGGGGCTGTTAGAACAGTCCCAGTCCAGCTGGGGGAACTATTCTTGTCGGGGTCACACAGGTTTCCCCAAACCTCAGCCTATCTCATTCCGCCACAATAGCTATAGCCTTATTCTACCTACCGTTGGTATAATTACTTACCTCATACATGTCCTTAAATCCACTCATGCTTTTAACTTAGCCCCCTCCTCTGCAATAAATCCACTAAACCACTGTTTGATGTACCCCTTCTTGTTCTCTGACGCACACCAACAATAAAAGCACAATTCAAACAGAAACACGTGCGCCCAGGTAACAGTGAGAGCCATCTGGTAAACACGAGGGAGCTGTGAGCCTGGCTGGGCCACTGATTTGGAGAAGCAGAGGTGAGTAGGGAAGGGACGAGAAATCTCATCCATCTTGCCCCTCTGGTCACCAGCCAGGCCTGGATCAGCAGAACCTGAGGCCATCATCGTCACCTGACCCTGGGCTTTGATAGGCCGAGGGAGCTGGGGCAGGCTGTGTCACCAGCGCCTGCAGGGATCCTGCAGGGGGACCCTCTGCCTCCCGCCCCGCCCGCTGTACCTCCCCTCTGTCTCCGATGACCTCCCTACTGACCCCTTTGTTCTTTCTGGGGCTGGGATCTGCTTTCTTTCTAAACTGAAGCTACCTCCTCCCTGCTGTGCAGAGATCTGGAGCCCAGGTTCTTTGCTTCAGCTCAGATCTGGGAAGATAAACACACAGGCCTTTGTGTTTGGAGGACCCGTATCACAGATCTCCATAGGGCAATGGCCAGAGGGAACAGAGAAACAAAGGAAAGAGTGAGGACTTGGGGGTGGGGAGAAGGTTCTAGAAATCTTAATGCCTAGACTCCAGCCTGAAATTTCTGCTGGTGTCCAGCCACTTTCATTCCCCGGTGAAGAGCTAATCAGGCCTCCCTGCTTCTCTCTGTACCCCCACTCTCCCCCATTCTCTGAGAAGACCCCTTCCCCCCAGAGGCCTCACTTCAGGGGACAGAGGTGGCCCATGCTGGGACCACAATGCTGATCAAGGAGTCACCAGCCTGAACAGACCCTTGCTTGGGGTGAACAAATGCTTGTCCCTCACAATTTTCCCCAAGGCTAGCGGGCCCACCTGATGCCATCCGATGATTCCTTCGAAACACGAGTCAGACTCCAGGTCCCACAGGGACAGATGGGCAGGACAGGGAGAGGGAGAGGCAGGTACCATGACATACCAGAGGGCACGTTCCCATCTGAAGGTACTCAAATGAAATGGAACCGAGAGAGCCTGAATGGGCCGCTCAGGGAGTTGGATTCAGCTGGGGTGCACCCTTGGTCTGGAGGACGGAGGTTGAGTGGTGGGGATCTTGGAGCACTGGGGCTGGGCTCTCTCCAGGAGCTCAGCACCGCATTGCCCATGGTGGCTGTGGGTCCCCCTGGAACCTCGGGTCCTGCCAGCGCACCAGGTGCCTTTAGCAAATTAGAGGAAGGGTCTCTTCCTTAGCCAGGCCCAATTCCTCGCACCCTCCACTCCCTGGGCATGGACCACACCACCTGCTGTTGTTCGAAGGAGCTCCACAAACTGCAGGCAAAATTAGAAGGGCAGCTGACATGTGACACTCAGGGGCCCTCTTGGAGTCACTGAGGCGGGGGCAGGGGTTCAGGATTCCACCTCTGCAGGCCCTCCAGCGCCCAGAGGGCAGGCCGGGCTCCTTCTCAGCTCCCAGCAGCTGGGCAGAGCCAGGGTGAGGCCGACAGGGCCTTGAGGCTGGAGCTGCTGCCAACTGGTTTCCAGAGTGGGGAGGAAGGGAGTTCCCCTGCATCTCTCTCCCGCTCCGAGAGGCTGGCTTTGGCTCCCACACACCTCATGGCTAGTTAATGGGCTGCAGAGGGGCATGTGAAAGCCCCAAGGGCACATCTTCCCTGGGGTGGCCTGCTCCTCGTGTCCGGTTTCTGCTCCTCGCGTCCCAGTTCTCCCTCCTCTCCCCTCTCTCCCGGGCCCTGGGTGTCTCTCTTCCTCCAGTTCTCCCCCATTTCTTCATCTCCATCTAGTTTCCTTTCTCTTCACTCCTCCCGTCCTTTCTTGCTTTTCCATGGTCCTTAGCTTTCATGTCTGGGTCTTCTGGGGAGCTGAGAGAGAGGAGCAGGCCAGCTTATTGAGCTGGCCAGTAACGGCCAGCATCTGCCAGCATCTGTTAGCTCCTTCAGCAACAGTGGTGGTTATGAGGCCAAGTCACCATCCTCAAGCCCAAGCCTCAGGGATGCTGGCCCTCTGAGAGGCAGGGAGCCCTGAGTCCAGGGGGAGTGACTGGCTGAGTGCTCTGGAGCGCCCCTAGTGGTCACTGCTAGAGGGGCAGGGCCTGTGCAGAGCCCTCCTTCCTGCGTGAACTTCCTGCGTGTCCTCAGGACAACCCTAGGAGCTCCATCTTATTATTATCCTAATTTTCAGATCAGAGAACGAAAAAGTACAGAGAGATGAGATGACTTGCCCAGGGTCGCACCGCCAGCAGAAGGCCAAGCTGGGCCCTAAGCCCATGTTTCTGGTTCTGGAACATATAGTCCTAACATCTCTGCTTTTTTACCTCTCACACCCCAATTCTGTGAGCCAGCAGGAAGATCTGGGGAAGAGGGTGCTTCTCCAGCCCTCCCGTCCTCACGAAGATCCCCCACTTCTCTGCTGACGCAGAAATCTCCGATGTTGGAGATTCCATATTTTATCCTCCGTTCGAATGTAACCCCCTGTCCACATGGGACGAGCCTTTCAGCCTTCGCGTTATCTGCATTTGTCAGATACGAGTTGACAGAGAGCAAATATAATGTTCGAAAGCCCGGGGTGCTGAGGACGGGGTGGTGGAGGGTGCTTGGCAGAGCGGGGGTTCTCAGACTGGGGCTGGCTAAACAAGAGTTGGGCCCTGCCCCCCCAAGTTGGGGGCTCAGTAACTCGGGGTAGAGCTCAAGGATTTGCATTCCTGCAATTTTCTCAGGTGGTGATGCCCTGACTGGTTTGGACACCCCGCTTTGGGAACCACTGTCCAAAAGGAAGGGGAAGCTGGGTCACCAGAGGCAGACATTTCCGCCTTCACTGGAGGCGAGGGCAGACAGGGGAAGTCGGGGGTCCCTGCGGGATCCCGGCTGGCCCGCTGTGGTTACACAACCCCCTCCTTTGTGCAGGGCGCCTTGGGCATCTGCGCCCGGCTATGATGAATAGTGCTCATTTAGGCAGTAGCTGCGCAATGTGGAAAGCACCTCTGTACAGATCTATTGGGTTTTTATTAACCGTTTTACTGTCACAGTTTCAAAATCAATCAAACAGTGTTGCCCTCTGGAGACTCGCAGGGGTTCGAGGGCCGGGGCTCCTGTTCTAAATGCAGCACAGGCTGGACCCGAACCCGCTGTGGGGGCTGAAGGGGTGGCCTTGAACGGGCCGTGCTGTCTGTGTCCTCCTCTGCTCTGTCAGCAGCCAGCTTTGTCCTCTCTCTGAACCAAAGCCTCACCCCAAGACCAGAACTAAGTGCATAGCTTTGTTCATTCTTGAACCAAACCCAAGTAGGAATTTCTCTTGCAAGCCGCTTACCAGATCCGGGATCAAATCAGAACAGGGAGGGTAATGCAGGACCCTTCTCCAAACAGCCTGAAGCAGAAGGGAAACTGTAATCCCCAAACCATTCAGCTAAAAAAAACCTGGGGACATCAAAAGCCTTTCAAGGCTGACATGAGTCAATATTTCGTTTGGTCCGGCCCCCTGGCTTGACATGAGCTAAGTCCCAGGTGCAGGGAATTGGGGATCTTGGCTCCAGAGCCAGCAAGGGTCTGTATCGAAGGAAACCCTCCCAGAGAACCCCATCCCGCTGTGAAGGAGGCCGCATTTTCACCCCTGCCTCCTTGTCCAGCCTGGGATGCCCATTTGGCAAGGCCTGGCTCCTGAATTCCGAGTGTGGGGCCATGGCCCTGGCCTGTGGCTAAGTGGTGAGGGCCTGGCCTCTCTGGGATCCCAGCAGAGGGGGGCCTGGCCAGGCTGGGGCTCCAGCAGCCAGGCCGTGCAGCCCCTAGCCTCCCCCAGCAGAGGGAAGGAAGAAGGCCTCTCCAAAGCTGGGGGCAGAGTCAGAGGACCGGGGGATTTCCTCTGTCTTCACAGGCCCATTGCAGGAGAAGGGACGTGTGTGAGGAAAGTGGGGGGCCTGAGAAGAACAGGACAAAGTGTGCAATTCTGAGGCCAGAGGACAGTGAGATGTCACTCCCCTGTCCCCCCACCCCTTGCTCATCCTCGGGGTCACCAAGCCCTGCTATTCCAGTCCTGGCTTGGCAGCCGCCCCTACTTGAGCCCAGTGACTCTGTGGCCGCCCTCCCACCTTTGCCCTACTTCCTCTTCTCTCCCTCTCTGCTACCCTCCCTTCCTTCCTCCCTCTCCTCTGTCTCCTTTCCTCCCTCTCTCCTAGCATCCTTCCCTCACTCTCTACTTCCCTCCTCCCTTGCTTCCCTCCTTCTCTGCTTCCCTCCCTGCCTCTCTCCCTCCCTCCCTCCTAATTTCCTTCCTTTCCTCCTAACCTCCTTCCCTCTCTGCTTCCCTCCCTACCTCTCCCCCCCCCCCCCCCGCCCTACTTCGCTACCTGTCTCCCTCTCTCCTTCCTCCCTCCCTCCCTCTTTTTTTCTTCCTCTCTCTCTTCCCTCTTTGAATTCCTCTCACATATTTCTGCATCCACCTGCCAGGGAAGGCCCCGTTCAAAGTTGGAAGAGCCCCTGCCTTCCATTTGGATGAAGAAGTGTTGCTGGAGAATATTAGTCGTCCATGAAAAGGAATGACATGTACACACGCCAGAACACAGCGGAGCCTTGAAACCATGCTAAGTGGGAGAAGCCTGTCACAAAAGGTCCCGTCCTGCCCGTTTCTAAGTGAGCAGTCCAGAAGAGGCAAATCCCGGGGCAGAAAGCAGATGAGTGGTGGTCAGGGGCTGAGGAAAGAGGGGGTGAGGCTCTCCATCAGGCTGCCTGATGGGTATGGGTGTCCTTTGGGACTGATGACAACATCCTGAAACTAGACGGTGGTGGTGGGCGCATAATGTTGTGAATGCACGGCATGCCACCGGAATGGTTAATTTCA
This sequence comes from Meles meles, assembly GCF_922984935.1. Classification (NCBI taxonomy): domain Eukaryota; kingdom Metazoa; phylum Chordata; class Mammalia; order Carnivora; family Mustelidae; genus Meles; species Meles meles. Next base: position 37,295,069 of record NC_060071.1, on the reverse strand, counting down.
GGTTATGTGAATCTCTCGGTTAAACAAACGAAAACCCGCTGAGTTTGCATCCCCCGGCCCCAATACGCACTGTTCCAGCACATCCAGAACCGGAACCAAGTGTGCGAGGTTGTCGGGCACAGAGTCCAGAAGCCCCCGACTAAAGCATCTGTACATCGGGATTGGGGGGTTGTTTCTCTGGCCTTGCAGACAAATGTAGCAACTTGGAAGCCCCAGCGAGTGGAGCCTGGGCAATTGAGGGGAAGAGCAGGGAAGGAGAGGGCGAGGGAACAGTAGATTCCAGACTGTGGGAAGCCGACCAGTTCCCAGCTGGACTCTCATCCAGCTGCATGGGGGAAGCTTCCCTGGGAGATGGCCATCTGCCCTCCAGGTTGCAGAGGAGGAGGGTGGCTCAGGGAAGTGAAGCTGGGTAGCCAAGGCCACGTGGCCGGCACCCCCTGGAGTCTGTGCCTTTAGCCCTGGCCACCCACACGGAGCTGGAGGAAGGGATCCTTGGAAGTGATGCTCCTTGGGGGCCTGGTTAACCCCACGTGGTACTGCCCCATTCTGGCCCCTGACCTCTGTTGGTCCCTAGTTCTGTTCTCTGTCTGCCCTTTCTATCCTGACGATGGGGTCCTCGGGCTGACCTGCCCCCTGCATAGCTGGAAACCTGGTTCCCAGGACTCCCCCACTGCCTGTGGAGGAGGACACAGCAGCCCGATGACACCAGCGCAGCTGTCCCTTGCTGTCACTTGGACACTGTCCCCCAGAGGGATGGTAGGGCCTGGGCCCTGGCCTGAGCCTCTGGAAGAGGCAGGCTGTTTCGCAAGGCCTTCTTCACACAAATGTGGGTCATTGGATGCCTATGGCGTGACAACCCCGTGCTCAGGGCCCTCCAGCTTCTGGTGTGGAGACCCCTGTAAGGAGGAACAAATAGGTCATGTACACCTGTGTCAGGTGTTGGTCAGTACAGGTGTGATGAGATATAGAGCAGGGGCTGGGGAGGGATGCAGCAGGGGGCGGAGGGGAGGAGGGACAGGAAACATCAGAGGCCCAGGGAGAGGGCCTGAAGGAAACTCAGGGGAAGAGCACCCCAGGCAGGAGGGATGGCAGGTGTGTAGGCTCCGAGGAGCCATTGACCTTGGTCAGTCAAGGCCTAGCAAGGAGGCCCATGTGGCTGGAGAGGCATAAACTGGTGCTAAGAGAGATGGGCCAGGTCCTCCTGTGGGATAACAGGAAGCATGGGTGGCTGTCGTTCCCACACGGCCCTTCTCGGGGGCAGAGGAGCGGCCTCGACCCCCTTGCAGCTGACAAGGGGCAGCGGCTCAGTGGTATGGCAGGTGACGCGCTGGGCGGTCCTCTTTCCTTGTCACTGCTGTGGGTCTTTGAGTCGTGGAGGGTGTGCAGCCTCAGTGGAGGTGAAGGAGGGGACATATGTGTGTGTGTGTGTGTGTGTGTGTGTGTGCACGTGCGCATGTGTGGTGAAGGGAGGAGCACAGCCTCTGAGGCCAGCCTGGGGGCCGCAAAGTCCCATCCTGCCCCTTCTGGCCATGGGACCTTGTGTACCTCCCATAAAGTCTCTGTGTCCTCGTTTCCCCATCTGAAATTTAGAAAAAGGATTTTTTTCATCATTATTACAAAATAACCCACCTTGTGAAATGGCAAGAACTCAGTGGCGGGACGGAGTGAGCCCCTGATGTGTGTGGGCCGATATGAGCATATGACCAACTCACAAAGGCATAAAACCTGCGGGTGGAAGGAGGACCCAACCAGAGGGCCCGCCACTCGCCCTGTCTCCTTTGCCCCCTCCCTGGGACTCAGTAAAAAGAGGATTAATTGACATATATTAAAGACCCCCACCCCCAGCTCAGAATGATTAGAACCCATATCCCTGGCATGCAAAAGAAAGTGTGGGATTAAAGGCCTGTGATGTGCTAGGAGAGACCAGACCGATTGCTGTGTTTCCAATGACCCTGTGAGAGGACTTCAAAGTCTTCAAAGATGAGGACTAGTGGTTTTATCTTATTCTTTACTCGTGTTGGTATTATTTGTTCACCTACTAGATAAACATATTGGGGGATAAATTTCCATTTAAAGCAAATTTATCACTCCTGGGTCTGTGTTCCATGCGTCCTTGGAAGGAGAATTTCCTGAGGTCCTCAGAATGGTCTTTGAAAGGGACTAGGATTTAGAAACCCAGAGAGTGGACGTAAAACCCAGTTCTAGAATAAGGCAAACAAGTTCAGGGGTGTTTCTCTTTGTCCCGTGATCAAAGGGAGTTAATGTGGGGTTTTCCCCAAGGTGGGCCCATGGGGACCCCTGGGAACCACCCCACATACCCCCGGTGGCCACAGAGCCGTGGAGTCACGTGGTTATGAGGAATTAAAAGAAGGCCAGAGGTAGGAAACAGAGCAGAGTCATGAGGTTGAAATCTAAGAAAAAGGAACACAGTCCTTGCTTAGACTTCGGGCTAGAAGGTGCACGAGGTGTTTTCCCACGGAGGAGCGAACACCGGAGAAAGGGCAGAAGAATGGTACACAGAAGGTGGGCCCAAGTACAGGCCAGCTCATAAATCAGTTTGTGGTTTCATAGCTCACTGAACAAACCCGACCCCAGTGAGCTGATGGATGGTTCCATTTCTGCCTAGAGGGAGGTCACCGGTGGTCTCCCCTTGGCCCTGAACTTACCAACACGGTGTACCCGCAGCTGAGTGGGCACAGACACAGGAAACAGGCCCGTCACACAGCTGGGAGGGAGAACGACATCCCACGTGCTTCCAAGCCCCCCGTGTCTCTCCCCCGCTAAGAAAAGACAGAGTCGATCAAAGCTACACGTCCATTGGTGGCAAAGCCAGCCCCAGGAGTCAAGTTTGCCACATCTCTAGGCTCGCGTGGACCATGTTGGGATTTGCATGATCCTGGCAGGCACGGGCCGCGGGTGCTTCTAGATTCTAGCAGGAGAGAGCGTAACAGATGGATGATACGGCATGCATTTCAGGTTCAGAAAAATCGATCGCCTAAGTACAGGATGTGGGAGGCTGGCTCGCAGCCGGTCTTGTGTAAAAGATCTGGAACGGCGGCAGTGTTGACCACGAGATCAATAGAAGCCTGTAGTGAGAGGCAGCCACGAACCGGGGCAGCGGGGGGAGGTCCCTGGCCTCTGACACAGGCCTGCTGGGCCCGGGGAGGGACAGCCTCCCTTTCGGCCGTGCCCAGCCACTCTCTGACATTCGCTTATTTCTGCGTGTCACAGATGAAAAAGCATGTCAAGGTTCGAAGACTATTGAGGAGAAAACGGCCGGGCTTGTGGAGGGGCTGGAGAGCCAATCAAAGAACTCAATGAAAGAGCTGAGGATCTTTAACGGGAAAAAGGCGAGGATAAGGGACCTGCGTGAGGCCTTCCATGTGCGAGGGGGTCAGGGGTAGAGGAAAGACCTGTCCAGGCGGACTGCAGAGGGCAGAACTGGGACTCAAAGTAGCATGGGGACAGCTTGTGGTTTACCAGCTGTGTCCCACTGAATGTCAGGAGGTCAACAGGTGTTCCAGAAAAGGGTCCAGAGGCATATCCAAGGACATATACATATTCTAGACTAGACTCACATGCTCTTGGAGATTCAGAGCCTATTAGCATTAATAGCATATTAACATTACGTTATTATACGATACATATATTATTAGGTACATCACATGGGACAAAGCCCTAAAGTACAAAAAAGCCTTGTTGTTGCCCAAACCCCCAGAAGAAAAAGAGCCTGGGGCAGAAGGCTTCTGTGCTCTTGCTTTATTAGGAAGTGTGACCCCCGTGAGCAGAGAGCAGCCTACATGAGGGGGCTTTACTGACTTGAGGGCAGCTAAATGCTGCTGATTGCTGGATCCCAAGGGACGGTCCCCTGGGAAGCCATGTTACACTGTATTGCAAAGGACAAGGAGGGAGGAATTGTCCATCAGGTGGTGTTTCCAAGCGGCTGAAGATTTGCTCCACCGAAGTTAAACCTCTCCTCCATGTCTGGCTTGGGCACTCATGGGCCCTAGGCATGGTGCTGATTGGCCACATCAACAGGGATGCCCCCTAGGGGTGAGGGGCAAAAAAGCAGCAACAGGAGCCCGGGCACATCTGTGGGAAACTGGCCGCCCAGAGCTGGTGCCTGCTCCAGGCTGGAAGGCAGGCGAGGCGGAAGGGATCGGGTGGGGCGATTCAGAGTGTAACATTGTGCAGTGGAATGGAAGTCCCTTTCCGTCCTTGCCTATGACCCAGGTCTCTCCAGCAGAGGAAAACAGCACTTTCTTGTGAACCCTCCAAGATAGATTCCGTGCATGGACAAGCGTTGGTGTGGATGGGTGTACGGCGAACGTATGACCCACGTGCCCGTATTTTCACATGATGGGAGCGCACTGTGTCGCCGCGCTTTCTGCATCCTGGCATATCCTGGAGATCCTTCCTTATCAGCACACTCATGCATTTGATGAACCCGTTGCTATTCCAGAATTTACTTAACTAGAATCCCATTCACAGGCGTTTAGAATATTTCTAATATCTTGCTACGGAAGTCAGTCGGGCAGTGGAGATCCTTGTACACAAGCCATTTTGCAACCCTGGGAGTTGGCTGGAAGGCTAAAGGCTTGGTGGTGCAGTCGTGGGGTCAACGGGGGGGTCTGTATCTGTGGTTTGGACTCACATTGCCAAATTGCCTTCCTGGGGAAGCTGTGCCCGTTTCTGTCCCAACAGCGATTCAGAAGGGTGTCCGTTTCCCTTCCTCCCTGACCACACGGGCATGAGGACATCTGTGATCTCTGCCGGCGTGACAAGTGGAAAATGACATTGTGGTGGGTCTTGAACTTTCACATTCTAAGTGGTGAGACTGAGCTCCTTCTCCTACGTTGAAGAGTCCTTTACATCTTAGTCTCTGTGAACCGACTCTATCTTTGGTCCATTTTTCTTGATTTAAAACTGTTAACACAAAATGTGTCAAATATACAAAAATATATATATTCAGTATATATTTATGTGTATATATATTAGCATAAGGCATAAAAATAAAAGAACATCCGTGTACCCACTACCCAGCTTAAGAAAGAGACCACTGTCAGCACCTTTGAATACAAGACTGTATTCCTTTCCCCACTTAGAGTAACCACATTTCTGAATTTTGTTTGTGTATACATATATACGTGTGTGTGCGCGCGCGCGCATATGGGGTGGGGAGAGAGTTTATCTCCTTAAATATTACATTGTTATGCATGTTTTGGGGGTTTATATGAATGGTACTGAGCTATATATGTATTTCTGTAACGGACATTTTTTACTCAACCTTTTGGAAGTCCTAGCATTGGTTTTGAATAGCTGTAGTTTACTAATTTTCACTGCTCTAAGAGATCTTATTGTATGAATAGAGCACAATCTATCCTGTCTTCTGTTGATGGCTTTGTGGGTCGCCCCCCAGTGTTTGTTATTACAGGGTTGCAGGGAACATGTTGGTACCCATCTCCTGGTACATGGGGGCAAAGTTTTGCAGACTAGAGTGCATACCCAGGGTTGGAACTCCTGGGTCATAGGATATATGAGTTTTAAGGGTTAAAAAAAAAGTATAATTTTGCCCATTTAGAAACTGATTGCTGGTCTTCTTATTGATCGTAGGGGCACTTTATGAGTGGAAGAAACACTTTGTGATGTGGGCACATTATTAAGGGCTCAGGGAAGTCCTGCAGGAAAAGAAGCCAGTTCAGGCTGGTGCTGCCCACTAAGCTGACGTTGCCTTGTAAACGAGATGCTGACATCGGGGCAAACTTCAGCAATAGGACAAGGGCTCCCTGTCCTCTGCCCAGGGGGCAAGCTTGTGGGGGGACACCCTCATGAGAAGTCTTCCCGGTCTGCCCTGTACGGGACAGCTTAAGGGACCCGTCCTTGTCTGGCCTCCAGCAGGTCAGGCCTTGTGTGAGCACGTCCCATCCCTTGTCTCCATCCCTGTCACCTGGAAGGGAATGAGGCTCAGAGCAGAGAGCTTTTTCAAAGGAAGACAAGCTGCCAACTGATTCCAAAGTCCATCCTTGCTCCGTAATGTGAAGTCCCAATGGATTTGTTTAGAACCAACCCCCGAGCCCCAACTCCCCACGATGCCAGACACTGGTTTTGTTCCTCGCCCCTCTGGCCGCTACTATTGGTCCCTGTTAGACCCTCTCCCTGGTCTGGCTATTGTGACACCTGTGCCTTGGCTTTCTCAGGACCTGGGATGGCTGGTCTGTGCCTCTCTCCTCTGGGCTCCTGGCACTCCGTCCACGGTGGACGATAAGGCCAGGGGTGGAGATAACAGTGAATGGGGGGCTTACTGCCGGTGGGCTCCATGTTAAAGGCTCGACGAGGGCCGCCCCGTGTAGGTGCTGTTGCCATCATTCCATTTTGCAAGTGAGGAAACTGAGGCTGGCGGAAGTTCGGTTGCTGGTCTCAGGCCACAAGGCCACAGGGTTCACAGGGTTCACAGCCACCTCTCACTGGGCTCCTGATCAAATGGGTGAGCCAGGAGGCCCCTGCTTAGCAGGTGCCACACGCAGAGGAACCACAGCATGGTGACAATCACGGGACCCCAGGAAGCTTTACTCTGGCACTGCAGGGGGTCCTGTGGGAACAGGCAGCCCTGGGGCCTGGAGGAGCCCAGGCCAGCTCTTGTGCCCCTTTACTAGTCCCCTGCTGCCATCGGGGGTCACAGGCCCCGGCCAAGGGCACCTGAGGCTCAGACAAGTGTCCTGGTTGCCTAACATCCCAGTTGCTCTGGGCAAGCTGCAGGCAAACAGCTGTGCCTCCGGTCCCTGAGGCTCTCCCGCCCCTGTCGCATTACCTGTGTCAACACTTTTAGTTTTAAAGCGGCACCGCCAAGGTGGGGGCCGGGGTGGGCCGTGGGGGGAGGGGCAGGCCCTTATCAGCGCTGGGTTCTTGCATATGTAACACCGTCATATAATTAACAGTGAAGATCATTTACATTGTCGCTTAGCTAATTTTCATAATGTTTTCTTTATTATCAGAGGAAGAAATTAACCCAAGAATTTATTTACATAGCAGCCTCAAACAGTAACAGCTTGCTAATTGCCTGTTAGGTGATTAATAAGCTTACAGCAGATGCTAATGCGTCGTGGGCTCCCCGTTTCAAAGGTGCTCTTGCCGCACGCTTGTGTTTTTGGCAGCTTAATTAGTGCAATAATTATGTACTTGTTGCTCCTTCTTTCGAGCAAATACTGTCAAATGCTTAAAAGATTAAAGTGAATTATATCCCGAGAACGCACAGCGCTTGACGATGCCCCTTCTTGCTAACTTCTCTGCCAGTTCAAAAATAGAATACAGGAGAGAGGGGGTCTGATCCGTCAGCGGGAGCCAGACGAACCTGAGCGTGGCTCCGCCCCTTGCCCGCGGAGAGAACTTGAACCCTGCCTCGGTTTCCCCTCTACGAAAGGAGGGACACGTCACTGGCATGGGGAAGGGGGAAGGGGACACTTCAGCACCCCGAGGGATGCAGGTGACACAGCGACTAAAGATGATCACAGATGTCTTACCTGGGTCCTGATGTGAACAAACCCAGGGTAAAAAGGCATCTTTGAGCTAATCAGAGACATGTGATCCTGGACAGGGTCATACATAACCTCCAGAAGTCATTGTTGATTTGTTAAGTGTGATAACGGCGTAATGGTTACATGAAAGAAAAATAGTCTGGTCCCTTCGGTTCGCCTGCTCACGTGTTGGGGGCAGACATGATAGGATGTGTACGATCTGCTTTCAATCACTTCAGCACCCTCCTGCAAACGGTGAGTGTGTAGATTAAATAAGATTGCAGAATGTGGGTCAACACTGAACCTGGATGGTGGGTACCTTGGGGCACAATATAATGATTTTCTCCACTTCTACACGTGTTTGAAAACGTGCATGATAGAAAAGCTAGAACACTGAAAGGAGGGGATGGGAATGCTGTGTAGACATGGGCTTGAGAATCCAGCTCCATGTCCTTCCCATCACCCAGCGAGGCCCTGTGAGTGTGAGCCAGGCAGAGCCAACGTGACCTTGACCACTAAAGCAGAAACAGGGAGACCTTGGCCATGTGGCCTCCAGCCCAGGGGAGTTCAGGGATCTTGGGAGGAGGCCGACTGAGCCAGACAATGAGGGATTTCTGGGACAGGGGAACTTGGAAGTTTCAAGTACCATGAAAATCTGAATGAGTTGGTCACTCCTCAAGTTTGGCTCTGCACAATGCCTCAAGGCCCTTGTGTGGGTCCTTCCCTGCCTGCCCAGCTGTGGCTGAGGGGGTCACAACCACAGAACCCGTGGCTCAAGGAAGAGGAAGTCTCCTCTTCCCTGGAGTTTGGCACTGGAGTGGAGGGCCTGGGAAAATCAACAATGACAGTCCCTTTGAAGGTAGAGCCGGGGACAAGGAGCCCACCATCTCCATTGCCGAGGCCTTCAGGGCAGCCCCGAGGCCGCAGGCCTCCTCCTGTCCCAGTTTCCTGTGTATTCTTTAACTATTCTAGACATTTCCAACAGGTCTGGTTTCTGCCTTTCTCATGACCCTGCATTGATTGAATTCCCCAATATACCCTGGTATTATACCGGTATCTCTCATCTCTGGCATTTCCCGGGTTGCCTGTTTTCATTCATTTGCCTGACTTTTTGATGATTGTCAGTCTGTGGCTCCAGAGGGCAGAGACCAGGTCTGTTTTTGGTTACCACCAATGGTCAGAACTTAGCACAGTGCCTGGCACATTGGAATCATAACTAACTTAGTTTATTTTTGTTTCTATTTTTGAAGCATTTCCCATGTGCCTGTCACTCAGAGAAGGAAGGCCAAATGCGTGCTTGAATTAACCAGAGGTGGTTTCTGTTGCTGGTAACCCAATGGACCTAAGTAATGACTGCCTGTCTTCAGAGGAGCCTCTCACCATAGAGTTTATGAGAGAAAAGCAGAGGAGAGGGCATTGCCTAATGCCCCTGGAATCAGCCATGCCTGAAACCAATGATCCTTGGGCTTCTCAGTTATATAAGCCAAAAAAAAAAAAAAAAAAATAACTCTTTCTGCATAAATGACATTTTGGGGCGAGGTTTTTCAACACATAATATAAAGCTTCCCATTTGATTCAAAACGCTCCATAAATTTTGAGGTAGCTCATCCTTTCTGGGTCAAGGGAGCCTCACGGATAGAAAAGTGACAGGAGAGATCATTCTAGGTGTCGAGTCGGAGAGCGGACAATATAAGCAGGGGTGTGCTGGTACAGACAGAGGCCATGGCAGAGACCAGCAGGCTGGCCCTTGGTAGCCAGTGAGAAGCCTCCAGAAGCGGAGCCCGCTAGGAAGGGGGGGCCTCCTGCCACCCCCCTGGGAAAGCACTTTGTCTTCCAAAGTCCCCTTTCCCAGAAGAGGTCACCCCCGATGCCCGAGTTTCCCAGAGACTGCTGGCCCCTCGGATTCTGACTTCCTGCCCAGACGGGGCAGCTGGAGTGAGGTCATGGCTGGGGAGAGTCTTTTATTCTCTTGCTAAGCTTCTTCTCTCAGTAGCAATTGCTGTCTTGCTTAATCTCAGAGTTATCTGATTGTCACAGTCGAGTTTTCCGCATTAGGCAGGGAGCCAACAAGTTACTTAACCTATAATTGCCCTTTAATGAAGCCCATCTTCAAAACTGAATTGTCAAAGGGAAACTTGTAAACACACAGCGAGGTCCAAGACCAAGCTGGCCCCAGACGTCGCAGCCAGGCCCTTGACTCCTCTCTGGCGTCTGCCACATTCGTCTGAGTTCCTGGGGCTTTATCGCCGGCTGCCACCCAGAGTAGAGAGGAGTCTCGCGCTCACAACAGTTGCCAGAAGCAGGTCAAGACTTTTACAAGCCAGCTTGAGGGGGCTTGCTCTCGGTGCACACATTCCCCTCTGCCAAGTGCTCCCCTCCACCCTGCAATGCTCTATAGGTATGAAAGTCATGGCCAACGTCGTTGGACGTTGCAACCTTAAGCATTTGAAATGGACTGATAATGGAAATGTGGCTAGTGAGTGTTCCCATGCTATAGAAAGAGCCAGCGAGGAAGTCTGACATCTAAGAAGAGTTCTAGGCTGGGCCAATGCTGTGTGTCAGGGATCTGACCTCTGGGACCTTCCAGTGGCATCTTCGAATGTCAAACGCACTAAGCCACTTCGTAGCTTTCTCCCATTCAACCAGACCAAAGCAGCACAAGGGAAGAGGTATTTACGGAACACCTACCCTGTGTCAGGTGTTTCTTCGGGCAGTTCACATATTTTATCTCAGGCTAGGCATGTTCGTCTGATTTTGTAGATGCAGAATGTGAGGCCCCGAGAGGTTAAGTGGCTTGACCAAGGTCACCCAGCGTGTGGATGTGGAAGGCAGGACTTGAAGCCAGGTTTGCCTCATGTCAAGGCCCGTCAGTGCTCCTCAAGGCTCCCTTATCAAGGTAATGCTGGCCTAAAGCCAATGAGGGGTGCAGAGAGGAAGGCTGTGGATTCAAGCATTAAACACGATGCTGTCTGGGATTTGTTTGGAAATCGCACAAAGGTATGGCGGGGGCGGGGCTGTAGGTAGGAGGACAGGTGAAGAGACTCGCTGTAGGACGATAGGGGTCGAAGCTGGGCGATGAGTACCAGCACGATACAGTTTCATCTATCTTCGTCATATTTGAAATTTTTCATTATGAACCAGCTTACAGGATACAGCACCGACTCCAGAAATTAGTGTGTCCATTCTTGGTACCCTCCCAGCCCCCCCGTGTGTGTCCAGCACCACCTGCACCCACCGCGGCACAGCGGAGTTAACTTTGAAATTACCCCTGTTCCTCCATGGCCTTGATCTCCACGGGGCGAGGGCAGTGATGTTCCTGTTCACCTGATCAGTTACACAGAGTGAACCGACAAACGGTGAGTAAGCGCTTGTTGAGTGAATGCAAAATCCAAAGAACTGGACCTTAAAGGCTGGCTGTGTTCTGATGAGCAGAAGGGCCACTGGGAGGGTGCGCTAGGCGGGACACGGGCGTGAGTGCATCCCCCCGGGGGCAGCAGGCAGAGGGGAGGGATGGGACCCTCTGGCCACAGCCGGGGATCACGTGCCACCCTCGTGAGCTGGTGTGCGCACGTACCTGGCTTCCATCTCACAGACACAGCCCTGACAACGTATTATTTTTTCTTATCACCACGGCAGGGTCATTCCCCCGCCATGGCTGTGAAGGGCTGCGGCTCTGGATTTCAGTCTCAGGTCATTCACCGAAGACACTGGCCAGCACACGCCTGCGGAAAGGCAGCTCCTACTGGATGCTGATGCATTTCTGAGGCCTCAGAGGAGACAAAAGAAGTCAGTTAAGGGGACAGGAAAAGAATGCCTCCCTCCTCAGACCACCCTGAGACCCGGCATGAAAATGGGCCCGGAAAGGCAGAGCCCAACCAGACCCTGGGGTGGGTGGTTTGTGATCGAGTCATGCCGGCTGCGTGGTGTCTGGTCTCATGCTAGCCTTCCTGATGACAATCACACTAGCTGGAGGTTGAGGCCAGAATGAGGCCTGCAAGAATTAAGATACTTGTGAAAGCCATTGTCACACGGATGACGATGATGATGGCAAAGGAAATGTATGCAGCTTTTAGAGTTTACTAGGAGCTTGCACCATTGCTAGCTGTCCCAACAACTCCAGGATGGAAAGAGAGATGGAGAGAAGGGGGTCAGAACTTATGCTCGGAGGAGGGAGGCCTGGTGCCTAGCGTGGCACGTTGGCGAGACACTACCCTCCAATTGGGGCAGACAATCCTGGCCAGGGACTCTGTCCTTGGACCAGGGGAGGGCACAGGTCCCAACCCCCCAGTTCCATGACCTGCCTGGAATGAGCCATTGTGGGCACTCAAAGGAGTTTAAGAGAATCTCCGTATGGCCCCGTGGCCTCCTAGAAATATTGACGGCTCCCATCGTCGCCTGGAAATATCGATGATTTTCACCTTCTGGGCCTATCTTCAATCCAATTCTTCCAGTTATTTTGTCTCTGGAATATTAATCAGCCCGGGAGGACTGGAACAAGAGACGGCTCTTAGGAGAGGCCAAATGAGCATAAATGTGTCTGGTAGAGTAATGCCTTTTGTCACAGTGCTCTGGATTTCTCCAAGGGCCTCCGTTCACATTCGTTGTCTAATTTGAAACAAGCAGTAGCCCCGTGAGCTGTCGAGGATGATGGAAATTACCTTCTTCCTTAAAACCAGGGAGAGCAAGTTGCAGGCCGTCTTGCGTCTTGCCCGGCATCGGGCTTTCTGACCTTTCCACTTTCTAAAGTTTGAAAAGCATTAAGGCAATCTTTATCCTCGGCTTTCAAACGAGAGGCTTCGAGAGGATGGCTGGAAGGAATTCCTATCCCTATTTTTAAGAAATAAATTAATTATAAGGCAGCAATGATTACAAATGTTTAAGCACCTGATTGCTTCTTTCGTTCTTTATTCTGGTTCTGAAAATGTACACTTCACATATGTTTCCTCCTTTGAGGCCAAAATGTCAAATTTGAGACCTCCTGACTTTGTGTGGGTGGGGTGGGGGCCCGGGAACGATTGAGAAGGCCCCCCTCCCTTCTCCCTTGCCGTCTCCTCAGCATTCCTGTTCAGACGGAGGGGAGGGTGGTCCAAACAGGGAATGTGATACCCTCCAAGTTCACAGTTATTCACATCTCTCCTTTGGTATCACAGCCAGATGTTAATGTGTTTTCAACACTGGGCTATGAGGGCCTTGAGTGGAGAGGAAAGGAAAGGATCATATTTTGGGTTTTAGGGGAAAAAAACAAACAGGACTCAGGCAGGCAGTCGTGGAGCTGAGGCAGAGGTGGGGGTGGGTGTAGGAGTCCAGACCTGGGACCCAGCGGGACATCACAGGAATCAACGAGGGGGAAAGGAAGAAAGCTTGAATAAAAACAGGGACCGGAGAGGTCAAGAGGAGGGACAGACTCCTGGGCTTTTCAGGATATGGGTGTGTGTCAATCTCTACAATGAAGCAGGAGAGTCAAGGAGTAGCTCTCAAATTCTAGGGTAGACACCCAGGGAGGTGGATGGCAGGGTCTTGATCAGAACTCTGGAACACAGGAGAAAACTCATCGTGGATGGATAAAACCAGGACGGTTCAGTTCTGGAAGGACTGAGACTCAGGTGCTAGGGGGGTCTGGACCACAGACATAAACAGGGCAGATAGCAGACTCTTGGTGGCACTCTCCGGTCATCTCAGCCTGCCTGAGGGCTGGACCTCTGCCTCTCGAACCTACCCTCTGGCTTGCTGGGGACCCTAAAGGACCTGGACCACTTGACTTCATCTTTTCTTTATTTCTTTTTGCTCTCCACCTGGTGCCTGCAGTGAGGCTCCCTGAGGTCCCATGAAACTCATTCAGTAGCCCCTTTGTGAAGAGCCAAAGGTCACCTAGCACCACGGTACAGAAAATGGAACCAGCAGACATAGTTTCGAGAATTGACTCAGCCACTAAGTACCATGTAACACTGACAGATGGCTATTCTGTCTGGGCGTCACATTCTCCACATATTAATAGGAAAGTAGAGTAGGTGATAATGTAGTTTGTGTTGGACTAATGCTCTTATATACAACAGCTTTCACGCAGGAATAATATAGAACAATTACTTGACAGTATTGGAGAGCTATCAAAACCAGGCAAAACTGCAGTGGGACTGACCCTTGAAAGAAGGTAATGCCACTGGGTGATTCAGTGGTAAAGAGTGGTTTAGACCACTCTTCTCCTGAGCCACTGTACCTCTGTTTGCATGACCTGGGCCAGGCAGAACCCAAGCAGAAAAGCATAGTGTTTCTGATCCTGTGTCAGAGGTTAGAGCTCCTTTGCCAGAGGAGCTGGGACCAAGGAGGCAAATCCTGAAAAGAAGAGAAACTTAGGGAGGGGCAGAACCCAGGTTGCCTGTAAACTACCCTCATATCCTTCCCTGAGCCTTGAACTGTGTGGGCTTGGTTATGACATCAAGAAGCCTGGTGGAAGCATCAGTTCGAAAGCTCTAAAAGAAGAGCAGAGATTTCAGCTGTGGCCCAGTTGCAGCTACAGACGTAGAACTTGGACTTTGAGTCCCAGTAAGTAAGCAGAATAAAAATGTTCCAGACTTAAGGGATTCACCTTAAAACCAAGGTAAACCAGACATTACATGCCCCAAGAAAGTGCAAAGTCAAGACTCTACAAGTTCAAAGTGATTATCTAATAACTTAACTGCTAGCCAAAACAAAAATCAATATTCTTCAGAAGGATATAACAGAATCCAGAGTCTCCGCAACATGCTATCGGCAATGTCTGGTATAAGTTAAAGAGATGATAAGAATATGTTATGAACAACATTATACTAACAGATTTAACAACCAAGATGAAATGGACAAATTATTTGAAAAGCACAACTTGCCAAATTTCAAAAAAAGAGACAGAAAATTGAATAGCTTTGTATCTATTAGAGAGATTGACCTTATTATAAACATCTTCCAACAGAAAAAACTCCAATCACATTATGAGATCAATCATGTCACTCATTAATTGCATTAAACGTTTTAGGAAAAAATAAGTCAATCTTACACAAAGGATGTCTTGGCCTTCCATTTCCATTCAACTTTGTATTGGAGATCTCAGCACAATAAATTTGAACAAAAAATAAATAAAATGCATTAAAATGTAAACATAAAAAGTAAAGCTGTCTTTATAGACAACATGATTTTTTAGATAGAAAATCCTAAGGAATCTACAAAGCAATTCTTAGAAGTAATGAATGAATTTACCAAGTTTGTAGAACACAAGGTCTACATATAAAAATCTGTTGTGGTTCTATATATTTGCAGCAAAATAATTGGAAAATGGAATCTTAAAATTCTTTTACATTAATATCTCCAAACACAAAATACTTCAAAATAAACTTAACAAAATATGAACAATATTTGCCATCAAAATGACAAAACATTGCTGAAAGACATTTAAAAGGATTCTATAAATGATGAGATAGTCCATGTTCATGGAACTCAATGTTGTTAATATGTCACTTCTCTCCAGATTTATCTATACATCAAAACAACCCCAGTCAGGGGATGCCTGGGTGGCTCAGTGGGTTAAGTCTCTGCCTTCAGCTCAGGTCATGACCTTAGGGTCCTGGGGTCGAGCCCTACATCAGGCTCTCTGCTCAGCAAGAAGCCTGCTTCTCCCTTTCTCTCTGCCTGCCTCTCTGCCTACTCGTGATCTCAATCTCTGTCAAATAAATAAAATCTTTAAACAACAAACAAACAAAACAAACCCACTCAGAATCTCATCAGACATATCCATAGAAAATGACAAGAAACATGTCATTAAGAATTTATATGGAAAAGCAAAGATATAGAATAGCCCAAACATTATTGAAAAAGAAAGACACATTTGGAGAACTTACCCTGCCTGATTCAAGATTTACTCTAAAGCTACATAATCAAGATAGAGTGGTATTGGCATAAGGAAAGACAGATAAATGGGACAGACCAGAAAGATCAGAAGTAGACCCACATGTATGGTGAAGTGATTTTCTACCATGGTGCCACAGCAATGGGGCAAAGAAAACCTTGGCAAGAAATATTAAGCAACTGGATAAATATAGGATAAAAAATGAACTTAGACCCTTAACTCTCACCACACACAAACATTAACTTGAGGTATATTATAGTCATAAAGGTTAAAGTTAAAAGCTATACAGTTTTTAGAAAGAAAAATCTAGAAGAAGTTAACTGTGATTTTGAAATATACGAATGGCCAATAAGCCCAGGGAGCTGTGCTCAAATGTTGTCATTCACCAGAGACATGCAAATTAAGACCACAATGAGCTACTCTATATGACTCACACACCAGAATGGCTAAAATTGAGAAGACCCATAACCTGAAACGTTGGTGAGAATCAGGAACAAGTGGGACACTCAGGCAGAGCTGGTGAGAGCGTAAATGATATAACCACTTCAATTATAAATTTCTGACAAATGTAAATATTTGCCTTCTCATGATCTGGCCATTCCACTCAGGTATTTATCCAAGAGGCCTGAAAACACATGTCTGCACAATGACTTGCACATGGGGCGCCTGGGTGGCTCAGTCGGTTAAGCGTCTGCCTTCAGCTCAGGTCATGATCTCAGGGTCCTGGGATCGAGCCCCGCATCAGGCTCTCTGCTCAGCAGGGAGCTTGCTCTCCCTCTGCTTGCTGCTCTTCCTGCTTGTGCTCTTTTTTTTCTTTCCTCTCTCTCTCTCTCAAAAAAATAAATAAATTCTTTAAAAAAAAAATGACTTGTACATGAATGTTCATTGTAGCTTTTTCCACAGTAGCCAAAACTGGAGACAGAAATGTCCATGTGCAGAGGCACGGGATAAACACTGGTGTTATGTTCACGTGCTGGAGTTGGACTCAGCCGAAATCAGACTCTCCCACTGACGTACACAAGCGAAACTTCACAGACGTATGAATATGACTGAAAAAAGTACACAAAATAGCGAAAGTAGTGTGATTCCTTTTGTATGACATTCGAGAACAGGCAACATCCGGATTGGTGAGAGAAATGGGAAGAGTGGTACCTCCTCTGGGGCAGGTATAACAAGAAGGGACAGACAGAACTTTCTGGGACAATGGGTACATTCTATGTCTTGAATGGCATGGTAATAGGTTTATCAAAAGTTATTGAACTGCATGTTAAAGATAGGTACTTTTCACTGTATGTAAAGTTTGCCCCAATGACAAAAAGAAAAGAAAAGAAAACAACTAAGGGAGTTAAAAAAAAAATCATTAGGACCCTGACACTCTAGGAACCTCAAGGACACAGACTTAGATCTTGATCACACTGGCCATGGCCAATGTCAGTTTCCTTTATCTCTGCATGAGCCAAAGTGGAGGAATGAATGGCTCAGCTAACTGGGGGCCTTGGGAGCTCATGGGCCTGGCCTGTCCCCAGCTGCCCCAACCACTCACTTCAGCTTAAGAAGCATCTATAAATTAATCCTGAAGTCTGAGTGAGCCCATCGGGGTTGCCTGCTAGTCTTCTCTGTGTGTGTGTGTTTTGTTTTAAGCCTCTTCCCTCTCCCTCCGCTGTCCAAAGGGTGGGAGGAGGCCAGAGGCCCTAGGAAGATATACAGATGGAGTCCCTAAGTGAGTGCCGAAGCCTACACAAATTCAGTTCCGCCCTTGGGGGAGGCCCACCCTCTTCCCTAGTACCAATAGCACCTTTGGGCTCTCCACTGCTCGGAAACCAAACGAGCAAGGAACCCGCAGGACAAGGGAGAAGGGACCCTAAAGAAGAGAAGACGGAGAACATGGACCCAGACGGAGAAAAGGGAGAGGAGTGTTTAAATAAAAAGAAGTGGCCGGGAGGGGCGGAGAGGGGCAATCAGGGCATTCAACAGATGAGCAACAATTTCATCCTGTTGTAGAGGTCCCCACCCCTCGCCCTTTTCAAAACACCCACAGCTTTTCAGTAGGACGTGGACTGGCCAGGAATTGGGAGTCCCATTTTACAGATGGGAAAACTGACACCGGAGTGCTGAAAGCACTTGCTTTCAAGTTCACGGAGCTGGAAGAGAGCAAGAACTATTCTGAAGTTTTGGGGACCTCCAGTCCTTCGCTAGCTGTGGCTGCAATTTCCTGTCTTGGGCACATTCTTACCCTTCTGCCTTCACACCAGCACCCTCTCCGCACAGCCCAGAAGCCAGTGGGAAGGGCTGGCTGCCCTTGGCAGGGCATTATTATGTGCAAGGTGAGGGAACTTAGCTCCCAGCCGCAGGCCTTTTTAGGAAATGTAGCTCTGCATGAAACACTTGGCTTTGATGGGAAGGAAAAGAACTGGGTCTACTAATTAAAGGTCATTTAGAATTTTTTTTTTTAGCTTTAAAAACAGAGTAGATATGTTTAATTCGGGCTGACCACAGTCACTGGGCATTTCCGTGTAATTTCCGTGTAGCTCCGGGATCCGTGTGCTGAACCTTCTGGACTCTGAGAAGATCCTTGGATTTTTTTTTTTTTTTTCCCTTCCTTCTCTGGATCTGTTTTGATTTTGTTGTTGTTGTTGTTTTAAAAATACACACCCTCTGCAGTTGAGTACTTTAACTTCTTTGATGCAAGGGAAGCCAACCATGGATTTTCTAAAGTTAGACAGAAAGGAGTTGGCATTGGCAGGAACTTAAACCACGAGCCTCGGGAGCCTGTTCCGCCGGCCCCGGTCCGCAGCCTGTGCGGTCGGCACCGTGTTATTACGTTCTCCTGAGAAAACTAGAGACCCAGGGACCTCTGGTTACGCCGCCGCTGGCTCGCTGCCCCCCGACTGGGCGGCTGGCGGGGGCTGGGTGCCAACAAGGAGTTGTGATCATTCCTGCTCAGCGAGGGGGACAGGAGGGCTCGCTCTGCAGGAAATCCCAGGACAAGGCCACGGCGACCCGAGGGTGCACCCCACTCATGTTCCTTGAAGAGGAGACGCCCCCTCTTCAGAGGCCACGCTGTCAAGATGCCTGGGGTTTTAGGCCACCCCGCTGCTCTTTCCACCCTCCCCTGACAGTGGAAGCCTGCCTTCCTAGAGGGAGCTCTTCCCCTGAGGGTTGGCTGGGGCTGATCCTGCCTTTTCCCTGACCTCACCGCCCCCCCACCCCCACCCCATGGGCTCCATCCTACGCAGAGGGCAAGTCAGGCCAATCAGAAGCCTTCCTTCCACTGGGTGCGTGTTTGCGAAGCTGCCATCGAGTTCCAAGATCCCATCTTTTCTTGTGAGGTGGAGAAAGCAGGTCTGAGAGATGAAGAGGGAGAGTGTGTGTGAGTGTTAAGCCCCAATACCATCACTGGAATTTCTGGGTGCAGCTGTGCCTGAACGTAGATTACTTCTATGAGCCAACAGATTCCTGCGCCGTACTGTCTTTCTTTTCTTTCTTTCTTTTTCTTTTCTTTTCTTTTTTTTTTTTTCTCTAACTAGTTTGGATTTTACTCCTGTCCCCTATAAACGAACGAGAACCAAGTACTATGTGTCTTGCTCATCTTTGCATCCCTACCAGGGACAGGCTTGGCAAATGAACATCTGAATCTCCTTAGACTGGAGGGGAATGGATTTCGGGATGGAAGAGGGAAGTTCATTGCCAAGAACCTACCAAGCCTTGTGTCCCAGGCTCTTTACAGAAATTATTTCAGTGGACTATTTCCTCACAGCCTTGCTGTACCAGGACTGCTGTCTCCACTTGAAAGACAGGTAAAGTGAGGAAGGAAGGGCCTTAGGAAAAAGCGAGACAGAGTGAGAGCCTTCTAGCTGGGCACTTCTCTGACATCAGAAATTGGGCCATCTGCACACCTCCTCCGGAGGGAGAGAATGAACAAATGAGATGCCCCAGGCAATTGCTGTTTCCGGGCCCTGGCCCTCCAGGGAAGCCTGGACCAGAGTTGTGAGGTTCATTTACTACAGGTTCTTCTCCATTTTTATTTCCTTCTGTGTGGTCCTAACGTCCAACCTGCCTTTTCCCAACTGGGGGCACATGGTGCGCAACAACTCTGGACCTTGCCACTGAACCAAGACCAGCTCAAGGAGAGCACAGATTCCTCCTGTTTCTTCTCAAGTACCACCGCTGATGCTCATTGGCCTGGGTTTGATGACGTTTCCCATGGCTGAGCCAATCACCAGCCAGGAAATGGATGAAATGCTCTGATTGGCCAGGCCTGGGTCAAGTGCCCATCTCTTGGGCGCTGGAGTGGGTTCTGCCCCAAACGGGTCTTGGAAGCCGGGAACAAGACAGAAAATCCGAGCGCTGTTATCAGCAGAAGGGATGCGTGGATCCTGGACAGGCAAACCCAAGGGACGTCCAATGCCAAAGAGTATTTCCTACGTATTTGTGGACAGGTAGGGGACGTCTCGAAGATGAAGAGAGATCTAGCAGTGGTTCCCCGCTCGGTGCCCACCCTGGCACCTGGCGAGTTCTGAGAGGCAGAGGTGCGGTGGATGGCGATGGCGGGCTCTGGGCAGGTCCCATCTTCCTTAATTAATACTCCTTGGATAGACTCAGCAGCGGGGCAGGAATTTGTTAAATTACATAAACATTATTGTGACCCGTAAAATTCAATGAATCTCGGCCTGTTTACCCGCGGCTGGCTTTAATGTTTGCACAGTGTAATTTAATGTGTCAATTTGCTCTCAAATAAAAAACATCTGGTCCTCTGACACGGCAAAGAAACTGAAAAGCTGATGTTCACGACCAGCTAAAAGCCCCAATCAGAGATGCTATTTGGGGGAAAGGAAAGGCCAGGGACTCAGCAAAAAGAGCCAGCAGTTGTTCGGACCCATTCCTGACCTGATGACAAGCCTCTGTAAGGTCGGTAAATTTTATCCTAATTAGAATTAAGAAAGGCCGAGAAGAGCTCATACCACCTTTAACCCGCACCCATCATACAAGTAAATTTCCTGTGGCTGTTCCTGCCAATATTGACATTCCTACGATTGGATTTTTAGCAATCTTATTATTTTGTAATTGAGAAGAGCAGAAAGAAAATTACAGTTCCCTCTGCAGAAGATTTCAGCTAATGTACCCCTTCCTATAGGAGTCAGCCTAGCCAAGCCCTCTCCCTCCGGATTTCCCAGGAGTTGCTGGAGCTTGGGAGAGGAGGAGGTGAGATTCTCCGAGTGTGTGCTTTTCCAGTGAGATCATGTATCTTGGTCTGGTTGGTCTCCACTAAACAAGGACAGGGCTCGTTCCTGCAGACAGAGGCTGGACTTGGCAGACAGGTTCTGAGTTGGAGTTGCTGACCTACATAGAACAGAACAGGGGAAGCTGAATTCTGTGAGACAAGGGGGGGGGGCTTAGAACCCTTTCAGGGGCCTCGTGGGGCCACGGGAGGGCTGTTGATTGATCCTGACTGCTGGGCCGCCAGCTGGAACTGGGTGGGCAGAGATGGCCCTGAGGGACCTCTGTGCTGGGATGTACCATCCATTCCATTTCGCAGCACCCTCTTCCTGTCCTCTGAGACGTCCTGATGAAAAAGAGGCCATCCCAAAGCCGGGGCAGCCACCCGGCTGGAAGGAGCCAAGCCTGCTTTCCTGGCCGAGCAATGACAGGGTCAGAGCAAGTTCAAGCTTTGCTTTAATTGAGTAGAAGATAGTTCTTTCTTAAGGGAGCCCTGAAATAATGCTTTAGCTGAGCAGAATGACTTCCCATATTGTCAGAAGGGATTAGCCAGGCTGGTTTGTAAATAAGGAGTGATCCTTCTTCCCCCTCTAGGACAAATAGATCATATTTTTTTCAGGTCACCAGGGACTGGGCTGACTCTAATCGAATCCTTGACATTTCACGAGGACTCCTTGAGTTCCATGTTTTCCGCGATCGAGCCCTTGGTAATTATCCATTTTCCTAAACGATCACTATTTTCCAAATCCAGACATTTAAGGGAAGTGGGAAAAAGAGATGTCTCTCCAACAGTGTGAGGAGGAGGAGGGAGAAGGGCACGGGGATGAAGAGAGGAGGAGTGTCTCTTGAGGTTGAAACAATATCATCTTAGTATGCACCCCTGGGAGCAGGTCTCAGGACCACCAGACAGTTTTCCTAATTTCTTCCTCCTTCCATTCATTCGGGCAACAACAATTTGTTGAGGCCCTTGCCAGGTGCCTGAGACTATAGTAGTCGGTAAGTATAGAACTGGATACAGCCTGCTGTCTCATGGAAGAGACCAGTATGTGGGCCGATAATTACAACAAAAATATCCCGAGAAGTAAATATGTAAATGTCACGGAACGCCAAAGTAAATAGCAAAAAACAAAACTGAAAACCAACAAAAATCACAGCTTTGTATAGGTAGGACAAGGAAGGCTTCACAGTATAGGAGACCCGGGGTCTTACAGGATGCATAGGAGTTGGCCATCATAATAAATTAAGAACGGAAACATCTATCTTGAAATGCCAGGGACTGTACTAAGGGCGCTACCTGTATTAACTCACTGAATCTCCACAACCACCTCATGAGACAGGTATTTTTTTTTGCCCCCACTTGCAGACGGAAGCTAAAGCCCAGAGAAGGGTAGAAGATTCCAGACCAAGGGAAAGGGCATACTCGTGAGAAAGCAGGGCATGTTTATAGACAGTAGGGAGGGGTTCCTGGGAGAGGGATGGAAAAGTGACCAGCTCAGATCTGTGTTTTTAGGAGGATGACAACGCGGCTTAGGAGCCAGAGTGTGAGGAAAAGAGTCAATGATAAAAAGGATGCTGGGATCCTTGTGGGAACGAAGACTCCCTCCCAACTTCAGCCACTGAACGATCTTATCATTGCCCCACCCCCACCCTGTTCCAGCTCCTAGGGAAGCAGGGGAAACTCAGTGGCACCCAGCTAGACCCATCAAAGCCAGCCTCACACCATAACCCTCCCTGCCCTCCTCCATCTCCCCATCTCCATAAAACTGGTGATGGACCCAACCTAAGGGGTGTTGTCTCACTGCGCTAAGTGGGGTAACCCCTCCAGCTCCCCCCAGGAAGCCCTCCGCACTGGAGCAAAAGACCTCAACGCTGAACTTACACCAGGAGGGGTGGGATGGGAGCCTGTCTGCTGATCTGGCATACCACCGCAGCCACAGAGAAGGTTTCTTGCCTTTCAGGTTTGCTTCTGCATTCTTGAACGTTCTCCATTTTCATCCCTCCCTACTGAACAATTCTCTCCTCACCGGAAAAAAAAAAAACAAAACTGCAGCTTGTGTCTACTCCAAACACAGATGACAAGCAGTCTTAGAAACCCAGCCTAAAGAAACACTAAGCAAACTGTTCCCCAAACAAGCCTTTCGTCCTGACCTTTGTAAGCCAAGAGCTCCACTTTATAACTTGGGAATGTGCAAATATTTACAGTTGTAAGGAAGAGAGCCAGTGTCTGCTGGAGGGTCCCAGGGTTGGGAGACAGCTGAGGTCTCGTCTAGCCCAGCATCCCATGGACGGGGGGATGCTCTTTGCAGAATCCCCTGCCAGATGGTCACTCAGGCTCTCCTTGCTGCCTCCAGCAATGGGAAGGAAGGCCATCACCCTCTGAGAAGGCTTCTTCCATTGATCTGCTCGTTGCAAAGTTCTGACAGCCAGCCAGAATTGCCTCCCAGTCACTTTACCCCTGGTCCTGCATGGGCCTCGAGACTGGAGTATCTTACTATCCACAACAGCCTTTAGAAGTCTGGGGCTCAGTCTCCCTGTCTGCTTTCCACTGTCTCTTCTTCCTTGGTTCCATCATTCACTGCTTGGGAGACCTCCCTTGTGGACCCCGCACTGCCGGGGTCACTCCCTTCATCACAACCATACACTCTTGTTGATTGACGCCCATCTTCAGATGTGACCCCCCCAAATCTATCATGGCTGGACGGCTGAGTTTCTTACTGTGATCGGAGTCCTGCCCCGCTCCTTTCTCACCCCTAAAACTCAGCATCGCTCACCAGGCAGTGGAATCAAGGTAAAAGGGAAGGAATGCAGTTTTCTTGAACTCTTGCCACACTGGACACTGTTCCTTATTCGTTGTAAACTCTCGATGCCCAGAACAACCCTAGGAAGTAGGTACTCCTCTCCTTGTTTCGTGTATGCAGGAACTTGGGTTTCTGACACAGAACTGAAAATAAGGAAATAAGCAAAACAAGTCTTCCAAGAGTCTGAAGCAGAGGGAAGAGAAGTGGCCAGAGCTGATGGACTCTTGATTTGTGTTTATTTCCACCAAGATGTGTGCAGTATCAGGGAAACGTGATTTTAAATCTTTGCACAGCCCCTCACTAGCTGGGGACTTGTGGCAAGTTGGTTGACTTCTGTAAGCCTACGGGGACCCACCTGTCCCTGTCTGTCCGAGACCGGCCTGGTTTGAAATGCCAGTTTCCATCTCCTGGGAGACCCTTCAGTCCCAGGCAAAGTGGTATGGTTGCTCACTCTATGAAGCCAATTTCCTCATTGTGAGATGAGGAGATTCATAACTTCCCTGGCGGCGTTGTCGCCAAGTGTAGCTGAGATGATCTATGCGAAAGACCCAGTCGTGTGCCTGGCCCGCATCAGACATTCAGCTTATGTCTCGTTGAATGTGAAAGCCTGGTGAAGCGTGGCAGATGACAAAGAAGTCGAGGCCTGAGGTGTGGCCCTGAGCCGTGGCACTAGGAGACAAGTTTTTAAAAAACTCAAACGGGGACACTGGTAGAGGGTCTCCTGCTCTCTGCAGTGTAAATATCCCGCCGTAGTCCAATTAGGCATGGTCACTGTTAACCTCGAATGGGACTCCTGGGGACAAAGAAAGAGGAGAGTCTTGTGCATTATCCTATCTGATTGGCAGAGTGGGGTGGAGCCCCTTGTGGGGTAAGTGCCATGCAAAATGTAACACAGCCTCTGGTTCTTTAAGGGTAAGCCTTCAGCCGCCCTGAACAGAGACTCCCAGGAGGGGTGAGTCTGCATTTCATGCACTGGGTGACTGTGGACAAATCGTGCTCACGCTTCCGGTCCTGTCTCCTCATCTGTAAAATGGGGAAGAGAAAGCAGACAAGGTATTGTCTCACAGAGAGGCAGCAGAGTGGAGCGGTCAAGGGCAGGGCCCCCACTGGCTGTGTGAACTTGGGCACGCCGGTCTGCCCTCTGTGTCCTGAGTCCTTGGTGAAGTGTGCAGTCTTGTCACTGCCCGCTCTCAGACACAGCCACTCAGCATCCCCCCACCCCTGCACCCCCATCACCAAGGGTTAACACTGCAGAAACACTGGGATGTCGTTGCACATTCCCTTCTCCCTCCCTACTCTGCTGGTTCATGTTGAACTTGAGGCCGACTAAAACCTCCTGATCTTTTTTATGTGAGTTGCAGTCAGGCCAGGTCTCTCTCATCCTGTTCTTGTGCAATTGATTTTTGGAAAAGGCATTCAAGACGTTAGATTTATTGATGTTAAATTTCATCTGGTTGCTTTTGACCCAGCATTCTCGACTGTCGAGCTCATCTTGAACCTTAATTCTCTCATCCCCTCCAGCGTTGAGTCATCTGCAGACTGGATGCACATGCTTCCCATGTCTTCATACGAACTGTTGGCGTAAAAAGGCTATTTGTGTAGATAAAAATAGAGACAGAGATACAGGCTGCCATAGAGAGGGAGAAGAGGCCTCAGGTACGAGGCTGAGCAACAGGGATGTTATCTTGGGGGAAGCAGGGACTCATGGCCCTCCATCAATCAGCATTGAAGCTTTTGCTCTATGTACCCACTTTGCTCACTCTCCTTTCTTGCCCCTGGATCCCGGAGTGTCCTAAGTGATGACAAGGGGAGTTCACCCCTCAGCCCCTCTGACCATGGCCCCTCCCAAGCTACCAAATCCACAGGGATGGTCTGAGTCCTTGCCTGTCTGCACCTGACACAGTCCCAAAGCCAAGTCCTGTCCTTCCCCTGCCCCACCATTGCTTCTCAAACTGAGACCACTCCCACCTTGGGGCCTTGCCAAATAGCTGCTGTTCATCCAAGAAATCGATTCTCACTCGAAGGTCAGGGACCACGATGTCTTACTGTGTTTCTTGCTCAGATGTTTCCATTTTAACAGGAACCCTCACTGTCGGCACAGCAAGGGCAGAGTGGATGTCGATCCGTTACTGGCCACTTGTGATCGTGTGGGGCTCTACCCTCAGTCCACGGCTCCCAAGGGCATCCTGGATCCCAACACAGTGCACACAGCACAGCTGCTAAGTGTGACTGCAAGTCCCCATGGAAAGGCTCAGGGCACTCGATTCAAGGTCGCAGAGAAAAGTAAAAGCAAAATTCTAGAAGGACTTCCTATTGCAAGTGGTTTAAATAAAACCCCAACAATTTGTTTCTCCAGATAATTCGGCAGCTCTCTGGTATTGTGCCAACCAGCTGGCCACTGGTTGTAAGACTTTCTGAAGCCCCATGCCCACTCCCCACCCAGACATGGCCATGGGCACCTGGCTGAGCGCCCCAGCCCCAGGACAGCCTGCTGGCTCCATGTGCTCAAGCTAATCCCTCTTTGATATCCCTGGTACCAGAACCTTTTTATTTTTACCCAGAGGGTTCCCTTGTAGGAAAGAGTTTGCTGCTGTCCCTGATGTTGATAAAGAGGAGGGTTTCCCCTTGTTGAGTGCCTACTAGGTGCCAGACATTGTACCAGAGCCTCTGAACAAACCATAGGTTATCTTTTCAACAAAGTTGGGAAGCCGGGTTTTAT
Source organism: Meles meles (assembly GCF_922984935.1). NCBI lineage: Eukaryota > Metazoa > Chordata > Mammalia > Carnivora > Mustelidae > Meles > Meles meles. The sequence continues at coordinate 37,268,951 of NC_060071.1, read as the reverse complement.
TAGTCCCATTTTACAGAGGAGTAAACTGAGGCCCACGGATCTAGTGAATTGCCTGGTGCCAGAAGCAATAGCGGAATTAGAATTTGAACCCTGGTCTCTCGACTCTAAGGTCCACTATAACCATGGCTTTTTTTCTAGCTTTCAGAGAACTCACACTGTTATTCTCTTTGGACCCAAGAAGTTCTGTGAGAAAGATAGGAAGCCAAGACAGGACACAGCATCCCGCCCATCACTCATGTGAGTGTTGTGATCAGGATCAAGGCTATGGGGGATATCACAGAGCTTGGGACCGAGCTCTCTGATGGGTAATAGGGTGAATTCAGGGGGATCCCTGTGATTTCGAAGCAACCCAGATGATGCCCAGGAGAGGAAAGCCTTCTTGGCCTTTGATGGGGGCAGGGGGTGCTGGGTGGGGGGAAGCTTCAGCGAATGCATGATGCTTTAAGCATATATGGGTTCCAATGTGTTCCAGCCTTTCCTGTCTCTATAACTTAGGTCCACTGTTTATTTTACCTTCCTGGGCCACCATTTCCCCCATTTGTACCTGGGGGTAATAACAGTGCTTGGGTGAAATTGGAAAGGTGAGCAGTTTCTATAATCCATTCACACAGTCCAGGAACGTCTTACTTGCCTAATACACACTCGCTACTTCTTTGTACCTCCATCTCTATAATAACCTACATTTCAGTGAGCTGCTCATCCCCCATGGAGGCATCCTTGTCCCCATTGTACAGACTGGGAAACTGGGTGCCAAAATGACCTGGCCAAGGCGATCCGGAAGGTCTTGGGAAGAGTCAGGCCTGGAACCCCCCCCCCGCAACCGCACAGCATCTCCTTGTCCTCATTATGTTCAGCTTTGTCTTACCCAGGAGTCCAGATTCACAACCTTTACTGCATGTCCCAGTTGCCGGGGGTCTTGTTAACTCGCAGGTTCTGAGCCGGGAGGACTGGCTGGGCCTGAGACTCTGCATTTCTAGCAATCCCCCAGGTGACTGCACTTTGCATTGGATGGGCTTTTCCCTCCAGCACTGGGGTGGGGGTCTGTAGCAGCCTCAGAGAAACAAACGGCCAATCCTGGTGGGCCTTGGAGCAGGCTTCTAAGTGTTAGCCCCCAGGAGAAGTCTGCAACCCTACTGTGTCTCCAAAGTGGCGCTCTGATGGATGGACCATGTAGGGAGGTGGTGTCTGTGAGCCACCTCCCAGCAGGGTCTCTGCGCCGGAACTGCCCTCCTGCTCGTGCTCTCCTTTTGCTTCCTTCTGGTTGCTTCTGTCAGAGCCTGACAGTTACAGCAAAACAGTCTTGCTCTCCCTCACCGAGCCCCCGCTACACGGCTGGGCTCGAGCCCCAGCAGCCTGTGGAGAGGGAGCTGACATTTGTCTTAATTGGAGTTACCCGTGTAAATCCCGCCCGTCCCCTCCCTGCGCCCTCGGCCTTTGATGAGCGAGGGGGCTCTGAACACAGAGAGGCTCCTAATCTCCCCAGGGAGACACGGTGTTATTAATGCAGGCGCTGGAAGGAAATGTTCCGTCTCGTCAGTAGGGAAAGTGAACTGGAGGTGAGTGGAAAAAAAAAAAAAAGAAACAATAAAGGAGAACATGGGCCACAGGGGTGAGAAGGGGAGGGACACCGGGAGGCATCTGCCTCACCCCTCCAGGGCCAATAGCGGCAGGCCCCTCCCCTTCCTCAGTCTTGCAAAACCAGTGTCTGAGAGATTTTCAAACTCAGCTTCACGAGTCACCTGGGAGCTATAAAAATTGCTCATGTCTGGCTCCCACCCCCAGAGATCTTTATTTAATTGGCCTGGGTGAGGCCTGTAGCCATTGGATCTGTAAAGCCCCGAAGTGATTCTAATGTAGGAGCTGCAGGAGGACAACTGGTCTCATCTCAGCTTCTCTGGGAAGCCTCCCCTGATTAGTGTAGACCCATTTATGGGCCCAGGGGAAACAGCTCATTGTCGGAGTCATTGACACCACTGACAATCTGGCCAGCTCGGCTAGATCTGCATAATTGTCCAGTAGCAGGGTGCAGATATCCCCCACGCTGGTGTCATTTGGGTGGAGAATATGCTAAAGGATCTTGTTTCTTCAAGTTTAACTCACAAATGAGCAAGGATGTGCACCTGCTGGACAACCGCTGAATCAATCCAGTCATTTCGCCGACATTTATGGCGCACCTGTCATGGGCACGGAGCCATGGGCGATTTGAAAGCATAGGGGAGGCACACTCTGCTCTTATGTAGGGCCCAATAAGGATAGATTGGACAAGACCATAAATAACCATAATAAAAATGAAACCTGGAGGTGATAGGCTGTGAGTTAGGGAAATAACCAGGCAATGAAAATGTATCTAACACTTAGGATGTATCACGCAAGGTCCCAGTTGACTTACCTTGGCTATGTCATCGCGGCTGATGACATCCCTAAAAAGGAGAAGGTATTATTCCCATTTTATGGATGAAGAAGGTGCGACTCAGAGAAGTCAGTGGCTTTCCCAGGGTCACGCACCTAGTGCATGTTGATGCGTAACTCCAAAAGGGAAGTGAGAAGATGCTTCTATGAGAAAATGAGGTATGATTCTGGCTAGGGGCATCTAGGAGAATCTTTAGGAGGACTCAGGAGCTCACTACACAAACACATCACTGCTGCCTTGCGTAGTGAGAGGAGGTAGCCTCAGTGAACTGCCATGTCCCAGATGAAGCTAGAGGGGAGCAGAAGATTATGCGGCACGATATCTGGAAGACCAGGGCAGGGCTGGTGGGAAGTTGAGAAAGGAGGGTTTCTCTGGGGGATGCAAGTTCAGAGCACCAAGGGGGTAAACAGTGTAGTGAGGGACAGACAGCAGAGTGGGAGACTTCTGGGTACCAACTGATCAAAACAGGAAGGGGAAGCACAATCATCTCGCCACTCTGAGAAGGTGGGCCCTGGCCCAATCTATGTGGCTGAGTTGATGGCAGGTTCCAGTCTCTGCAGACACAGAGCTTGGCTGAGGGTAAATGCACACACCCCTCAAATGACACCCTGGGCAGGCTGGATGAGGTGGGCAAGGAGCCAACGACTCTGTTTTTCTGACACTAATGTCCGCTTGTCACTAGTTGACTATAAAATGCATAGTTTTTGAACATCTGCCACGGGCAGGCATGGGCCCCTGTGATTCCTGTCCTGGAAGAGATAATAATCTCTGGGAAGATGGGGTAATGGAACTAATCTTCAAAGATCAGGATTGTGGGGGGTGGTGGCAGTGATGGTGGTGATGTAGTGGTAAGGGTCATGCTGGTGGGGGAGTTGATGGTCATGGTGAGGGTGGTGGCAGTGATAATGACGGCAATGATGCTGATGGTGATGATGGTGGAGCTGATGGTCGTGAAGGTGGTGTTGGTGATGGTGATGCTGATGGTGATGATGGTGGTGGTGATGTCTGAATGACTTATGCCCAGGTGGCTGCTATCTCTAGCCCTTCTCCTGACTCACACCTCGGAGCATCCTCATTGTCATCCCCTCTTGTGTTATGAAGACCTGTGACACTCCAAATGTCCACATCGAAACTTGTTTTTCCTTCTTTACCTCTGCAGCTTGAAGAACAGCCCCACTGGCCATCTGGCCATCAGAGCTGGATGTCCAAGTCAGTTGAGACTCCTAAACCTTTCTCATCTTCTATATTTCTCAGTTGATCACCAAGTCCTGATGATTTTGCCTCTTAAATATCTCTTGAAGCCCACAGTCCCCTGTCCATCTCCCCAGCTCCTGTCCTTCTTGAAGTTACATCACTCTCCAGCTTAACTATGGGAACAGCATCCTGATAGACCTCTGAGTCTGGCCTTTCTGTAAGGCAGCCTTCATGTCACTGCCAAAAGTGATCATCTCTCAAGCAGATTCAACCATGCCACTGCCCAAGGCCAACCCCATCTTTGGATCACAGAGAAAGAGCACAGCATAGATGGCAGGCACCAGCCAGCCCCAATCCAACTACATAGCTCCAATCCTATGACCTTGCGGCTCTCTATTCTTGCTTCCTTTCCTTTGCTCATACTAGTACTTCTGTCTTGCACACCTTCTTCTCCTCTGGTTGGTGCAATTCTTCTTAGTCCCTAATGAAGCCTTTCCCTGGCCTCCGACTCAGTGAGCCTCGCTGGTCTCCCTCTGCTGCGCATTTAACGACTACCTGCAGCCTTGCTTATCCCACTATGCTGGAACCCTTTTTTGTTCATCTGCTTCCTCTGCTGTGCCATGAGTTTCTCCAGGGAAAAGGTCCTGCTTTCTCATCTCTGAATCCCGAGGAACTAGCACAAGTCCATAGTAGGTGCTTCCTGAATTAGAGACTAGGAATGTTAATCTCAGCTCTCTGTGAGGTCCCCAAAACTGGGCAGAGGGCTGTGTCTCCCATCCTCTCATTTGATTCTCTTTATCTTCATGCAGGGTTGCAGGTGACATTTGAATTGTTTTACTGATGGGAACACAGATTCAGCAAAAATGGTGAGATGACTTGCTTGAGGTTGCCCAGGAAGATAATGAGCAAGTCAGTCTAGGTTTCAGGTGTCTTGACTCCTGTGTGGGAAGTGTGTTGATTTCACACCAAGAAGCTCATTTCCTTTTCTCTGAGAAACTTTTGAGACTGAGAAGTGACTCATGTATACAAGACCTGCCCACTCTGAACACTAGATACTTGTGTATAGGGAGGGAGAAATGGCTCTGGATTCCCAGGTAAAGATAGAAACTGAACACAAGGGGCGCCTGGGTGGCTCAGTGGTTTAAGCCGCTGCCTTCGGCTCAGGTCATGATCTCGGGGTCCTGGGATCGAGTCCCGCATCGGGCTCTCTGCTCGGCAGGGAGCCTGCTTCCCTCTCACTCTCTCTGCCTGCCTCTCTGCCTACTTGTATCTCTCTCTGTCAAATAAATAAATAAAATCTTAAAAAAAAAAAAAAGAAACTGAACACAAGCATCTTAAAGTCACCAACCCCAGAGTATGAGGAAAACAAGACAAGAGACAAGAGTCACAAAATCCTGGAAGCTGGAAAGCAGGTAGAGAAGTGGTAACTATCTTAGCAGGAGAAATATCAAACACTCTTAAGCTGGTATTGGAAAAAGCTAAGAACCAAATCGATTAACATCATACAACCCTCAAAAGCCTCAGGAACTGGCAGCATCAGGTACTTCTAGAAGCAAGTGAAGAGAGGGGGTGAAAATAAAGATTACTGAGTGAAGGCAATTTACCCAGAGGCAATTAAAACTCCAGATCCTTCCTTCTGTTCCTTACAGCTAGGCAACTATCTATTTCTTCCCATGACTGAAACCTGGAGATAAGAGGGAATCCCTGCATGAAGATGAGGCAGATGAGGCACAGCTTAGGGTGGAGGTCTGAGCTGAAAACAGGGAATGGAGAGCATTTGTATGTTTAATGTTGAGGTAGCATAGCCAACTTCACCCAGTTGCTCCCAGTAAGCTGCCTCTGGGTTTACACTGTCCAGGCAAGACCCTGGAAGTCTCCTCTTTGAGGGACAAGAGTACCCCAAGAAGAAAGATCCACAGAGTTTAAAATTTTAAAATTCACACTTTGATCAGAAAAAAAGAAAGAAAGAAAGAAAAGGACTGAAAAATGGAGATATCAACCAAAACGGAAGGGGCGGGGGTGAACTAAGAAAGAGGAAAACATGAAACAGATATAGATGCAAAGGGAATCCTCCAAATGATGATTGTGGGAGAGCCCAGGATGATAGTCATGACCCAGGCAGAGATGGTAGCCAGTCTCAACTGGAGAAGATAAGAAAACCCCATGGAACACTGTTCATGAAAATGAAACAAATGGAAAGATGGGTGTGCTTTAATATGTCTAACTCTCTTCAGAAAACTAGTAGCCATTTTGAATGTTGACTGAATAAATTAATAGGAAACTGCAAGCAACAGGAAAAACAAAAGCAACTATCAACTCCAAAAAAAACACAAAAGGTGTCAGGACAGAGAAAGGAATCTTAGTCTATTACACAAATCAGCTCTAAGTAGTAGTAGTTATTTCATTAAAATAATGATAGCACCGATTAAGTAAATTAACTATGTGATTATACTGGGAGGATGGAGGCTAGGAGACGTGCATGTGTGTATCAGGTGTATGTGTGTGAGGGGAAGAGCTAAAACCCACTGTTCCGTAATGGAAAGTCCATCAACAATGCCTAAAATAGAAATATCAGGAAATAGTGATGCAAACATGTAATATAGAATTGTGAAGGTAGGGATTAGATGAAATCATTTTAAAAAGTTGCAAGAGCTTGTCTATGAAAGAGGGATGCTGGTGAATGCTGTTTCCCTAATAAACTTTGTAGAACGAGTTAACTTTAAAAGGCATGATTGTAAACGTTAACTTTTTTTTTTTTTAAGTAACATAAATACTTGACAAAACAACTAAAAAGCATGGGCATCAGAATCAGATGCTCTTAACTGGGTAACCACAGACAAGTTGAGTAATCTTTCTGAGTCTGTTTCCTCATCTGTAAAATGGGGATAAAAAACACACTGCACATGATGGCAGTGAAGATAAAATGTGGTAAGTTTTAAAGTGCTAAGCACTAGTGTGTTCTCAATAAATGTTTGTTGCGTGTCCATCAAGACAGACAATTGCCTGCGTTTTTGTTCGTTTGCCTGACAAATGTTCCTTCTCCACTCTTTACCTGTCAGAGGTTGTTTTCATTTATGGTTGTTGGTGTTTGTCTCAGTGTTATCATTAGTGGTCTCCCTGCTGCTGGCCCCCACCTTCTCAGATGAAGACAGGAAGTAACAATTCACAGATTCACAGTGAGGAGTTGGGTGGTGGGTAATTCAGTCTCTCCTTTCCAAACCACATAAATGCGTCAAGTTTGTTTCTTGTTTTGACCTTTCCCCTTGTACCTCCCCAACCCCCTCCCAGCAGCTACTTTTACTTGCAGCCTCGCAGTTCCCTCTCCTTTGACTCTCTCCTTTCCCCTTGCTTAACCAAGCAGAACTCTTCCTTCCTTCCTTCTCTGCCCTTGCAGATCAGTACACTCTCGACTCTCAAGCCTAGAGGCAGGAGGCCTGAGCCTGCAAACGCACCCTGGGTTGAGGGTGGGGGGTGGACAGGTGGAAGGGAAAGCTCCTGAAAAAGGGGCTGGGGTTTTCACCTGGGCCTGTGGCTCTGCCCCTGGCTCAGTGGGAACATCATCAAATCCTGTCTCCTTCCCAGAGCCTTCTCCCGAACTCCAGCCCCACATTGACAGGGGCTCCCTGGCATCTCTGCCTCAGTTTCCCTAGGTGCATGAGCAGACACTGAACTTATCACTCACCTCTCCAACTTCGTTTTCCCTGTGTTTTCTCATCCTGTCCTTGACAGTTGGAAGATGGTGGTGCTGATCTGTGGAAGATGGAATCTGGGGAGGAGGAGCCGGTCTGGAGAGGGCGGGGGTCTTGACTTCACTCATGCTGACTTTGAGGTATAGATAGATATTCAATACGCAGTTGGATCCAGTGGTCTGGAGTTCAGAAGAGAGGCCTGAGGGTGGGAGAATAGAGACCTGAGGACCCAGCCCCCAACTGAAGAAGCTACCAGAAGGCACGGCTGGGGCTAAGGGACTGACCAGGAAAGGGCCAAGCATGTTGAGTGAGAAGGACAGAGAGCTGAGGGATGAACCCTGGGGATACCTCTCCTTAGAAGTGGGTACAGAACCTGCTGAGGAGTTCAGAAGGGACTCCCACAAGGATCCTAAGAAAAGTCCTGCATGGGCACCACCTCTGAAAGCCTCTGAAGAATGTCTCAAGAAGGAGGAAGTGGTCAACCTTCTCGAAGGCTGCAGGGAAATTGGGTGAGAGAGAGTGAATCATGTTGGTGTCACAGAGGCCACAATGACCTTGACCAGGGAAGTCCCAGGGGTGGGGGCAGGGAGCCAGACCACGCTGAGTGAAGGGGCGGGTGGGGAGGAGGTGAAGGCAGTGACAATAAACAACTCTCCCAGGAAAGGTGCCTCAGAGAGAAAGGCCTGATGATCCCCTGACAGCCCAGGGAGTTTTAAGTGCCGCTGGAAAGGAAATAAACATGTCAGAAACCGTGGAGAAGGTCCTGGTCCCAGGGAGATGCAAGGGTGTGGTCCTGGGCCCATGAAGACGGGCCTGGGGTAGATGGGAAGAGGTTCGCCCCTTCCCTTAGGCAAGACAAACCACAGGAGGGCCGGGCCCAAGGGAGAGACCTTTGGGAAGGGGAACGACCTTGGCAGGGTTCCCTCCCACGAACCGATCTTCAAACTTCCTTTGTTTTGCCAAAAGAATTTTCCAAGGCTAGCGTTTATGAAGCATCTAATTCTATCTTCCTGCCACGGTTCTGGATATGTCACGTACGTTATTTCTAATCCTGCTGGGGTCTGGGGATAGGCACGTATGAAACTTATTTTGCCTGTAAGAAAATCGAGCCTGTGGAAATTTGGTATCTAGTGCACAGTTACCTGACCAGAGAGAAGCTTTCGAGATGCCAACCCAACTCCAGGGAGTTCCCCAAAGCATCCCACAGTGCCCTCTGGCCTCCTAGTGCTGCCACCATGAACTCAGAATTACTCAAGCACACCAGCGTGAGCTCTCTTGCTTTTGCTCGGAATGCCCGGGGTCCAGTGCCTGCCACTCAGGAGAGACTTGCCTTCCAACTTTCCCACCCTCCCTGGCCAATCTTCCTCACCCCCATGCTACCATATACCACGTCCATGCCTTTGTAGGCCGTTGGCTGTGTTGTGTTGAAATGATCTGGTTTTTTTTCTCTACTCCACACCCCAACACTGGCCTGTGGGCCCCTCACGAGCAAAGCCCTTCCCTTCCCTGTCTTATCTGTAGCTCCCAGACAAACGCCCAGCAGATGGTAGGGCCTAGAAGAGAGTTTGTCAGATGAGTTCATGATAACTTGCTTTTAGAAAATCAACAAGGACAATTTGGGCATGAAAACTGATAACGAGGGAGACATATTTGCAAACCACGTATCTGACAAAGGATTTCTAACTAGAATATGTAAGGAACACTCAAAACTCGACAGCAAGAAAGGAAACAATCCACTTAGAAAATGGGCCAAACACATGAAGAGGCATTTCATGAAAGATAGACGGATGGCAAATACGCACCTGCAGAGACAGCCAATACCGTTAGCCATTAAGGAAATGCAAATTAAAACCCCAACGAGATATGGCCGTCTACTCACCAGAATGTTAATACAAAATTTTAAAATAGCGGCAATAAAACTTTGGTGAGGATGCAGGGAGACGGACCGCTCACCCCGTGCTAATGGGAATGAGGGGTGGGGCAGCCGCTCTGGAGAAGTCTGGCCATCTCTTGAAAGACTCAACATATACCCACCATATGGCCTGGCACTGGCACTCTGGGGAGATTAGCCCTGAAAAATGAAAACGTGTCCACACAAAGCCTGGGCATGACCGTAGCCACAAACCAGAAGCGGCCAACATGTCTACGACAGGCGAGTGGTTAAACGAACTTGGTATATCCACACAGTGAATGCGGCTCAGCCGTGAAATGAATGAAATGTCGCTACACACAACGTGGATGGAGCTCAAGGACAGAATGCAGAGTGGAGAAACCCAGTCCATGTATAGAACATTCCATTTATAGAACATTCTGGAAATGACAGAAGGACAGAGATGGAGAACAAATTAGTGGTCGCCACGGACTAAGGATGGTGGTGGAAGGTGAGATGTAATTATGAGAGAATAGCACAGGGGAGACTTTGTGGTCAGAGAGCGGTTCTGTATCTTGACTGCCATGATTACAGGAATTTATTATTCACGGACATTCCCCCAGTTTCTGTTTCTGGTTTTGACATTGCACTATAGGGATGTAAGATACAACCATCCAGAGACTGGATGAAGGGGCCGTGGGATTGCTATCTTTGCAACTTCCTGGGAATCTCTAATTAGTTCATAATAAAATGGTATAATGAATTTATTATAGGAACAGATGATAACCCATAGTAAAGAAAGAATCCTTGAGTCTAAACTGAAATAAATAATGACTTAGTAAATGAGGAGAAGGGGAAGCTCTTACTTACAGAAGGATTCCAGCTAGTGAATATAGAAGGAATGTTGGAATCAGAAAATCACCTATGGCAACCACTGCAGCAATAACTGCTTCCGGCAAGGACTGTCCATCCGCAGATGCTAAAATTGGTGAGCAAGCATGTGATGAGAAACGAAATATTTATGTAGTCTTGAGAAAACTTCTTAGAAGATACTGAACACTTTAGAAAGGGAAAGAGAATGACTTCGCAGTGGAGAAACTTGGCAGACCCCACCTGAGCCCAGTGATCAAGGCTAAACTCACCAGCAAGGGGACCAATCTTCATCCCGCCCTTCCTGATACAATGCACTGAGAAGGACCGCATCATGTCTGCGTCAGCCTGCCAACATTGCGTAACCTGAGCCTTATCAGGAGGAAACACCATCAGACAAACTTGTACCGAAGGGCAGCTGCAAACCAACTGGCTGATTCCCTGAAAAAATGTTAAGGTCGTGAAAAACAAAGAAAGGCCAAGAAACCGTTCCCAGTAAAGGGATCCTGTGCTAAAGAGACACGGCAACCAAATGCAAGTGGGATCCTGGGTCAGAGGAAGGATATTAGTGGAACGGTTGGTGAAATCTGAAAGAGGTCTATAGATTAGATACTATTGTGGAAATGTGAATTTCCTAATTTTGATAACTATACTGTGGTTATGTAAGAGACTGTCTTGTTAAGGAAACACATGCTGAAGTATTTAGAGGCAAAAGCATCTAAATTTACTCTCAAATGTTATATTGTATCTATATACATTTGCACACATGCACACATATATGTGTGTGTGCACACGTACATGTATGTACACGTGTACATGGAGAGAGAGAATTATAAAAGAAATTATAAAACAAATAAACAAATGTAAAATGTTAACATCTGGGAATGGCTTTGTACCATTTTTGCAACATTTTTTAACCCGAAAATATTTTTATAAAATTAAAAAAATAAACAATAGGAAAAAAATTAGTGGGACTTTTTGCGTATAAGGGATGGCTGTTACTCATGTAACTGGCCATTTCCTGTCCTCAAGAATGGCACATTCAGGCTGCCCTCCCCCGGGATGGCGGGGCGGTCTGACGTTGCCAACTCGGGCTTCAGGGTTAGAGGAGGAAGGTGTACTGCTGTCCCCCACCTGTCTCTGCGGTGCCACCATGGACTTACAAAACCAGTCCTGGTCCAGCAGGATGGGCAAAGGAGATTTTCTGGCTTTCTACATTTTTTCCATTCTCTCCTTTTTCTCTTAAAGCCACTTCTTTCCTGGAGGAACTAGAGGCTCTGGTCAGACATGGCTTGTTTAGGAAGGCAGGGCTCACCTTGTCTCTGCGGGGGGGGGGGGGGGTGTCCAGGGAGGGCTTGGCGGAGCAGCAGCAGGTCTGTGGGACCAACTTCAGTTCTGCTCCTTCCTGGGAACCAGCTGCGGCCTGATGTGGCTTGGGGGCCTCTCCTGACTCCCAGCCTGTACTCTCTACATCTCGCACAGCTCAGAACCAGAAATCAAGAAGTGAGAGGTCTGATTTCCATTCTGCTTTAAACGAGCTGGGCATCCATGAATAAAACCCTTCATGGCTCCGGATCTCACTTCTTCATCCATTACGTGGAGCCAATAACTCTTGTTTTGCTTCTCTCAGAGCTGGCTTAGGAGGACCCAAAGGATAGAAGGATCCTCTAGAAACATGACCGTGAAGCTGTACTTGAAATCTTCAGTGGACAAGGTTCTCTCTGTGCTGGGGAATGGAAGTTCCACAGATGAAAAAATGTAGCTTTGTTTGTCCTACCAAATGGATGAGCCATTCATTCATTCATCTACCCATCCATTCATCCTTCCTTCCTTCCATCCATCCATCCATCCATCCATTTATCCATCATCCTTCCTTCCTTCTAGCCATCACCCATCTCTCCATCATCTGTCCACCCATCTATCCATTCATCATCAATCCATTTATCCTTTTATTCCATCATCCTTGATCCATCCAGCCAGCATGCATTCATCCATCCCTCTGTCCATCCTTTTTCTCATTTGCCAAACAGTGCCAGACTCTGGGCTAGATTCTGGGAATTAAATGATGAATGAATCCAAATCACTTTGACAGCTCATAGTCCACAAGAAGAACAGGGTGTGTGAATTAAAACAATGCTCTATTTGAAGAATATACAAGGTGGTATTGGAACTTGGCAGTGGGGGGTTAAAAGGGGGGGTGAGGGGCAGTCCTACAAAATGGAGCGACCTGAAAAAGAAAGTTGGAGGGCCAGCAGTGGAGTATGTCACAGACCAAGGGAGCAGTGGCTGCAAGTTTTAAAGCTACAGTGTGGCCTGGGGGAGGGGCTAGGTCCAGTTGGAGAGGAGACTGGGGAGGTACCTGATGGCTGTTGAGGCAGCCAGGCCATAGGACAGACAGGGCCCTGGGGACCATCCCCAGCAATGCCATCCCAGGTCAGCCCTCTGCCGCTGAAGGAGTGCAGCTTGGCTCCAAACCTTCCATGGCAAGCCAGAGTAAAACTACTCAGCCCTTGTTGTGTCTACAGTGGTCACAGGCCCAGGCTGTTCAGCTCCAACTGGGAAAGTGGGGTTGTAGGGCAGCTCCCAAGGCCACCAGGTCATGGCGGAGGTGGTGCTGGCCAGGGAGGGCAGCACCAGGGAATCTGGGTGGCCTGCTTAGAATTCTCAGTGGTTCCCTGATTTGGAAAAGCCACCCCTGCTTATTTACAGGCTGTGGCAGGGCAGGGCCCACGCCCCAGTAAATTGGGGGTTGGTTCCATTCCTCGGTGGCTGTCCACGTGAGGGAAGTCAAGTCCTTTGGCTCCCTCCGCCACCCGTCCCCGTTCTGGGAGGATCAGGCTCTTCTAGGCTCTAAAATCTCTCTCTGGGGGCCCCATTCTCATGTGCAAGCGTGCCTGGTGCTCCCAGTCTTTTCCTGCATGGATGGCCTGGGGGCGGGGCATCCCACTGGGAAGTGATCTGACACCTTTCTCCTGGCTTGCTTTCTGCCTGGGCCCTTGGATCTCCTTGGGAATGGTAACCCTTTACCCCATGGGCTGTGTGTGACCCGCCCATTCGATCCTGTCCCTGGCCCTCCCACGGTGGCTGCTCCCCCAGAGTGTGCAGGGGGAGCCCAGCAGGCCCACAGCCAGCATCTGGGAGCAGGGCCCAGGGTCCTGGAGTTCTCTGGGACAGGGGCCCCCCAGGGAGTCTAAGCAAGGCCCAAGTTCTCAGGGCCGAGAGTTCAGAGGGAAAGGAGAAGGGCATTTCAGGTGAGGCTTAGAGATAGAGTCTGCTGAGAACATGGCTATGCCAGAGGTCTGCCTGGGGCCTGGGGACCTAGCGTGGAGATTTGATCTTGATCTCCTGGAGTTTATTCTAAACCTCGCTCCTGGCTAAGGCGGCAAATGAAAGTTACACAAATCCTCAGCCAGTAGCTACCGAAACATCCACCGTGGCTGGTCACCCGCCTCTTGGCCCACCTGCAAGGACTTCCGTCTGTCACCTCGTAACCACTTCCCCTTCCGGCCACGGGCCTCCCACCAGCAAGCCAACCACCTTGCAAGGGACCCCGAGAGGTACCACCTGATCAGAGCTGCCTTCCATCCGCGTGTGCCTTTGGGGCTTCCTGCTGGGGCCCAGAGCTGCGGGGTCCCTTCTCCCTCTTTGCTCTCGCAGCCTCCTCCGGGCAAGGCCTCAGGTGGCCGTCTAGATGGCCGGCCAGGCGTGTGCTGGGGCTCTGACCCAATCTCCCATTCAGGCTTCTGAGCCTTCCTTGTGTGGTGGCCATCCTGCTCCTGGAAAGCCAACTTCCGTCTCAGCGGGAGCCATGGTTGTGGACACGGACACATGTTGAGCACTCACTCTGGCCAGGCAGGGCCTGAATCCTAGCCCTTACTGTGTAGTCCGAACCCGTGCTCCTGATCCCATCTGCGATGGGTGGTGTCGTGTGTCCGTGAGGCCAAGCCACAGCACCTGGTGACATTGATCTAGGTGTGGCCATGAGGGCATTTTGCAGATGTGGTTAACATCGACAAGACAATCTGACAATCGCTGATTTAAAGAAAAGGAGAGTATCTCCCCTAACTGGGTGGGCCAGACTCAATTAGTTGAAAGACATTAAGAGCAAAACTGGTTTCCCTGAAGAAGATGAAATTCTGGCTGTGGACTGCAGCTTTGGCTTGTGCCCAAGCTTCCATCCTGCCTTTCCTGATGGCCTGCCCTACAGATTCCAGAGTTGCCAGCCCCAACAATCACATAAGCGAATTTCTTCATATATACCCTCCTAGTGGTTCTACTTCTCTGGTAGAACCCTGACTACTACACCAGCCAACAGCGATGGGGCCAATGTCACAAGGAGAGGGAGCCGGGATTTAAACACAGGCAGCCCAGTTTCTGAACATGGGTTCTTAGCCTCTAGACCATACTATGTCAACAGCATTAGCACAGTGCCTTCGTCTTAATGAAATTCAGAAAGGTTAAATAACTCACCCAAGGTCGCACAGATGTGCCATAATTCCAGCCCAGGTCTGTCTAATTCCAGGGCCCGACTACTTTCTAGCATATTCAGTGGTGTGTTGGTAGGTGATTAACCACTGGTTCTCTAGCAATGAGTACGTGCATACACATATTGTGAATTTTAGGGCTAGAGAGCATCCTAGGACATGAATAAATAATAAAATATACAGTACCCTTTATTATAAATTATATCTCGTCAATTGATTCTCACAGAATGCTTTCACTAATAGTTCCTAAACCCTTGTAACCATTGTTAAGTTGTTGTTACGATTGACAAATGTGTGTAGTTTCTACACGCATATTAGGTGTTCTTCTCGTTTTCATTAATGAGTTAGATAAAAGTGAAACAAAGAAGACATTAATGCAACAATGACACAAACGACTTTTTCACTGAGTTGGATCATAATTTTGGAATACTGGAAGAGTATGTTCGATTTTTTTGTGCTGCTTCCAATGTCATTGCTACAGACACAACTCACTTGTAAGTTTAATCTACATCATTAACATTGTCACCATCATTCTCCTAAACCCGGACAACTGTCAAAAACAATCATGCGACCCGGGAGTGTAACATTTGCCAATTTCCATGGTGTAAATATTCCCCACAATGTGAGCTCCCGAAGAGGAGCTGGAGAGACATTGCCCCAACACACCATTACCTAGAATTTCTGCACACAGATTCAGTGCATGCAAACAACCTCAAGAGCATGGTTCTAAATTGTTATTTAAAAAATGGGAAGCAACGAGTTTTTAATCAATCAGCTTGTAAGGTTTCTAGAGAACAATTAGCTGACAAACTTGTATGAGCAAAGTCTATGCTTTGACCCATCTACCCTCATTCTTCCAGTGATTATATGTGACAAACTCTGGGCTGGGTGGTATAAAAATGCATTTGCAATGATTTTCACTTAACTCAAACTGAATGGGATTTGAAACGATTACAGGTAAGTACAGTAAGAATGAATACTGGTAGTGTTAGAAGCTCATTCCATACCTTATTACATTATTATAATGCATAATATAATGCATATTATGCATACATTATTGCATACATTATTATTACACCATTCTTACAGTGTTCTGTGGGAATGGGTGCTTTCCTTGTCCCCATTTCACAGATGAGAAAACTAAGGCACAAGGAGGTTTGTGCACGCTCACCAAGGTGCATTGTGCTAGAGCCAGGATTTGAACACCTAGAGTTTCTAATACTCTTAGAAGAGTATTAGAGATGAAGTGAATCATATGAATTTTTATGTAAAAGAGCAAGAGAGAGGTTGGCAAAAAGGGACTGATGCTTGAGGTTCAAATTCCATTCCCCCTGCTAGTTTCCCCATACCTATTTCTACCCAAGCCTGGGAGGGGTCCCCTCTTAAAAGACAAAGTCTTGGTCTGGCCCCTCTGAACATCTTCAAAGATACTTTGTCTTTTGTCAACAAAGTGTCGCATCTACAGCAATACACCTCCCGCATTGAACAAGTTTTCACTCCTGCACCCTGGGGCTGGGGAAGCCTGCCTACCTTGGCTCCATGCAGGGCCACATGGAATTCAAGAATCTTCCTGGGCCAGCCTTGGCCTCCATGCCCATCTGCTGGGCCCCGCGTCTGCTTAGAAGTCCATCTGGTGGACGGAGAGGGAAAGTTTGGTCAGGCCAAGTCAGCCAATCCTTCTGTGGGTCACTGTGGAGAGTCTCCATGCTCCGTCTGTTCCACACTCATACAGAATGGTCTCGAAGGAAGGGGGAAGAGAAATGTTCCCCGAGGAGCCTGAAGCCTCGGTGGGCAGGCAAGAAAAAGACAATGGATAGAAATGGTCCAGGACCCTGTCCAGCCATGGGCCAGGGGCCAGGTGTCCCATGTGGACATATACTTCCAGGGAAATTTGGAGAGGTCACACAGCCTCGTGTCTAAGTCAGATTCGAGCCACTTCCTTGTTATGGGATCTTTCTGATGAAATGGGGATAAAATAAGATTGACCTGACTGGCAGGGGACTGGATGGGATAATGTCTACTGAGCGCTTAGCTCAGTAGAGCTTAAATATGCCCATTTAATCACAGAGAACATTATTCTCCATCTTCTTGCCCCTTAGTCAGTGTGATTTCCCTAAGGACCTACTGTGTGCCCAGATCTTTTCTAGGTGTGGAGAGGAAGCAGGTGGTGTGTGCCGTGGGTAAACTCGCAGACTCCAGCCTGGCTTTCTGGGGTTGCCATCTCAGCGCTCCCTCTTCTGAATGTTGTGGTCTTGGCGATGTGTCTTTATCTCTTTGTGCCTCTGTTTCCTCCTTTGCAACATGGGGAGAAATAGAGTACCTACCTCAGAGTGTTCTGTCTCTGTAAAGTGGGGGGAAAAAATTTGTCCTGCCTTCCTCACAGAACCACGGGAAAAGTCAAGTGAGATAATGGATGTGAGAAGACTCTGGAACCTAAAAATGGCACATCATCAAATGACACTATCATTGTTATTAGTGTGTTCCCTGCATGGGAAGCTTAAGACTTTGCCAGGCGATACCCAGAAAACTTTCACTCAGGACAGAAAAGGAATGCTCCTCAAAGCTGAGGAAGCCATTGTTGGGCCAGGATGGGAGGACATTATCAGTAAGAACACTTGGATGAGGAGATACTTCTCCAATCCTGTCCCAGGATTTCCAGAAGGACCTTTCTAACACACCAGAGAGAGGGAGAGTGAGCAAGGGCAAAAGCAGAGGGAGCTATGAGCAGTGGGAGAAGCAGGCTCCCCACTGAGCAAGAAGCTAGATGCAGGACTCGATCCCAGGTCCCTGGGATCATGACCTGAGCTGAAGGCAAACACCTAACCAAATGAGCCACTCAGGCATCCCCCTTGGGTTTTTTATAGACAAAACAGGAAAGGTTTAATAATGACCACAAATGCTGTCAACCTTGACAAGATAAATGAGATAAGAAATTGGGAAGCAGAAGAGGATAGAACTGGAGGGGAAAATAGGAAGACTAATTTCCTCACCAAAAAGCCCCAGCAAAAGAAGGTTACAAATATTGCTTGAATTTACAAAGTTAAGCAACAGAGAAACTACAATAAGGACATAATTAGCAAAACTTGGGAAGAGGAAGGAAGCTAGGGATGGGGTATATGCATTGAGTCTCACCCATCATGGGTGAGAAGGTCAGGTTGACCAAATGCTCCGACTTCCCTAAGACAGTCCCATTTTATACTTGTTGTTCTGTGTAATTATTTGTTCAGCCCCTTTTCATTTTCAACAGTCTCCTGATTGGAGGATTCATGATATGTCATCTTATCTAAAGTTATAAAAAAAAATTAGTATAAACACATGACATGGAGAACCCACCAGAAAAATGAAACAAAAACTGTTTGATGTGGGTGACTCATGGGAGGTGGGGGTGGGGCAAAATATATTTGTCAGAACTCATCTAACTGTAGTTTAAATGTGTGCATTTTATGATATGTGGATTCCACCTCAATAAAGTTGATTAAACCAAATATGGTAGTCTTTGGGGCTGGCAGGGTAGGTGAGAAGTCATTCTAGATTATTTGATATAGTTAAATATCAAACATGAGTGCACTCCTTAGGGTGCAGACTTTTCGTCCACTGTGTTATCACAAAGGCAACTTATAAAACAGCACGAGTGATATTTTGTTTAATGTCCCTTCCCTTTCCTATGAACCCTCATCCATCACATCCACTGGGTTCTTCTCAGCCCCTGACCCCCCACCTGGCACCCAGCAGGGGTGAAACAAGCAGCCGATTCCAAGGCCAGGGAAGAGCAGAGCCAGGGTTCAACCCCCGACCTGCCTGATGCCGAATCTGCTGACCCTCCGTGATGAACTGCCCCAGAGGAGCACTGACCTGACCAGACATGGGAATCCTAAGCATCTGCTCCATTCTCCAGACCTCCAAACCACTCTGCTTACACACAACTCGTAGTTCTTCTTGATAAGAACTGATAGTCAACAATTAAGGGGCAGGCAAGAGCTTAGATCTTCCCTTACAGGCTCAATCCCCCAGGCACAGTGATAGTGAGGCACAGGCAGGATTGAGACCCATTCCTGCAAGCAGGCCGACAGCAAGACAGCCAGCCAGGGCTCAACAAAGACCTGGCTCTGTCCTTTGCGGTGTTCTGATAGCATCAGCCACGAAGGCTCTGCCTGCGTCAAAGGTGGCAATAGTGATAGTCAGTGATGCTTGAGGGCAGAGACAGACAAACACGAGTCTGCCAAGTCAGTAGCTGTGCATGGGACCGTCTAAGAACTGGGTCTGGGGAGACTTTTGTGGGCTTGGTACATTCTTATACCTCCTTCAGGTTGGAACTATCTCTGCTGTGTTCTAGCTCACTCCCATACCTTCAGTACTGAAGGTGCCAATGAAAATCCCCTTTTCACGTCTATTCTACTGATTAACAAAACCTTAGACTTGATCAGAGATGAAATGTAAGGGAAGTTGTGGTTGGTTGTCCCTGCCTCTGAAGGTGAATTTCCAATCGGTGTGATTGAACATGCCAAGGGTAGAGATGAAAACTAACCAATGCACATGCATTGTTCTCTTCCGGCCCCAAGTGAGGTATTTCAGAAACCACAGTGTAAGTCTGCCAGCGGTGGTGGTGGGGGAGGACAACTCAAATCCTGCAGGTCCCCGGATTTCTGCTCTGCTGTCGGGGCCAGTGCTGCCCTGAGTTCTGGTCGGGCCAATCTGCTAATTCCCAAGCAGGGTCTGGAAGGCTCTGGGATTTGCTCAGAAGTTTGCTCTAGTCTTGGTCTGGAGAGGCTGAGTCCAGGCATGTCAGAGGCAGAGGTGGTCCAGGACTGTGCTTATCAAAGTTTGTTGTGTATCAGGAGAAATTGTGAAAGATGAAAATGGAGTGGGGGGGGTGCGGGGAAGAAAGGATGAAAGAGAGAGGTAAGCCCTGGGTATCTTTCTGGGGTTTGTGGGTTTTGTTTTGTTTGCCTTTCATTCTCTGAGCTGTTTTCTAGCTCTGGAAGTTGTGGAAAACCGATAGCGATGTCAGTCATTCTTGGAAATGCAAATTATGCCTAATGCAATACAATTGATTATTGTCCTATGGATTTTTTTTTTTGCCAGTTTTATAAATTTAGTTCAGATTCCTGATGACCTAGATATGTATCTACTCTTTGCATTCTCTTTTGAAATGATTAAAACATCTTAGTGGTTTCCTCATTAATTAATGAGTTAAATAGAATCTTTGACCCAGATTCATTTTATATTTGTATGAGATCATGATTATACCTCTTTTAAAAAATTTCACATGTATACAAATCACTTAGGGATCTTAACTCAAGTACAGATTCTGATTCAGAGTGTGGGGAGGGGCCTGAGCGTCTGCATTTCTAATGAGCTCTGGGGTAACGCCCATGCTTCTGGTCCATGGATGTCACTTAGCTGTTAAACTACATCTTTTAAAAAGTGATGATTTACTTTAAAATATCTTGATCCAGGAACTGCATTGACCCAGAGGATACAAAAATAATCATCTGAAGGGATAGATGCCCCCTGATGTTTACAGAAACTTAATCTCCAAAAGCCAAGTTATGGAAGCAGCCCAAGTGTCCATCAACTGATGAATGGATAAAGAAGTTGTGGTTCATATGCACAATGGAATATTGCTCGGCCATGAAAATGAATGACATCTTGCCATTTGCAACACGTGGATGGAGCTGAAGAGTATGATGCTAAGTGAAATAAATCAGACAGAGAAAGACAAATACCTATGATTTCACTCATATGTGGAATTTAAGAAACAAAGCAAACCAGTATAGAAAAAACAGAGAGAGAGAGAGATACCGAGAGAGAGAGAGGGAAGGGGGAAAACTAAGAAACACTCTTAACTCTAGAGAACAAACTGGTGGTGACCAGAGGGGAGGTGGGTGGGGGGATGGGTTAAAAAGGTGATGAGAATTAAGGAGGGCACCTGTTGTGGTGAGCCTGGGTGTTGTATGAAGTTTGAATCACTACATTGTATGCCTGAAACCAATATTATACCATACATTGAAACTGGAATTTAAAAAAATACTTTAAAAATTATTCAAATGATATAATGTGTATTTGAGAAAGTTAATTACTATCTGTGCCTTGGGCTTGATGAATTAGCATAAAGAAAATGTTAGAATTTTGGAGGTATGAATTGTGGTGTCATGGGCCCCACAATCTTTGCACGAATAAGGTATTAAAAACTGGCCAACCCCTAGCCCTAGATCCCACCGCTTGACGAGGATTTTGCCACCCCACCTGCAACGTGAACCCCACAAGCTTGTGGGGCTCTCTATATTTCCATGACCTTTCCAACTCTGGGCTAACCTTGTAAAGGAGGTGAGAGGGGTTGGTGGGGAGGTGGCTATTGGCCCCAGCAGGGTTCCCATTCAGCCCCGGCTTGGTCGTCTCTAGCAGTAGGATTGGGAGCTCACTACCCCCAGGACTTTCTTGCACCTTGCAGACCAGAGACTGGGTGCTGGAGGGTGTCCTGGGAAGCCCTCTGGTACCAGAGGCCCTTCTAGAGATGGGGCTGTCCCGCTGGGAGGCTTCCCAGGCTCTGCTGCTGGGGCAGATGGACACCTACCCTTATCCTGACTGACTTTCCACCACACAGGAGTTCTAGGGCGGCATCTGAACCGGTGTACATCAGCAGCCTCAGCTACTGGGACAGCCACCGCAGTGTGCCTGGCTCGGGGTCCCTGTGTACTTCTGAACCAGACCACAGGGGATCTGGAGAAAGGCTCGCTCACTTGTCCACCTCACTGAGCCTGGGAAGGGGCAGCGTGGGAAGCACGGGGTCCCTTGGCCCACATCCAGGGTAGGAGGACCAGAATGCTCGGAGGAGCGTGGGCTCATGGGCTCAAAGCTGACTCTGCTCTTGGGCGAGGCACTTTGTCTCTCCAAGCCTCAGTTTCTTCACCTGTACTATGAAGATGATATTCAGTGCCCAGACTTGGGGCCAGGCTGAGCAGACAGGTGGAGGGGAACACTCTGGACTGACTCCTGCCCCCCGAAAGTCTCTTCCCCCCTCAGAGCATCTCTGAACAGGCCTTTCCCTCACACCTTTGCCCTGCTTCACTCTGCCCTGACATTCATTCCTGAGCTTATTTGTGCATTTGTTTTTGTTTTCTCTGCCTCTTATCTGCTGCCTGCACCTCCCCCCGCCCCCATCCCCACCCTCCACCCCTGCACCACCTAACCCCGCACTCTACCCAGGGCAGGGACATCGTTCACATTGTGTCCCCGCTCCGACGTTGGTGCTCACACACACAAGGCACGCCACGAACCGCCGTTACACAGATGAAGGTGTCTGGCCCCAAACCCGGCACTTAGTAGGTCCGTAGAAAGCAAATTCCTCTCCCAGGACCCGTGGCATACAGCACGGCAATTTTCCCCGGTGTTCTCTTCACCTTAAATCCAGGCTCCGGGTGGGGTTTTGTACTCTCTGCCAAAGCAAACACAGAAAACCCGTTTCCTTGCCGCCCATAATTGTTTCATATTTTTCCAACAGGCCTAAGCCTGGCCTCGAGGTTTGCAGTCATGGGCCACTCTCTGCCTGGCTGCTCTCCCAGCCACGGAAGAGGACACCTATGGGCCCTGAGTGGACTCCACCTGCCAGGGCTCCCGCCCACGGCAGGGAGGACCCCGCCGGTTCCAGCCAGTGCTGCCGGGGGCCAGCTGGGGTCCAGACCCCACATGTCCATGTTCACCCCCTAACACCCTCTGGCAGTGGGGTCAGTCCCCCATGCTCCAGAGGAGGAAACCGGGGTTCGTAGCTAGGGGTCTTGCCTGGTCTCCTAGCTAGGAGCCACAGAACTGGGGTCTGAGACCAGATCTAGCTCCCTTCAAGGCCAAGTCCTGGCACAAGAGAGAAACAGAAATGGTCTAGGGCAGAAGGGCAGAAGGGAAGATGTCGGGATCAGTGCAGAGGAACTGACCTAAATAAACAAAGTGGCTCCTTTGGGAGTACCCCAGACACCGCTGGGGTCTGGGACAAGCCACTCACTGCAGCCTCATCCATCGAAGACCTCTCCTAAATCCAAGATCCCTCAGGAGCTCTCGACTGTGCGGAGGAAAAAGCCCAGGGTTCTTAGCTGCACGGTGAAGGTACTCTGGGACCAAACCATTCATTGTCTGTCTTTCCAGAATCCTCTTCCCTGGCATGGGGTACACTCCAGCTACTTTTGCAGGACCCAAACCCTCCATCCATTGCCTTCAGCCTTCGCTCCCTGCCTGGAATGCCTGTCAGAGTCTGATCGACCATCTGATTCAGCTCAAAACCCAACCATAGAGTCCTTCCCTCTGATCTTCGCAGTAGCTACTATAACTGTCCCCATTTACAGATGAGGAACCTGAGCGTGGAGCTGGCTTGCCTGGAGTCACATTGTAAAGTCAAGGGATCTGGAGGCATCTGGGTGTCTCTACACCCCTTCCCCCTGATCCCCCAGGACTGACCCTTGAGGACATGTTCCTCGGGGGTGGGGGTTGTCAGGAAGACCAGAGGTCTTAAGCCCTGGGCTAGTGTTCAGGACCCTGTGCATCTGTCCCCTGCCTTTGAAGAGACATGCCAGATTATACTTTCTGGTCCAGGGTTCTGATTCATCCTGGTTCCAGTCCCCGTGGGAGGAAGAACCTCCCAGTATGGGAAAAGCTGACATATCTTTGTGTTTATGGCGGGGCGGGAGAGGGGAAGGCGGAGAAAGAAGGGGATTGGGCAGGTTGTGTGGGGGCTCTTTCAGTCCCTTCTGTCCCTACAGGTTTATTCAGAGTGGGTGCGGCCACCTCTCTCCATGGATCTGTCTGCCATGCCTTGTTTCCAGGGTCATTTGCGTGTCGGAGTGTCCACCCTGCTTCCTGGTTCCTCTCCCCCTCTTCTTTCCTTCCTCACCACTTCCTGCCCTCCCAAAGGTTGGGAGCTTCATCTTCAAACACCTGTCTGCCTCTTCCTTCTTCTCCTTCCCTCCCTCCACCCCTCAACCCTGCACCTGCTCTGTATCCAGCTTATAGAAAGTACCTTCCCACCAAAGTTATCCACACAGATCTGCTCCAGCCTGGTTTGGACTCACTCTCCTACTTCTTCCAGTGGATCTTTCAACTTCATGGGGCAACGCTTCACGTGGAGGAATGTGTAGATAATGATGGAATTTTAGGCATCTGGGAGGCCAACTTATAAGCAGCATCTGGCCTTCCCCAGCTGGAGCAGAGCAGGAATTTGGCATGTTTAGGAAGGCTGCAGATTTATTCTCTGTACCTAAAGGCTAAAAGAAGGCATGCCTTCTTGGCAGCATGAAGCTCTGGCTGCTTCCTTCCCGGCTCGTGGAAAACTACTGGGGTTGAAATCGGTGAGGCTGTGTTCTGCACCTCGATGAAGTCCGATGACTTAGGTGGGACAGAGAGGTCCAGACATTCCAAGAGCAAAGTCTTCTCTCCCCTGCTAGCTGGGATCTCCATGCTGACAACTGGCAAAAGAGCAGGCACCTTGATCACTAATATTGTTTATCAGGGACAGCAAACTCACACACTTCAGGGGCAAAGTGAACACAGTGTGAGTGAGGAGCAGACTGGAGGAAGCAATAGGGAGTGGTGGGGACTAGGGCAACGGGAGAGTCCTGATGTGCCTAATGTAATCCAAACAGAAGTATGTTCCAAGGCTGACTGCCAACCTCCGATATGTTACAGGTTCCAAAGCTCTCTTTCATGTGCTTTCTCTGAATCATCATTGTCTTTCTTCCTTATGGTAATTATCCCCACTTGGAGGATGAGGAAAGTGGACCTCCACAAAGTTTAGATGTTCACTTGGACTTTTCACGCAGTGACTTACAGGAGAGGGCTTGGAAGATACGAGAGAAAGGTCTCTGCCACTAATTTTCCACCCATCACTAGTCATGGTGTTTGAAATCCAACTCTACAAGTTGGCCATTAAGATCGCACTCTGTCCTGACTCAGGATTTTCATTCAAAATGTCTCCGGTCCCTGCCCCAGGTGTGAACATATGCTCCCGCCCACTCTCCAGCGTGAGGGAGGACGCCGAGGGGAGTGCCATGGGGGTGGGGTTCTGTGACACCCCCACCCCAGCCCTCAGCAGCACACCAGCCCCACACTCGCAGTTAGTGGTGGAGACACAGCCTCGAGGGTTTGGCTCCTGGCCCCCACCCCCCCCCCACCCCCCCCCCCCCGCCCCTGTTAGGACTGTAGTTTCTTTCTTCATTGCCATACACTGATAAGCAAGTAATAATAGCCATGGACCTTCCTTGCACTTTGCATACGTTACTTCTTTAATCCTTACAATGTAATCGTAGGAGGTAGGAACCCTTGCTATTCCCATTCTCCAGATAGGAAAACTGATGCAAGGCTTACATTTATGTAGAATTAAGAAACTAAAGGAAAGGGCGAGACAAAAGCTGTTCGTCCAGTTCCTGGCCTGGTAAAAATCACCTGTCATCACTCCACAAACCCTGTTGCCGGGCCCCAGGCCGGGTGCTGCCTTTATAGTAGGGCACATAGACTTGGAAACAAGCTGTTGCAAACAGCATGACAAATGATACCTGAGAAATAGGGACTTTGGGAGCCCAGCACATGGGGAAGTCTGAGAAGTCTTCCTGGACGTGGTGGTACAAGGAGAAGGGGCAGTTTCCAAAGTGAGAATGGCAGGCGCCAGGACCCCATGCCGGTATGAGAGTCCTGTCACCTTTAAGAGGCATCAGAAGGAAGAGAGTAGTTGGTGTCACAGAGGAAGGGCCAGGGGGCTTAGGGTTGGGATGATGAAACGTTGACACCACTTTCATGGCAAGCGGCCTTGAGAAGATGAGCAAGGGCCTGGCTTTTTAAAATTATTTTGTTCAAAATTCCTTATAGGTTCAAGGTTCAAAGAGCATGAAAGGTATGTCATGAAAAGGCTCCTTCCATGTTATCCAGCCTCCCAGAGTCCCTCCTCAAAGTCAGTCATTCTCCTGAGTTTCCTAAGAGCCCTTCCAGAGATACAGTATTTTATGCTTATATAAACTAATCTTTCTCCCTCTGTCTCTATCTCACTGCATTCTTTAACCTCAAAGATAGCACACGCTTTATACATTCCTGCACCTTGATTTTTTTCCACTGGAAGAGCATACCTTGGCAATCTTTCCTATTTCCGCATAGGCTGTGTCATGCTACAGTTTAAAAACATTGTATTTTATTTTACCAGCCCCTGTTGATGGACATTTTGTGTTTTCTTTTTCTGATCTTTAGCTCTTATAATAAATGTTGCCATGAATGATCTTGTGAGTCTGTAATACCCTCCCCGTGCATCGACATGACATCGTCGATACATGTCGATACGACATGTGTCGATACATCGACAGCAAAAGAAATTACCAGCAGTAGAATCACCGAGACAAAGGCTATATAAATTTTACTTGCATTAGAAAAGTTTTACTGAAGTTTAACTTACTAAAAGGAAAATGTGCAGCTCAGTTAAGTTTTGCACAGGCAGGCACCCATGTCAGTTCCTATGGAACTTACTGCCTTGTCTTGGTTGATCCCCACTAATAAGGTAATTTACTACTCTGATCTCTAGGACGTGGATTGGCTTTGCCCGTTTCTGAGTTTTGTGTAAAGGAATCATAAAGAATGGGGTCTTGGGGCATTTCCGTTGGTTGTAGGACTAATAGTAGAATCGCTGTACACATTCTTAATGTGGGTGTGTATTGCTACGTTGCCCCCATGATGTGAGTGAGCGACAGGTTCCCTGTCCCCTCAGTGAGTGTCCTGCTTAGCACAGTGCCCAGCACAGCAACAACACGCAACTGCAAGCAAACCCAACTCCAGAAATCCTAAGAAAATGCTTTGTGAGTCCTAAGGCCCCACTCTGGGCAAGGGACTGTGGTTTTGCTAATGTGCCTCCCTAGAAGGATCAGGTAAGAGGGAGCAGGGGTTGGGAAACCCATTTCCACCCCCAGGGAAACCTCTGTAATGAATCACAATAACCTTCTGCTCAGGTAGTTCTGGCCTTTCTAAAGCGCCCTAACAAACACCAGTGGTTCTCAGCCTGGCTCACGTTAGGATCGTCTGGGGAACTTTCCAGAAACACTAATGCCAGGACCCCACCTGCACGGTTCTTATTTAATTCTCCCAGGGTGGAGTATGGGCATGAGGATTTTATAAGCTTGCCAGACAATTCTAGGTGAAGCCAGGGCCGGGAACCATCGAGGACACTGTTTTATATCACGCTATGAAGGGGGAGACCCTGATGAGGCTGAGGACGGGCGGGGGTGGGGGGAACAGTCTTAAAGTTTGACAATAGTGCATGCCTTCATGTCAGGGGCAGTGCCTGAGCTACGGTACGGCTAAGAAGAGCCCTCACGGCCACCCAGCAGCTCAGTGCCAATGCTGGGTCCAGAATACAGGGCTTCCCCGTAGAGACTCAGCCCACACACTTAGGCCTGCCTCCAACTTCCGACCTCTGTTATGCCTGGAAAACAAGCTGAAAAGAAAGTACACCAAAATGTTAACAGTTGCTATCTTTGGCTGGTGTCATCATGGGTAATGTTTCCTTCCAGATACTTTTCTGCTCTTTTCAAGTTTTGATCAGTAAGCATGTATTATGTTTATCATCACAAGCAAATAAAAGTGCTTTCAAGGTGTCAAAGTAAATAGCATTGCCATTTTCTGGAGCAGCAAACTGAATCCAAGGGCATCCAAAAGGGAGTGAGTGACAGAACTGGGGCCACACCTATCTCCTGAGTACCACAGGGGGCTTGAAAGCCCGCAGAGGTGAGACAAGGATGATCTTTTCCACCGGGATGGGGCTCTGGAAAGATGGGAGGAAATGTCTCCAAATTAAAAAAAAAAAAAAAAAGGCTGCATTAATAAGATTTGATTATATATGCTCTTGTAAAATAGCCAGGAAATTTTTAAAAATGAAAATAAAGTGAAAGAACCTGTTATCTCACCACCTAGATGTAAACAGTGGGGCAATGTGTGTGTGGGGGGTAGTTCATTCACACTTTCCCTATCCATAAATACCTATACGGACCTAAATGAGCATAATTTTCCATGTATATGTCAATGAACAGAGCTACACATCAACCTTGGAATGACTGCGAAGTATTATATAGATGTGCCGTAAAACATTTAACTATTCTCCTGGTGACGAACATATTTCTATGTTGTAACCACATTTTGCTTTTATGTTGGAAAATGAACATTCTCATCTATTCCAGGAAAAACTCTGGAGTAAAGTCTTTTTATTTGGTTGGGGTTTGTTTTGTTTTTGTAGAGTGGAGAGAGAGGCTGAATTTGGGTTTATGGATGTATGTGTGTGTCAGTGTGGGTCTTTGTGGATTGAATTTGATTTAAATAATTTAATTTAAAGAGTATTAACCTCACAGAGATCTCATGGAGACTTCTCTCTCCTGCCACGCCCTCTTACACACACACACACACACACACACACACACACACACACCATTTTCAGGTGAGATGTGTTTGCAAACGCTCTTAAGCAGAGCTGGGCAGAGTACGGAATAAAGCCATGCAGCCAAAAGCCAAGGTCAGGTGTTGTCTGCCAGCTTGGGCTCTGAGCCCACAGTTTGCTCTTAACAAATGCCTGTGGGCAATGACAGCACACACACACACACACACACACACACACACACCAGCCAATCTCATTCTCCCTGCATGCAAGACGCTGGGCGGTAATGGAATCGCATGTCGAGGCAGGCATAATTGAATGGCTGAGGGCATTAAGTCCTTGATTAAACTGGTTGTTCACTTGAAGGGACAATTAACCCAGCTAATATTCCAGGCCAACCCTGCGGGTCTGCCTCCGTCAAAGGACATACCGAGCAGACAATAAAGTGGCTGCATCACCTTTATGGAGGAGAGTCTTCACGCATGGCTCACTGTCCAGGTCAGGCCAGGGCCACAGACACTTGGAATCGGAGTCAAGGAGACTCCGAGTTTAGCCAGCCTGGGGTTGTGTGAGCTTGAGTTTGGGAATGGAAGGGGATGTTTCTTCTGGGGAAGTTTTCTCTCTCAGAAGAAATGACGTTCCACTCGGCTTGTCTTTGTCACATTTACGTGAGGTGCTCGGAGCTTCAGCAGCCATATTGTGACCATGTGGAAACCTCACTGGCTCGGCCCCACCTTTGGGCCTTCTGCTGAATGTGGTGCCACAGCTTTCTTGTTCTTTAAGTTGAGTTGGGGTTCCTTGTTTCAAGCAGTGGAAAGCACCCTGACTGATGAATATGGGTCCTTTTCACGACCCACCAGCTTCCTGGAAGAGTGGAGGTGAGGAAGGGAGGAGAGAGGGGGAATTTTCCTCCCCTTTCTCTTCTGTTGCTGGGTGTTAATCCCAGAGTAAGGTCTCTCCCAGAGCAGACATGTTCCGAGTTGCCTGGATCCTAGAAGGTTGAATTCAATAACTACCTGTTCTGCCCCTAGGAGCCTGGCAACAGAGGTGACTATGTTGCAGGATACAGGGAAAGGGAGCCCAGGCCTGGCTCCAATTAGCTACTTGGGTCAGGCAAGGCCAGAGTAATAACTGGCCCACCACCAAGCCTGGCCAGAGATCCCACAGACTGGTAGAAACCAAGACTGGGCAAGAGTAGAAGTAGGTAGGCAGCTTGGTGGGCGATCCAAGTCCCTGCAAGCACCAGTAGAAATAATTCCCATGACGGACGCATGTCTTCATCCTAGGTGCCACGCCATGGGCTGGACGGATTGCCAATATCATCTTCATCACACGTGTGAAGTAGATGCCATTACCCCATCTCCAGACGTGGGAACTGAGGCTTGGGGGGACTGAGTGGCTTCTCCAAAGGCACACACTGAAGAATATGGAGGCAAACTGCAATTTAAGATCAAGCAATTCCAAAGACTTTCGCCACCTTTGTCAACTTATGCATCCAGCCAGCCAGCCAGCCATCATCCATTCTTCCTCCCAATCTACAAACATTATCTGATCCCCTGCCCCGTGCCAGGCACTGTGCCAGATCCCAGAAATAGAGCGATGACAGCAGTGGGTCCTGCCTTCTTAGGGCCCTAAGCAGGGGCCCTTAGGAGTTGAGGACCACATTCAGGCTAAATTCTGTCTTCTTACCATCCAGTCAGGAGTTATAAAGACCACCCCCCTCAATTCTGAGCATACTCTGGAATGTTCTGGGCCTCGAAATCACAACCCCTGTCTTGGATTGGAGTCTTGGGGCTGTGTGAGCTTGAGCAAGCTCTCTCCATCTAGGACCTCCGGTTCTCATCTATAGAGTTGGGGTACAAATGTCCTCTGTGCTTTTTTGCAGGGGTGCTGGGAGCATAAAGGGAAATTCTTATTTTAAAGGGCTTTGTAAACTCCAAAGTCTTAGGCAAAGAGCAGGCAGTAAACTGAGTTTTTCCATGTTTTAAGGGACGGTCTACTCCCATTGATGTGATCTGCAAGTCTCAGGTAATAATAACCTTATTATCTTCACACCTGTGAAGTAGATGCCATTACCCCTTCTCCAGACGTGGGAAAGCTGATTTGTCACATGTTGGAGACTCACCCTGGCATGCACTGCTGGGGAACCCCTGGGGTCTTGAGGGGGCCCATGTAAGAACCCCTACCCCGTAGTAAGGGGAGGGGCTGAGGTGCATGTCGCTAAGCATGGGCGAGGTTACGAGCTAACTCAGAGCCCTGCCCAGCGCTGGGGGCTGCTGGCCATGCTCGAGGGGGACTGTGTTGGGTCGAATATTCTTTGGCAGTTCTGCTCACCAAGAGGTGGTCAGAAATGAGCAGATTTTCTTCTAGAGGGAGAGGAGAGCCGGCAGAGCTCCCCATTTGCTCCGGGGTAGAGCAGCTTGCCACATAAGGAACTGAGCAGAGTGTAGGCTGCGTGACCTTGCGGGGGAGGGGTCGATGAGCAGGCTGAAGCAACATTAAATTTCTAGGAGGGGAGCTTCCTGTTTTTAGAGAATCTATAGACTCCCAAGTCTATAGACTCCCAAGATGACAAATCCCATATTTAAAGGTTGAAAATACCAATTTGATAATGAGATAGAGGCTGGTTTTCATTTATCTCTATTAAAGGCATTTACAGATGATTTATTGATTCAAAGGAATAGAAAAGAAAATCGTCCCTTCCCCAAAACCTCATGTCACTATGATTTATCTGATACTAAGGTTTAGGATATCCTGAGCAAGAACTGTGGCTTAAAAAATGCAGAAATAAATTTTTCAATACCAAGCAATCAATACGCTACCCTCTGATTGAGACGCGAAGTAATGTGGGGAAAGAGCTCTGGGGGTCACAGATGGGTAGGAAGCTGTGTGTCTGCATCTATGTGTGGAGATCTGTAGGTCTGTGTGTGTGAGACGTGTGGACGTGTGCATATGAGTGTGCAGGTGTGTGTGTGTTGTATATGTGTGTGTTCTTGGATGTGTGTTGATGTGAGTGAATGTGTACATATGTGTATCTGAGTATGTGTGTGACCTTGGACGTGGCCCCTGGGTGTCTGGACCGCAGTCTCCACAATTAGTAAATGAGGAGGGAAGATCAAATGACCTTTGGTTTCCAGTGAGCACTGATCACTCAGCTATCTCCTGGGAATGGGGGGGGGGGCGGTGGGTTCAGTCTTCCTTCTCCTGTTCTGCAAGTTCACCCACTGGCCTTTCCCCCTCCCTGCTCCCAAATGCTGTGCATTCCTTCCGGCTGCCTGACTGCCCGCCCGTGGCCCCAACGCACTATTCTAGCCCCCCACAGAAGCCTAGGCCCTTCACCTCTGTCGTAGCTCAGCCATTGCTCCAACTTAGTGTGACCTTGGACAGCCCCTTCTTCCCCCTAAACCTCAGACAGGAAAACGAGGTGGTGAGAGAAGCTTCTGGCTTTGACCTTGTCCACAGGCAAGCTTCCAGCCCTGGAAGTGGGGGGAGGGGGCATGGGGGAAGCTGGGACACAGTCAGGGAAGTGTCACACCCACCACGATCCCTTCCAGACTGGACACTCCCCGAGGGCAGGGCTGAGCAAGTCAGCATCCCAGCTCAGGCCCAGGGCCTGCTGTGGAGCAGGACTGGAAGCACAGGGGGCAAGAGGCGAGGCTGAACCCACCAGATCGGTGCTTGAGGGGATGCCCGCTCCGCCCCACCCCTGTGC
The DNA here is from genome assembly GCF_922984935.1 of Meles meles. Lineage (NCBI taxonomy): Eukaryota > Metazoa > Chordata > Mammalia > Carnivora > Mustelidae > Meles > Meles meles. Next base: position 37,237,341 of record NC_060071.1, on the reverse strand, counting down.
CGGATGAAAGACTTAGGGCTCTCACAGTCTCTCCCTCTCTCCCTTGCACCTGCACAGAATCACCTGGAGAGCATTACAAGTAATGGCGTCCAGCCCCCTCCAGCAAGTGAATCAGGAGCTCGCAGCGTGAGGTCCCGCCACCGGGCTGTCAATGCTTCCAGATAATTCTGACGTCAACGACCCTAGCTGAGGACTCCTCCCCAGTAGCCAGAGAATCTCCAGGCCCTCCCGACAGACTCTATCTCCCAGCGGCTGAATTAGGTCTTCAGCCATCACTCTGCTCCCATGTTGCCTTGAGCGTGCAAAGTGCAGATTCCAGGACCACCCCGGAGTTTCTGCGTCCAGAGATCTGGCTTGGACCTGGAAGTTGTCATTTAAACCAGCTCCTAGGCCTCTGCTGGTAAGGCAGGCAGTCCATGGTCCTTCTCTAACGCAGCAGCGGGAGGCTTCAGGTAGGAATGATGGGGTCCCCCGGGGCCCGCGCCCAGGTTGCTTTAGAATCAGAGGTCCCCAAATGCCAGGGAGCCCTTGCTCTGCGCTGCCCTCTCCCCCGCAGCTCTCAGACATACTCCAAACCCCAGTCTGGTCTGTTCCTGCCTTCAGGAGGAGATCCTAACCCCTGATGCGGCCCAGGGGGCCTGGCCCTGCCTGGGGCCTCCTCCAGAGCCCTCCTTCCTGGCCGCAGCTCCTGTCCTTTCCCAGCTCTCTCTGCGAGGCTCCCTGTTGCCTGGCTCCCCACCTGGCTGGGCCAAAATGCCTGCTCACCTTTCAGAGCTCTCCTGACCCCCAGGGGCACCGGGTCCCCAGTCTGCTCCTCCTATAAGTCCCCGAGACTCAGGAGGAACCGTGTTCTTCAGCGGGGCAGGGCCTGCAGTGCTCATTCTTAAGCACTCTTCTCTGGCACCCGCATATCTGCCCAGGGCCTGCCATGTAATAGGGGCTCAGTCAATATTTACAGAATGAATAAATGACGCACCACAAACATCTGCTTCTTCAGTCTCAGGGATTCTCACCCCAAACGGGTTTTCCAGCCACACCGAGTGAGCCGGCAGAGGAATGCGTAATTGGGGACATCCAGAGACAGCTGGAGGCCAGCCACCCCTCATATGTGTGTGTGTGTGCGAGCGCACGCGTGTGTGTGTGCGTGCACGGGTGTGGGCATAAGCGTGCGCACGTATGTATGCCTGTGCGCACGTGCACACGTGGTATATGGTAGGGACAGGCTACATTTGGGTGGAACTCAGAGACAGTTTGACCCACTGCCTTTTTCCAACAGTCACGCAATGGCTCCTGGGAGTCTGGCTTTTCTCCCTGGAATAGGGCCCTCGAGGCTCCAGGTGTCTGCAGGCCGTGGCAGTGCTCAGAGCCTGACTGCCCGTGGGAATGGGACAGAGTGAGTCTCGGTTGTCTGGGCGCTGACCCCAGTAGGGCTTGGGAGCAGTAGAAAGAGCATGGCAGCTGGAGTCCGTCCGGGGTTCCAAGCCAGGCTCCACTCACCCGTTGCCACCTTTGTGACCTTGGACGAGTCCCTCATTGTCTTCTTTGGCCCAGTAGGATCAAGGCCGGTGAGCCAGCCTGCTGGGGAGGTGTGTATGACTGGCAGGACAAGCTGGTGATGCGATGTGTTCTGCTCTCACCTTTTAATTTTTTTTTATTTTGTTTTTTTAAAGATTTTATTTATTTATTTGGCAGAGAGAGAGAGCACAAGCAGAGGGAACAGCAGGCAGAGGGAGGAGAAGCAGGCTCTCCGCTGAGCACAGAGCCCACTGCGGGACTTGATCCCAGGACCCTGGGATCATGACCTGAGCCAAAGGCAGCTTTCTATTGCCTGAGTCACTCAGGCATCCCTGCTCTCACCTTTTGAAGGGAATAGTTCTTCAAACATCTCTCTCTCCTCCTTTATTTATTTATTTATTTAAATTTCTTTTCAGCATAACAGTGTTCATTGTTTTTTGCACCACACCTAGTGCTCCCTGCAACACTTGCCCTCACTAATACCCACCACCTTGTTCCCCCAACTCCCCCCACCCCGCCCCTTCTAGACCCTCAGGTTGTTTTTCAAAGTCCATAGTCTCTCTCTCCTCCTCTTGACCCTCTAGCACCTGCCCAGCACAGCACAGAGCCTACAGGTAGTGCTTAATAAAATCTTGCTGGCTCGATTCAGCACCCAGCCCAGAGACTGGCACATGGTAGGTACTTTAGTAGCTCCCTTTCTGTTCTTGAAGCCGTGCTGACCTGAGATGCAGGAGACCGACATCGCAGCCCAGCGGCGGCGTGCACGCACATACCCATACCCCATCCCCTTGACCTTGAGCAAGCACACACCCCGTTTCTGGGCCTTGGCATCTTCCCAGGTCAAAGGAGGGGGCTGAGCCCGTGATCCTCCCCTGTTAAGTTCTGCCTGTTTAAAACGAACCTGCGCAGGGATGGCGTGGTCCCGGCTGGGGTGCCCTGGGACGCTGGTGCAGACTGAGGGCTGACGTCCAGCCCCAATCTGCCCATAGTCCTGGTGGGTAGGAACGGGAGGTGCATTCCTTTCTTACCTGCTGAGACCAGAAAGCCGCTCCTTCAGCTGAGCCCTTCCCTTCTTTTGCCCTAAGCTACGAGAAGTAGATTGGATTAAAATTATCAAGCCTCCTCGTCTAGAATAAATATTCTTGAAATGGAGCAAGTTATAAATAAGCAAGCAGCAATATCCTGTGTTATGAATATATAATTTCCATCTTTAATAGCTGACTAGGCCCCGGAGACTGTCTGAAAATGGGCTGTCTGGTCCTGATATTTTATGTGGTTTCCTTTTTTTTTTTTTAAAGGCCCCAAACTTCTGTTTCTTAGCCCTTCGAGAGTTAATCTCTGGGGGAAATGGGCAGGTACTTTATTTTTAAGAAATTCCAGGGAGTGCAAAGGCTCACGCAGAATCCCAGAGGGAAGGCTGGGAGGGGCAGCTGAGTTGAGCTGGGCTTTTCCCCATCCCTCATTTTACGGAATAGGAGTGGAGGCCCAGAGAGGCCAAGCGACTGACCCAAAGTCACACAGCAATATGCCTAGAATGCAGGCCTGTCCAAATCACCTGGCAGTTGGCTGGCTCTCTCTTCTGAGAGGCTGCATTCCCAGGGAAAGCGAGAGTTTCGGGACCCCCAATCTACAGTCAGGCTGACTGACCGTGAGGTTTGCCTCCAGTGGTAGCCCAAGTCCTAATGGCAGGACTTGCCTTAACTCAGAGGTCCGGTGAGTATTAGGGCTGACTTTTCTAGCTTATGCCTTCTGGGCCGCCCGCATCTCAGTCTGGCATTGAGAGCCTCTGACACCGGTCCTTTCTACTTCTGCAGCACCAACACTTAAAACTTAGTGTAGGTAATTATCACTCCTGCTTGGCATTGCTCTGGGTGTCATGAAGAGCCCACAGGGCCGTGGGGTCCCACAGATCCCAAATGACCGTTGGCACCACCACTTCCTGGCTCTGCGATGCTGAACAAGCTGGTTGGCTTCTCTTAGCCTTGATGACCTCATCTGTCAAATGGGTATGGGGATGGACATGAGGGCTGCATGAGATAACGTATGTAAAGGGACTAGAATGAAGCCAGGCAGGAACAAAGTGCTCTGAATGCCATCTGTCCTTCCAGGACTCCCAGCCTCTCTGCTGAGTCCACATCACTGTAAACGGCACCGTCACTTATTCCAGACCTGCTCCTGAGAGCCTTGGTCTGGGTGAGCCAGATGGCTTTGTGTCTGTTCATTATGTTTTCCAAGGAGAATGAATCTCCCCCTGAGCCCTGCGTCCCCCTCTCTGGCCCCCAGCAGTGTCCCGCAGAGGGCTGAGTGCCGGGCGCTGGGTCCGATGGTTACCATTTGTCCAGCATTGACTTACGTGTGACGTTCAGAATTGCGTCGGTTCATTTCATCCTTAGCCACAGTGCTACAAGAGGGCATTGTCATCCCCATTTTAAAGATGAGCAAAGGGAGGTTTGCTGAGATGATGAGGTGACTGGCCCAAAGCAATACGGCCGGGCACAGAGGGCCACCACCAGCCTGAGGCAAAAGCGCTTTCCACTCCTCCCTCTTTCCTTCTTGCGAGATGACCTGCTTTTCCCAGGATCTTAGTAAAACTGGAAAGCGAGTGAATTGCACAGCAAGTCCCCTAACAGTGGGCACAGGGGCGGGTGGGGGCCATATTAACGCTTGTGTGGTGCGCATGTTAAAATGTCAACGTCCTCTCCTGTGGGTCTCAAGGCACGCTCATAATTACGAGCCAGTGTCTGAGGTTCTGATTTTGATGGAATTTGCTTTAATGGCTTTATTTTTTTTAAAGCTCTTTAATTACTAATCAGTGCTGCCTTGCAAGCTACTGTGAGATCCGCACTTTGCATTTGAGGACAAGGGCCTTCTGCGGGGGCAGCTGAGGAGCCTGCCAGGGACCTTACCCCGGGCCTGCTGGTATCCCCTGACTTGAGGAGTTCCCCCATCCCCAGTTGCCACACCTCTCTGCTCTATGACACTTCTCTCTGAAATCGCAGAATCTCATCACCTCCAGGAGGAACCTCAGCAGTGGGCTAGCCTGGTCCCTTCCCCTCCCCTCACTGAAGGGGAAACTGAGGCCCTAGGGGGTGCCCTGGGTTGCAATGACTAGACTTTGTGGCGTTTTCTTTCTTACTTACTAATTGATTTCTAGCACATGCACTCATTTGCATTCACAATTTCGATAGTCAAAAACTTTCCAATGCTAAAACCTCATTTTCTGAAGCTAATTTAGGTCTCATTTTCATTAATAGCTTGGCAACAATCATGCAGTGGAAATTTCTTCCAGGTCAAAGCAAGAGCCTTGGCCAGGGACTCATGGTATCTGCGAGCTCTGGCTGTGGGTCTGCACAAGCCGTGTCACCCCTTGTGGGCAATCTCCCTTCACAGTCAAATGAGGGGATTGAGTTATCTCAGTGTTTTTCCAGGCATGTGTCTACGAACCACTTTGTAAAACAGAGCATGCCACAAGACATAAATATTTGTTACGCAGGGAAAAAAAATGTTTTTGAAAGGTGACATGGTCGACTAAGTTTGGGCAACGTTGCATGCAAGTTAATCAAGTTGTTTTTGTTTGTTTGTGTGTCAACATGTGTGCTGTATGTGTGTTTCCCATTAGAACACAGCACTTTGTGGTTTTTGAAGAGTTATTGTCTCCTGGCATATCTGAGTAGCTATGGAGCACAGGCATTTCCAGGAGCATGATATGGGAAACCCTGGGGGGATGGCTCCCAGGTCTCTTCTGCCCTCCCTGTATGGGACTTCTGCGACACCAAGAGACAAGGAATAAAGGAGACAGCCCCTAAGCATTCGTCTTAGCCTTAAGACTCAGACCACTTGCTTCCCCCAAACGTCACCATGATCTTGTTCGGGGCCACCCTCACTCTGTGCTCCCAGTGTCCATCTCAGGGCCTTGATCTTGCCCCTCATGGCCAGGAGACCTGCGCTGGCCATCCCAAAGTTCTCCTTGCCCTGCCTCGCTCCCTGGCCAACGGGGATCCTCTCAGCC